>NW_004524722.1:1868926-1872247 GCF_000260255.1 Octodon degus
CCGGCCCACACTGCGCCTGGGCTGGGACTGGTCCCGCCGGCGCAGGGTAGCAGGAAGCTCTCCACACACTCACCGGACCTGGGCTAGGACTGGGTCTCCCCCCGAACCTCTTGATCCCCTTGACTTATGCAAAAAATGTATCTCCCTATCTTTTATTATCTTGTATTTTGCACCTTAGTTATATTTTGCATTTCTCATTTCTTTCTTTCTCCCTCTGTTTTTCTCAAGCCTTCTACATGGGGCAAGTACTATGCTGCCTTAGTGACTCTGGTAAATGGCATGCTCTGTTGGCGCTGCATTTGTTTGTTTAGTCCTGAGTACATATTGACCTTGGTGCCCCCTGTGTGGAGACAAGTGTTCTGCCATTGGACTCCATCTCCAGACCTTAAAAAAATTTTTTTGATAAATTCCCAGATGTGTTCTGAACTTGCTGTGTTTTTGCTCCATGAATGTCTGGGATTGTAGGTGTGTACCACTGTGCTCTGCTTGTTTTCTGTTTGTTTGGGGGGGGGTTGAGTTTGTTTGTTTTTTTCTGGTATTAGGAATCAAACTCAGGACCTTGGACTTGCTAGGCAAGCACTTATTTTGCAGGAGTTTTCTTGACGCAGGCCCTCGCACGCTTGCAGTACACCACGATTACATTCCTCGTGTGGAGCACATGATCAGGACACATCTTTTTACAAATGTATTTGCTACAGGGTCCCACTGTGCAGCATGGACTCATAGTGATCCTTCTGTCTTTAGCCTTCCCAGCTCTGGGTTTACAGGCATGCAACACCACGCTGGGTCTCGGTGGCCAGCTGGGCGCACCCAGTGGCACAACCTACATGGCATGCGGTACTAGGAATGGAACTCCGGTCCCTGTTACTGCCTAAGCAGGCGCTTAGGGAGCTATCTGGCTGGCCCTTACATAACATATCTTAATTCTTTTTTTCATTATCCCCCCACCTCTCGATCCCCTTGACTTTTGCAAAAAATGTATCTCCTTATCTTCTATTATCTTGTATTTTGCACCTTAATTATATTTTGAGTTTCTATATAACAGAAACCATGTAATATTTAAGTTTGTGATCTGATTTATTTCACTTAACATTATGTTCTTAACATGCATCCATTTTCCTATAAATGACTCATTTATCCTTTATGGCAAACTAGTACTCCATTGTGTATAAGGTTTTTTTTGTTGTTGTTGTTTTGTGCAGGGTCTCACTATGCAACTCAGGCTCGTAGTGATCCTCCTGATTTCTGTCTCCCTAGGGCTGGGTGTCTCCCTAGTGCTGGGATTATAGGCGTGCACCACCATGCCTGGACTCCATCACTGGCTCAGCATGCCTGGGGGCAGGGGTAGGGCCGGCGCGAAAGGCAGTGCCAGGGATCAAGCCCTGGCCCCTGCGCTTATCTAAGCAAGCACTTAGTCTGCTGAGCTATAGCTCCGGCCCTCTGCTGTGTATAAATATCACATTTTCTTTAGCAATTCATCTGTTGATGGATATATAATCTGTTGCCAAGATTTGGCTATTATAAATTGTGCTTCTATAAACACAAATATGATAACTTTAGTACTACAGTCATACTACTACTGTAAAATGGTGACTCTGACTCTTTCAGGAAGATATGTAGAGGGAAATAGCTGGGTCAAATAGAATTTCTACTTTTAGTTTTTTGACAAATATTTATACTAGTTTGATTCCTGGCACCACAGGCCATATTGGCCCCACCCCCTGGTGAGCTGAACAGGCAACCAAGTCTGGGTGTGGTGGTGCATGCCTGTGATCCCAGTGCTGGGAAGGCTGAAAACAGGAGGATCACTATGAATTAAATCTATGTAGAGAGATCCTGTACCAAATACATTAAAGATAGAAATATTCATACAGATTTCCATAATGGTTGTACTACTTTACATTCTAACAATGTGAGAGAGTTCCTTACTTCCTGCAGCCTAGCATTTATTATTACTGATTTCTTGATGAAGTAAAATGTAATTTCAGTGTTGCCTTAATTTGTATTTGTCCAATAACTAGTATGTTGAACATTTTTTTTCCATGTATGTATTGGTCATTTGTTTTTCTTGTGAGAATTGTTTATTCATTTCAGTTGCCCAGTTTTTGATTGATATTTTGTTTTGAGGAATCTGATTTTTTAAGTTCTTCACATAAAGGGCTATATAGAAGCCCTTTGAGGAATAGCTACAAAAAATTTTCCATTCTGTAGGTTATTTCTTCATTTCGTTGATTGTTTCATTTTCTGTGCAAAAGCTTCTTAAATCGATATGATCTAATTTGTTGAATCTTTGCCCTATTTCTTGTGTAATTGGGATTCTGTTCAGAAAGTCCTTGCTGACATCTTTGTCTTCAAATGTTTTACATATTTTATCTCCCAGTAGATTAAGTGATTCTGTTTTAATATTTAGATCTTTGAAAAATTTGCCCACTTTTGAATTAAGTCTTTAAATTTGGGGGTGGGTGTCTGATGTTTTTGAGTTTATTTTTTAAGTGTATTTATTTATTTATTTATTTATTTTACACATGATCTCCCTACACAATTCAGACTCCTAGTGATCCTCCTGTCCCCAGCACTGGGCTTACAGGCATGCACCACCATGAAGGGTTTCAGGCCAACCTTGCATGTCCAGAGTACTGTGGCTATGTGGCACCAGTGATCAAACCCGGGTCCTTATTTCCCAGACAGGCACTTAGACCACTGAGGGATCTCCCTGGCCCTCGAGTTCTTCATATATTCTAGACATTAGTCTCTTGTCTGAGGAGTAGATGGTAAAATTTTTTCTCATTCTAGGGTTGTTTCATCTGTGAGTATTTCTCTTGCTGTGCCAAAGCTTTTTAATTAGATATGATAGTAGTTATTGATTATACTATTGTACAATTGGGGTTTGTTCATAAAACAACAAACTTGTTCATAAACAAGGTTTGGCTGGCTTGAGTTGTAGGGATCGAACCACAGCAACCTGAGCCTGACTGCTTTGTTGAAGCAGCCACTTAAAGAACTGAGCTACGGGGCAGGCCCCCATTGTTTGGTTTTTAAAAAAGGGTAATAAATGAAAACAAGAGACAAGAAAAAAATGTCACAAGACTGTCCTGTTACAATGCTGTGTATGATTAGATTTCTAAATTTCTGTGTAAAAATGTGTAATTGTTTATTCCTATTTTTTTTAAATTTATTTGTGTGTGTGTGTGTGTGTGTGTGTGTGTGTGGCCAGCTCAGCCCACCAGGGGGCGGGGCTGTCTGGCATGTGGTGCTGGGGGATTGAACTGCGGTCCCTGTGCTTTGCTAAGCTTGTTCTAAGTAGGTGCTTTAGACCACTGA
>NW_004524722.1:1873407-1874983 GCF_000260255.1 Octodon degus
TGAATAACCACTGAGAAGACAACAATATGCAATGTATTAATTATTGAAACTGTCCTACTAATCAGTTTTGAAACTGTCTCATTGCTATTTGTTTCTCAAAATTATTAAAAAATAAAATAAGTAGCTATTGATATTTTGATTGAGATTACATTAAATCTATGTAACAGCTTTGGAAGCATGACCATTTGCACTACATTGGTTCTGCCTATCCAAGAACATGGGATATTTTCCCATTTTCTGATATCCTCTTTGATCTCCCTTTTCAGTGTACTGTAGTTTTTTATGTGTAGGGCTTTCACTTGCTTTATTAGATTGGCTCCTAAGTATTTCATTTTTCTTGACACTACAGTGAAAAGTGTTGTTTTCCTAATTTATTTCTCAGTGAGTTTGTTATTCATGTACAGAAGTGCTGTTGATTTTTTTTTTTTTTTTCAGATGGGATCACTCTGTAGCTCAGACTGGCCTTGAGCTCATGGCAATCCTACTACTTCGGACTCCTGAGTACTAGGAGCTACTGATTTTTGAGTATTGACTTAATATCTTGCTATGATAATAAATTTGGTTACTAATGGTAGGAGTCTTTTGGTGTTCTGTTTTGTTTTGTTCTGTTTTGGGGTACCAGGAATCAAATTCGACCTCACACTAGCCAGGAAGGTGTTGTGCCACTGAGTTATATTTCCAGCCCTTGTTGGAGTTTTTGATATCTTCTATTTAGAAAATCAGGTCATCAACAAAAAATGACAATTTGACCTCTTCCTTTCCTATATATTTATATTGCCTTTTTTCTCTTGTCTAATTTCCCTGGCTAATATTTTCAGAAGTATATTAAACAGGAGTAGTATTGTTGGGTATCCTTGTCTTGTTTCTGACTTTAGAGTTATTAATGTAGGAGTCTCTTGATAGAACTTTTTATTTTTTTATTTTTTGTTTATTTTTTGGTTTTTTTGATAGAATTTTTTAGATGTATATATAGAGGATCACATGATTTACAAACAGTGATAATTTAACTTCTTTTCATATGGATACTTTTTTTATTTCTTTCTCTTAGTTAATGGTTCTGCCTCACGTTTTGAGAATCTATTGAATAGGAAGCAGTGTTAGTGGAATTCTTGTCCTGTTCCTGATGTTAGAAGGAAATTTTTCATTTTTTTCCCACTTGATATGACATTGGCTATTGGTTTGTCATAAATTGCTTTTATCATATTGAGGTAAGGTTTTTCTATAATTATTTTCTTCAGTTTTTTTGTTGTTGTTGTTGTTAATGAGTGGATGTTGGATTTTGTCAAGGGCTTTTTATGTCTATTGAGATGACCATGTGATTTTGTTCTTGTTTTTATTT
The DNA here is from genome assembly GCF_000260255.1 of Octodon degus. Classification (NCBI taxonomy): domain Eukaryota; kingdom Metazoa; phylum Chordata; class Mammalia; order Rodentia; family Octodontidae; genus Octodon; species Octodon degus. The sequence continues at coordinate 1,874,747 of NW_004524722.1, forward strand.
ACATGATTATATTACATTTATTGATTTGCATAAGTCAAACCATCCATAAATCCCTTGGTGAATCCTACTTGGTCATAATATATGATTTTTTTGATAATTTGTTACATTCTGCTTGTCTGTATGTTGCTTATTAAAGAGATTGGCCTGTAATAATCTTCTTCTTCTTCTTCTTCTTCTTCTTCTTCTTCTTCTTCTTCTTCTTCTTCTTCTTCTTCTTCTTCTTCTTCTTCTTCTTCT
>NW_004524722.1:1875128-1903836 GCF_000260255.1 Octodon degus
TTTTTTTTTTTTCTGATTTCAAATTAAGGTAATGTTAGTTTCTAGGTTGGCTTTGAGAGTACTCTGTCTCTTTTAATGTTACTAAAGAAGTTGAGAAACATTTGCCTTAGGTCTTCTCTAAAGTTCTTGTAGAATTCAGCAGCAAATCCATCAGGTAATGGTTGGTAATTTTTTATTATTAGTGCTTCAGTTTCATTCCCTCTTACTAGATTACTCAGGGTCTTTTTATATTGTCTTTGTTTAGTTTGGTAATCCATATATATCTGGGAATTTATCCATTTCATTTGAATTCTCCAGTTTTCTTGGAGTACAGGTTCTCAACATAATTACAAATAATCTTTAGATTATTTGTAAGCTTAGAAATTTCAGTGACATTCATTGTGATTTCAGCTTTTTCATTTCTAATTCATAAATCTGGGCTTTTTCTTTCCTATTTTGTGGTTAGATTGACTAAAGAATTTGCCTACTTTGGTTGTTCTTTCAAATAACCAGCTCTTTTTAAAAAATTTTTTTTTATTTATTTATGTGTGTGGGGGGGGCAGCTCAGCCCACCAGGGGACGGGGCTGGCTGGCATGTGGTGCTGGGGGATTGAACCGCGGTCCCTGTGCTTTGCTAAGCTTGTTCTAAGTAGGTGCTTTAGACCACTGAGCCATCTCACCAGCCCATCAAATAACCAGCTCTTTGATAATTGATTCTTTGTATTTTTTAGTCACAACTTCATTCATTTTTTTTCTCTGATCTGCAGTTTTCTTCCATGTAATCTTTTTCTAAGTAATGCAGGATCTCTCTATGCAGTTCAGACTCATAGTGATCCCCCTGTCTCAGCCTCCCCAGCGCTGGGATTACAGGCGTGCACCAGCGCAACTGGTTTCAGGGCCAGCACGACACACCCAGGGTTCCAGGGCTGGCACAGCATGCTGTACCGGGGATCAAACTTGGGACCTTGCACTTGCCAGACAGGTGCTTAGCCCGCTGAGCTATCTCCCATCCCCTTCTGTGTAATATGTTTGGATTTGGATCATTCTTGTTTTTCTACAACCTTGAAGTGTATTATTAGGTTATTTATTTGTACTCTTTGTTTTTATGATGTAGGTACTCACATAAACTTCCCTCTTTAGACTGCTTTCATTGTGTTCCATAAGTTTAAGTGTGTTGTTCTAGCATTATTATTTGATTCTAGGAACTGTCCAATTTCATCTTTGATTTCTTTTGTGATCCCTTGATTATTCAAGAGAGTGTTGTTTAGTTTCCATATGTTCGTATCATTTCTTTTTTTTTTTTTTATATCCAAAATGTGTTTATTGGGATGGCTTCTCACTCATCTTGATTGAGGGTACTGTTAGTGCTGCTTCCTCCTGAAGGAACATCCTTCTGTGAGCCTTGCTTTCCCTCTTGTAGGCTGGCACAGGACAGTGGAGCAGCCAACACACAGAACTACCGTCTGTGCATGGCTAAAGACCGTGGTGATTTTATAGCATCCTGGGCACTTCACGTCCATGAAGTAGGAATTGGGGCTCTGCACCAGGCGCTTCTTCTTGTGCTTCCTCTTCTCCTCCTCCGGAGAGGGATGAAGGAGATCTTTTGCGAGAGGCATGTTCTCGTAGGGGGTTCGTCACCGCCGGAAAGGGTTCATATCATTTCTGCAGATTCTTTTCCCATTAATTTCTGGTTTTCATTGCACTATGATTTGAGAATATGCATGGGATAAATTTGATTTCTTTGCACTTAATTAAGCATGCTTTCTTGACTAGCACGTGGTCTATTTTATAGAAATTTCCATGTGTTGCTGAGAAGAATGTGCATATTGCTGATTCTGGGTGGAATGCTGTAGATATCTATTAAGTCGATTTGCCTAAAAGTTTGGTTCAATACATATTTCTTCGTTGATTTTTGTCTAGTTGGTCTATTTGTGAGAGTGAAGTTTTGAGGCAGTTGGTGTGCCAGTATTTGGTGCATATATGTTTATAGTTGTTATCTCTTCCTGCGGAATTGTCCTCTTAACCAATACTATTAAGACTCTTTTCCTCTTTTATCAGGTTTGGCTTGAAGACCACTTTGTCTGAAAACAGGGCAGCTACTCCTGCTTGTTTTGGGATTCCTGTTGCACCATTCTTTGATTTTTAGTCTGTGAATTTATTTTTGGATTAAATTTTTTTCTTGAATATTGCATACTGTTGGGTTTTGTTTCTTGATCTGCCAAGCTGTATCCGTTGATGGGGGAATTGAGACCATTCATGCTGAGAGTTACTACCAAAAGGTATTAACTTATTCCTGACAATGCTTTATTTTCCTGTCACTAATTGTCCCATTTCCCCTTCTGCTTACCTGGTCACCTTGCCTTGTGTATTTATAGTATTAGACTTTTTTTTTTTTTAGTATTAGACTTTTAGGCATTGTTGTATTCCTTGTCTCTTTTTTTTTCTTTTTTTTTTTTTTCATTGTCTCTTCCTGGGGCATCCTTGGTAATTTTTTGATGGTCATGAATTTCTTAAAGTGCTCTTTGAAACAGCAATACTTTACTTCATCTAGGTTGAGAGGTAGTTTTGCAGGATATGTAAGTCTGGGTTGAAAGTTGTTTCCTTTTAGACCTTAAAACCCTTCACTTCAAGCTCTTCTGGTCTTTAAGGTTTGTGCTGAGAACTCTGCTGTAATTTTAGTGGGATTACCTCTATAACGGATTAATTTCTTTTCTCTAACAGTTTCTGAGATTCTCCCCTTGTGTTGGACTTGTGACTATGCTGTGCCATAGTCACATTCCATTTGATCATGGTTATTCAGATTACTTATCTGTATGTGTCTTTCAGTATATTTAGAAAGTTGTCTGCTATTTTCTTTAAAAAAGTTTTTAATGCCATTCATGAGATTGTCTTATTTTTCACTAATTTCAGTTAATTCAAGATTAGTGTTTTATATTTAGTCTTTTTATCTAGTAAAGGTGAAAGATTTGTCTGATGTAAAAAGAAATCAGAATATTCTCCTTTGCATCATCTAGCAGCTATTAGATCAATAGTTCATTTTTTTAAATGGCTTTTAAGGTACCTCTGAATAATTGGTCTCTGACAGTAGCTCTAACTTTCAGTTTTGACTCTGTCTACACTGGTCTGGTCACTTCTGCTCTCCATATTTTCACTAATCCCCTGGATTTGTCTGGCATCTTTTCATGGTCTCTAATTCTTTGCTAAACTGGTCATTCATTTTTCGTATTACTTTATTTAGCTCAGTTAGTTTTTTTGCTTGAGTCTTCTGTAAACTTGCTGATTGTTTTATCTGTTTAGTTGTATCTTCTTTGAGCTCACTGAGCACCTTATTGATCTTTTATCTCCTCCGTTAGCCTTTTAAATAAATTGGCTCTTTGATTCACTTACAAATAAATGAATACTGGGTCAGTTTTTCTCCTCCAAAATTAATGGTTGAATCTTTTTTTTTTTTGGAACTGGGGATTGAACTCAGGCCTTTGAGCTTGCCAGGAAAGTGCTTATTCCACTGAGCCATCTTCCCTGGCCTCTAATGGTTTAATCTTGGAGTAGAGTCAAGATTTCCTCTTCCTCAGAGTCTCATGGATCAGCTTTAGGGAAGTTGAGAGTATTTGGAAACTTTTTTATTGTTGTATTGTCGATGATAAAGTGGTAATCTGTGTGTTAGCATACAGAGATAACCTATTAATAGCAACAACTATGCCACCTTGGCAATCACAACTAAATCAATCACAATAATAGTATCAAACACAAACTAAATATTGACTACCATAAGAATCAATAATCTATCATACCTAATCATAGAAAAGAGATCTATAATTATAGTACAAACAAACTGTTGACATACATTAAATGTTGATATACAGTAAACATCTACGGAATACAAAACTGGGACTGGCAAGATAGCTCAAAGCTCCTGCTTAGGCAAGCACAAGGAGTGCGGTTTGATCCCCAGCACCACATACCACACCAGCCCCACCCCCAGGGCAGGCTGAGCCTGCCAGAGTCCGGGTATAGTGGCGCATGCCTGTAATCCCAGCACTAGGGAGGCTGAAAGTAAGAGGATTACCATGAATCTGAGCTGTGTAGGGAGACGCTGTAACAACCAAATACATAAAAATAAATAAATAAATAAATGCAACAATTATTCTTCCACCAATAGGAAAGAATTCAACAGTAATAGCATAGATTTAACTGATCATATAAAGACTAATAAAGCTTGATGATTATACTAATAAAGATATAAAGACCAAGGAACATAAGACTGAAAGAAAAATATTTGAAAAATTAAACAGTGGAGGATGAAAAGGAGAAAAAAATGAGATAAAGTATCCTGTTAAGGAGCAAAAGGAAATGAATATAATTATGTAAAAGTAATGGGAAAGAACAAACAGAAAAAGAATGAAAAAGAAAAGGAGAGAAAAAAATTATGTTAAAAAGAATAAAGAAAAAAAGCAAGAAAAATCCTCAAACTCTATAGAGAGCCCTTTTTGTTCCCAACCCATAGTGGGAATAAAGACAGTAAGGCATATTTATAGTTATAGGGAGCCGAACGGGCCTAAGTCCAGCCATGGTGATGGTAACCTGGAACAAAGACCTCAACCCAGGGCCAAACCCGGGTTTTATTCAGTTATAGAGGAGGAGTGGCTTGAGGATGAAAGACTGAGAACTGCCGGAAGTAGGTGAGTACTGTGAGGTGGGCTGGGTAGGAGACGCACATTTACCTTTGTCATATGCAGACAGAAGGATATGTAGAAAAAGTAATTTGTATTATACTATTGAGATAGTATCTAATGTTTTAGGATCCAGTGCTTCAGCTCTGATGTGTAATCTTTCAAGCCCCAGGAAGTAATAGCCTGTCTTGAGGCTCACAGCATGGAGCATTGGCTCTTTATCCTGTCTTGACCTGGTTCATGTTAAAGAGTTGTAGGTGTGGTTATCAGGGCCATCTTCAAAGACTACTACCAACACCTTGGCTAGACCAATATGCATTGCTTAAAGCCAATTGAAGGGATAAAGGAAAGTCCTAGCCAACTCTGTATATATCACTACATGGTAATAGGGTCAGGAACAGCCACAATGGAGACATTTGCTCTTCCTTCAAGGATGGTCACCCAAGTGGTCCTCTACAAAATTCCAAAAAGACCAGTGTGTGGTGTGGATCCTCAAAGTTCATTTTTCCTGTATATTTTTGAATGAATGGTTTATTTCCAGGGCCTGCAGTTTTTAAATCCAGATATAGTTTTTTTCCACCTAGCTTTATGGGCTGTGGATTTGTGAGGTGAGGTGACCACCTGTTCCACAGGGCCTTCTGTCCATATACCCCAGACTGTGGCAATGGTCCAAGCCAAGGTGTGTCCTTGCTCATGTTGGAAAACGTGAAAGTAATCAGACCTCTGTGCTGAGTGTAGACAGCAGAGAAAATGTTCAAGCTGGCCACTGTACTTAATTCCAGATGCTTCTGAACATTGCACATGCCAAGTCTGGCTCCTCACCATGGAGGGGTCCCTTGTCCTTCCTGCCACAAGCTTAAGTTTTGCAGAAGGCTGGTGTCTATCCCTCACCTTTTCTGCAACTGTCTCACATGGATGTCTCTCACCCAGTCACTGCAGGAGACTAACAGGAGGAACCCTGATGAGAGGTTGTTTTCCAGTTGTTCTGAGCCTTACTCTTAAATGATCAACCCCAGAAATGGTGCTGGATTAAACACTCTCTGACAAGCTGTAGTGGATTCCCTCTCCAACTATTCACTGCTGTGTGGAAAGAGTAACTTTTCAAGTAAAATCCCATGCTGTTTCTGAAGTTTACAATAGCTGTGGATTTTTCTTGGATCTAGTGCTACTGACTCATTCCTTATTTTTCCCTGGAGCGCCCAACCCTGGGGCTTACCTTCCATCTTCAGAGAAGATTTCTCCCTATTCTTTCTCTCTATTGTATTTTATTTCTCCAACTTCTCTGTACCTTCTAATTTTTCTGTCTGTTCCCTCCCAATTCCTGGAAATTTACTTTTTTTCCTGTTTACCAGCTTGTTATTTTCCAGGTGTCTGGATTCCAGGTCCAGAGAGGCTGTGTTTTGCTATGATTACCACTTTGCCACTTTTACAAACTCCCCACCCACCCCACCCAGCTTGTTGCTCTCTCTAAAGAACATTTCCAGCACTGCAAAAAGTTTGCCTTACAAATTCCTGCAACTTGTTAAATGTTTCTAGGGGGAAAAGTATCCAGGGTGATAGAACAAATGTAGCAAAATGTTAGCAATTGAGACTTGTGGGTATTCATGACAGCATTCCTTTTCCATAGATTTTAAATTTTATGAAAAAAACTTTTTTTGGTCAAAGGCAAGATATAAAAAAGGATACCCTAACCCTATTGAATATTCCAACAGTATAATATTAAACACATGACCTATCATTGAAAATTATTGATAAGCTGAGCTTTATCAGAATGAAAAACTTCTGGGGGCCAGGGAGATGGCTCAGTGGAATATATGCTTCCCTGGCAAGTGCAGGGGCCTGAGTTCAATCCCTGGTTCCAAAAAAAAAAAAAGAATGAAAAACTTCTGTCCTTTGAAAGACTTTGTTAGACAAGTCATCAACTTGGAGAAATTATTGCAATTCACATATCTAAAAAATGGATTTGTATCCATAAAAAAATCTTAAATGTCAAGAAACATTAAAAAAAATTCACTGAATTAAAATGAGTGAATACCAGGTGTGGTGGTACATGGCTGTAAGAGGCAGGAAAATTACCACAAGTTGAGGCCAGCTTGAGCTACACAATCAGTTCAAAGCCAGCCTGGACTACATCATGAGACTCTATCTCAAAAAACCCAAGAAAGAAAGAAAGAAAGAAAGAAAGAAAGAAAGAAAGAAAGAAAGAAAGAAAGAAAGAAATTGAATACATACTTTGCCAAAGCATATGGATAACAGATAAACACATGAGACAATACTTAAACACATTTTTAGCTATTGGAGAAACTAAAATTAAAACAAAAATGAGATATCAGCATGTCTTAGAATGGCTGAAAATTAAAAAGACCAACCATACCAAGTACTGGTGAGGATATGGACCGACTGGAACTCCCAATACTCTGCTAGTGGAAATATGAAGATGTACAACTACTTTGGAAAAAAGTTTTAGAGTTGCTTGAAAAATTAAACATTAGCCTATCTTATATTGCTAAGTACTTACTTAAGATAAATCAAAGCATATGTCCAAAGTCATGTACAAACATTTATCATAGCCCTAAAATGGAACCAATCTAAATGTCCATCAGTGGGTGAAAGAATAAACAAAGGATGAGCAGTACACTACTTAACAAAGTGGAGTGAGCTGTTGGACAACTTCAGAAATAGGGAGGCTTGCAGACCCACCAGGCACTGTCCCCAGTGGAACAACTATAACTATTTAAGAATCACATGTACACAATTATGAACTATATTAACACTGATACAGACATATGCTCCCTGGAAACTGTCCTAAGGGTGCATAGCAAATGAAGGAACATTTATTCAAGAAAATTGACTAAATCTCAAAACAGTGAGAGTCTGTGGTATGTGAGCCGCAGTTCACTCCCTTCCTGCCCCCACTCCATAACCAGCACAGCGTGATAGAAACTCCATTCCAGGCAGAAACACAGGACGCCTTCTTCTCCCAGCTGCCAGTCAAAGACTGTGGCATCACCCCAGGAGGGGCAGGCTGCCGGCGTTCCTTATCCTCTGGACTCTCTGTTGCTGGGACAATTGGTTAGCCATGTGGAAAAGAATGCAGCTGGGTTTTCCTTCACACTGAAAGGGAAAAACTGTACAAGAGAAATGGCTCTTTTAAAAACTTTGTTCTTTTCGGAACTACCTAGCTCTGTAACTGCTTCAAGGCTCTGTAATTACTTTCTTGACCCCTGTAACCATGATAGCATAACTGAACTCGCAGGATGTCTGTTGTAACTGATCATTAATCTAGACTGGTAAACAGTGATCTTACCTGCTAGTCAATCAGAAGAACTTCCAGGATGTTCTGTCTTGCCTTTGTACCTCTTGCTTATGATTCATATAAAAGCCTGAGGCAGAGGTTGGAGCCTGATACTTTGGGAGTGACTCCAATCAGTGCCTATTGATGTGAAATAAATCTGCCTCCAAATCCTAGGTGTTGTTCCAGTGTTTCTGTTTGCTATAGCAATCCTATATAAGAAGTTAACTCAACATGAGTCAAATATCTAAATATAAGAGCTAAAACCAGGGCCGGTGAGACAGCTCAGCGAACTAAGTGCCTGCTTTGGCAAGTGCAGCAACCAGGGTTCGATCTCTGGTCCTCGATGCTGTGCCACCCCCCTCCATGGGCTGTGCTAAGCCTGCGACCGAGTCCGGGCATGGTGGTATATGCCTGTAATCCCAGCACTGGGGAGGCTGCAAACAGGAGGATCTCTATGAGTCCAAGCTGCTGAATAGTGAAACCCTGTACCAAATACATAAAATGAAAAAAAAAAAAAAGAGCTAAAACCATAAAACTTTCTGGGTATAGTGGTGCATGCCTGTAACTAGATATTCAGGAAACTGAGGCAGAAGAATCAAAACTTCAAGCCCAGACCGGGAAACTTAGATGGTCTCAAAATAAAATATTAGAAAGGGTTAAGTTTTTAGCTCAGTGGTAAAGGACTTGCCTACCATGTGCAAGGGTCTGGGTACTACAACAAGAAAAGAAAATAGGAAATTGGGAGCAATATTAATATGTAGAGTACCCAGTGTGGAGATGTCGCTGCCTTCCTCAGGATTGTGACTGTGGCTATGCAGGTGTGATCTTAGGAGCTGCATGCTCAGGTATTAGGGGCAATGAAGGGTCAGGAGGTCTACAACGCATTATTATTATTTGGCTAATTCAGGCTGCCTTAAAGGCAGGTCTGGGGTGGCTTGTGGAGCTGGGGATCAAACCGCAGTCCCCTGCGGCCCAATTCATTTGCCCAAAGGGCGCTTTAAGCAACTAAACTGTCTGGCAAGCCCCCTACAACATATTCTTAAATGGTTCAGTTTTGTGTTTCTTTTTCATGAGTGAGTTTAGTAAAGAAAATAAGGTAAATATTAATTATTAAGTCTAGAAAGTAGATGCTCATTTTCTCATGGCATACTTTTGCCCTTCGTATTTGAATATTTTGTTATTTAAAGAAACTTTTTTATATAAATAAAACACTTGCTGGACAGATAGTGAAGCCTCCTTGGGCTCAAGAAAGGTACACAGAGAGCTTAAGCTTGAAATGGGCAACATGGTGGCACCAAGACCTGGGACCTCTGCTCCTCCTGGGAAGAACTATACCCAAGGGCGTGAACCACAGTGGGGAGAAGCCAGCTTACTTAGCACCAATCCAGGTCAGCAAGGTGCACGCACGAGGCGTGGCATGCATTTTCTCACTGAATGCTCACCACTTCCCCATGAGGCAGGCACTATGACTATCCTGCTTTTATAGCTGAGAAGCTTGAGAACAGAGTAAATAACTGCCTAGAGATCCTTCCCCAGGTCCAAGAGCTGTGCCTGGGTTTGTGGAGGCCTGGAAGGTGACAGGATACTGGCCCCTAAGGTCAGTGAGTGGTCAGCCTGACCTAGTGCCCCGGACCTTGGGAATCAAGGAACCAAAAGCCCCTGCGGGGAAGCCAGACAAAAAGGATGGATGGAACTGGAGTTTGAGGCCAGGTTCTGTATCTGCCAGGACAGAGCAGATCAAAACAGGAGGTGGGGGTTGGGACAAGAACTGCAGAGAAGCTGGTTGGCCACTGGTACCCAGAGCTGGGACTGTTCTGACCACATGATCTGGTACTTCCTCCTCACTCCAGTCACCATCAAGTCAGTTTTTTTTTTTTAACTTTAAAGGCCATTTGTTGAAGAGAAATTAATTTCTAGCACAGAAATACACACACACACACACACACACACATACACACACACACACGAGTCTGGCAAGATAGCTCAGAGGACTAAGCACCTGCTTAGGCAAGCGCAGGGACCAGGGTTTGATCCCTGGCACCACATGGCATGCTGGCCCCACCCCAGGCATGCTAAAGCTGGCCACAGAGATCACACATGGTGGTGCACACCTGCAATCCCAGTGCTGGGGAGGCTGAAAACAGGAGGATCACTACGAGTCCGAGCTGCACAGTGAGACTGTACCACATACATTGGAAAAGAAAAGAAATCCGCCCCCCCACATTTTTATCAGTGCGTATTGGTTATACAGATCAATAGGTTTAATTTGAGCAGATTTGTACATGCACATAACACACTTTAGTCATTTTCCCCTAATCGTCAGTTGTCCTCCACCCCAGTTTCCCTTGTCCCAGGGGTTCTTAATGTACATAATATATATTATGTCCCCTAGCACTCAACCTTACACCTCTTCTCCTCCTCCCTCTTACACTCATAAATTCACTCCATGCTTTTCCACAACTGTTCCCAAGCCTGGAGTGTCCTCTATTCACAGTAAAATCCGTACATTCTCCAAGACCCAGCTCCAGGTCCTTGGCTCAGAGTCCAAGTACACCATGTGCTCCCACATGGAGTCGTAGTGAATTGCCTGAGGGTTTCCATGGCCCACACAGGGCCTAGCCCAGAGGGTAAGTCAGTGAGAGTGGCAATGATGGCAACTCTTCCCTTCCATGGTCCCACAGGCCCATAGGCCCTGGAATTTCTGCTGTCACAGCGGAATCATCCTGAGTGGCCACTCTCTGTGGCCCTTTCCCATTCATACAGAGAGCCTTCTTCATCCTCAGCGTCTAACTCAGAGCAGTGTAGGGTTCCCACAGTAAGGGAAGGTTGGCAGTGGAAATCCCATCAGGACCCAAGTCCTACCAGTTGGTCCCCAGGTGGCGCTGTCCACCCAGGGAAAGGTTGCTTAATCTCTTCTAGAGCTTCTGATGTGCAGTGGCCAAAGCCTCAAATCCATAGCTGTTTGCCCCGGCCGCTTTCTAAGCATCCATGCCTGCCTTAAAACCTCAGATTGTCAGGACTGGGCCAACAGGAGGGATCCTCCAACTCCTGAATGCAGAGGGTAGCCGTGGCCCTCTTGAGACCATGTAGCTGAACTAGAGAGAAAGGCCTCCTGAGAGGGCAGACAGGCAGACACCTAAGCATCAGTCATTTCTCTCAGATGGCTGCGGGATGGGACTATCCCTTTCACCCCTGGAATGTGAAGCCTGCTGCCATCTGTGGGTCATGAGAACTGAAACACATGGCCTGGGTGGTGGGCTATGGTCCTGCTTCTGGTCCTCGTGTACTATGGTGGCCTGCATTCACTCCACTGAGTTTCAGGGACCCTGAGTGTGAAATGAGGGCTGGACCAAGAGCTCTGAGCTGCTGGGAGCCCAGCATCCTCACTGGGTGGGAGAAGCTGGGTGTGGGGCCAGTTGGCATCTTGGCCAAGGACAGGCTGCTCTGGGAGTTGCCAGAAGGGAAACATTTTCCGGGAGCCGGAAAGGCTGGCAGAGCCCACAGCCAGGCGGAGGGACCACAATGGACCCTTGTGTGGAGGTTTTGCTTGGACTTACCCTCAGGCCCAGCCTCCAGGCTGGCGTGGGCCTTGCTTTCTGAACTTCAGCCAGACCGAACTCCTGAACAACTGAGGCCCAGAAACAGGACTGTATGATGGGTCCATTGCCCAGCCCAGGATGATGCGCATAGGCTTGCTGCCAGTGCCTAAATCTCCACCCTCAGCCTTCCTGGAATCCTCTTGCCTAAATAAACTCACAAGAAAATCCACGGCCCATCTCCCTGGCCAAATAGGAGTTCCAGGAGGCAGGTCTTTTGCTCAAGCCACCCAGGGAGCTCAGGATAGACTACTTCCAGCCTGGTTCTGGTTTGCTGAAGATCCTCGACTAGGGGTCCATGTGGGGGACCTGGGCTCTAGCCCACCTCAATTTCCTCCTCCACCAATGGAGGGGAGGAGGGCTTGTAAGACTCATCTGCGAGGACACAGATGCTTGGGGGCAATTTGAAAACCTCTGCCCAAATCAGGCCAGACAAATGCTATCTTGGCTCCTCCTGCTGGCTCCAGTGGCACCCGCAGAGCGGGGTCCACAGCTCTGAGCTGTAGGGATGCCCTGGGAGCTGTACCCAGTTTCTCCTCTGGGATCCCCTGGTCTTACATTACCCACTCCTCAGGGAAAGGATCCAATGTTGCTGCTCAGCTCAGCAGCTACAGCTGGAATCCCTGTCACTACCAGCTCTCCAGAGGAAATGTCACATCAGCCTTCTTTGTGAAGCCCAGAAAATTGTCCTAAGCATGAAAGGAGATGGTACAGGTGAAAAGGAGGTGATACAAGAAAGCTGTAAAACACTGTGGCACTATGGGCTGCTAACACTCACAAGATGGAAATTAAAAGAAATGCAAGACCTGACGCTAGGACTAAATAAAAAAAGGTTGGGATATGAGATGAGAAGAGGGCAGTGAGATGTGGCGGGCACAAAAGAAGATTTCATGTCTGGCTGTATTAACAAAGACATAAAGCCTAGAATATGGAAGGGGATCAATTGGCTCACCTCTGGAGCTTTGTGCATATTCTTTAAGAATGGCTTCAGGGGCACTGCCCTCTCTGCCGATGCAGTATCAGACTCACAGAGGATCAGATACAGAATCATGATCCTCCCAGCTTAATAGAACCATCTCAGAGCCAGCAGACAGCAGCCTTCAACTCCAAGAGAGATGATGAGGCTATCCAGAGGCCAGTCTCAGTTCAAAATGAGCAAGGCAGTCTCCTGTGCAAGGGGATGCTCCTACAGGTAGGCAGTGAGGGCATCAGAGCAGGGGGGATGATCCCAGCTGGGAAATCTGCAGAGAGGCTTCTGCCCTGGTGAGGTAGATGGGAAGCCCAGGAGGCCCCTCCACATTAGGTCGGTGCGTGTCCAAGGTCTCAAATGAATCTAAGAGTCTGGAATTCTGAGGGAACAGTGCCCGGGCCTGAAAATACTTGGCAAGAGTCAGGCCATCAGTCATCTGCTCTGTCTGGTTTTGTCAGGTGGAGATCAGTATGTTGAAGAAAGAAAGGAAGAGGGGGGAGGGAGGGAGGGAGGGAGGGAGAGAGGGAGGGAAAGGGAAGGAGGAAGGAAGGAAGAAAGGAAGGAAAAGGGGAAGGGGAGGGGGAAGAGGAAGAGAAGGGAAGGGAAGAGGAAGGGAGGGAAGGGGAGGGGAGAGGGGGGAGGGGACGGAAGGGAGAGAAACCTGTTAGTGAGTGGCGGGGGGACTGTTCATCCACAGTTACTTCTGCTAATCTTTGTTACCAGTACAACTGGACAGCTGGAACCTGGACAATGCCTGGCATTTGCCCCTGGCTCTGTCTCCCCCAGCCCCCTTGTATTATCAGCCCTTGGGTACAAACTCAAGCCAGTCTGAGGAAGGACCATAGACTTTACAGTGGAGCAAACTTGGCCTAAGTTCTGATATTGCTGTTCACTAGCTGCGTGGCTTTGAGCAAGATGCTTTGCCTCTCTGAATCTCTGTTCTCTGATCTGTTAAACATGGGCGAGAAAGTCGGCTTCTAAGGCTGCTGGGCAGTTTGGGAAGGGTGTGTGTTGAGGACCTGTTACATAACAGGTGCTCAGTAAATGTGGTCCTTCCTTGCTATTCTTTCTTTTCTTTAGGGGATACTGATATGGTGAGAAGCCCTGGGCTGGGTCTGGAGGATGAGTCTTGCTGTTCACCCCCTGTGGGACCTCTAGCAATTCCCCACCCCTCTCTGATGTTCATTTATTATTTAAGAAATAAGGCAGGAGCCCCAGAGGGTCTCTGAGGGCCATTCTCCCTCCAGCTACAGAAGGCCATGCCTAGAAGGGTGACTTGCCTCTATGTGGCTCAAAAATGGTCTGGCCCTGGGATGCAGGACTCCAGTTTGAGGCTGGGCCCTGCTCCTGATGCAGTGGATGACCTAGGACACCCATGCCCTTTCCTCTTAGACCTGTCTTCTCAGCTGTGCAGCAGATAGATGTTGTGAGCTCTGTGCCCCTTTGACTCTGATGATCCAGGGTCCAGGGAGTTACACAGGGCTGGGCAGGTCCATGCAAGCCCTGTCTGTGGGCCCCCTGTACACTTGATTACAGCACCAACCTCAGGCCCCACAGTGTCCCTGGCACAATCCCCCCATCTCCAGCCTCACTTTTTCCTTCCTCATCTCATCCAAGATCCTGAAAGCTGCTGAGGACCTTCCTCCTCTTCCAGCACTCACTGTTGTCCTACAGGCCTCCAAGTCACTTTAGAACTTTCTTCCCTAAAATCATGGGGCTTCCAGGGAGCTTTCTTGACTCCTTCTTGCTTGTTCCACATGAACAGAAAGACCACTTGTCTGAGGAAAGTTCTCAAGGAATGGTGCATACCACAAGCACAAGCCTGTATCCTCACCTGCCCCACACCTTCCATTCCTTCAAAGCTTTGCACAGCTGCAAGGTGCAGCTGGCACAAGAGCCAGAGGGCTGTCCATGGTGCATGCCCTTGAGAAGGAGCCAGAGTACTCAAGCTGTCCTGACCTTCAGCCTGTAAGGTGAAAATAAGGCTAGGCTGAGCTGATCTGGTCCTGCCTAGTTGCCAAACGACAGGGTCAGTGTCATAGCCATTATGTGTCTTACCAGAGGTCACCTGGAACAAGGAGAGGCCATTATGCCAGGCCCTGACCAGCATCACTGTGGACTGTGCCCAGACACTGCCCTCCAGTAGGAACAGGATTGCTTAGGTACAAGGTCCATTCACCCCAAGGGACCTCTGGCAGGTCTTGGCTGGACTGGACTCAGTTTTCCACCAGGACAACCAGGTGTAGAACTTAGGACTCTTATACCTGGGACTGCTGACTATGAAGGCTGCCCTGTCTACCAGTGGAGAGAGGCTAGGTAAGTCTCATCAAGGTTCTCCCTAGGGCCTAGGAGCTGGGGGCCTCTGCTGTGCACCCACATCCTGGGCAATGTTTTCCTTGAGCTAGCTCATCACAGCATCCATGGCAGTCAGTATCTTACTAGGCCTAAGGGACTGAATCAGTTTGAGCCCTGGATCCCATTTTAAGGCTTGGCAGAAAACAGATACAGTTCCTCAACATTTCTCTAATCTCTGCCCTATTCTGAGTGTTCCCAGCTCTGACCCATAAAGGCCCTAGCAAGGGACTTCCTTCCAACAGAAACAAAGAGGCCTTAGAGTGGGCAGGCCTTGGCTCCAGTGGTGGAATGCTAATGTTAGCCCAAGGCCAGATCCTGAGGGGAAGCAGGGCCCATGGAGTGGGATGGAAAAAGCCCTGGCAGTCTCTGATTTTTTTGTTTTGGGTCACAACCCATTCTATATGGATCCCGTGCTCGGGTCACCCAGATGGACCCACCATGAGTGGCTAGAATTCTAGGTTTTTCATTTCATTGCCAGTTGTCTTACTCTATCCTCATCCAGGGGTGCTGTCCTAGCCCCTGCTGCCTGGAAAGTCTCCTGACTCCAAAGTCCACTGACTATGGAACACCAGCATGAACTTTCCTCTCCAATTTCCCAGCACTCACAGTTTTTTCTGTTCATCAGCCCACCTGGCCCCAGAAGTATTGGTGCCATTTTTTCCCTGTCTCCAGAGCTGGGAACACTCTGACAGACAGTGAATGTCAGCTTCCACAGCCCTGGTTTCCCCACCTATAAAATGGTAGCAGTCCACACCCTTCTAGTGTGATGTGAGGATTAAATGAAATGAGTCAGGCCAGGGTCCAGCGGAGGCATCCCAGCAGTCCTCAGACCGCAGAGGGCAAGGCACAGTCAACCTAACCCAGTGGTGCTGGAGCCCCGTGCTGGGTTCGCAGCCTATGGAAAAGTTCCTATAAGAACCTGAGCACCTGGATTCACTGCTAAGCCTCTGGGAGGTGCATCCTGGGATGTGGGACCAGAGGAAAAGCCGGGAACATTGAGCTGTCGGAACTGCTAACTCTGCTGGGCACCTGCCACGTACAGGCCCTCTGTCACATTCACTCATCCCAGGTTCCAGGATTCTGCAACCAGGACCCCTGCAACACTCCTCCACACAGGAAAAAGGAATTTCCACCACAGGTGATAGGCAGAAACTGCCTGTTAAAAGTAAACTGTATTTTGAAACATTTTAGATTTCTAGAGAAGTCTCAAAGATAGCACAGTGCAGTCCCACTATATCCCTCAACCTCCCTTGTTGCTAGTTAACCTCTTCTATTGCTAGTGAATGCAGTTGTCACAGTTTCTTTTTTTTGGGCGGGTGGAAGGGTCTACAGGGTGTTCAGGGTCTCACTACTAGATCAGACTGTAGTAATTCTCCTGTTTACAGCCTCCCAAGTGCTGGGATTACAGGCACGCACCACCACACCCAGTCTCAATCGTCATTTCAGCGTGCCCCAGGGGTCAGGCCAGCACAGCAGGCCCAGGGATTGATCCCCCTACCCCTGTGCCTGCTTGCAGGCGCTTTAATCCACCGAGCTGTTTGGCCAGCCCACAATTGAGAAACTTTCATTAGTGCATTACCATTAACTAAACTCCACACTTTAATCCTCATCCTCCCATTTTCCTGGTAATGTCTTTTGTCTGCTCCAGGTCTCAATCCAGGTACCAATTTCACTTAGTCCTTGTGTGCCCGCCTTCCCCACCCTCTGCTGTGCCGGGAGAAATCAACTGACTTCTACAAGAAAGATTTCATATGGGTAACAGACGCCAGAGGAGGATGGCTTTTTTCACTTGCACAACTTCTCTTCAGAAAACCCTACTGGGCAAGAGATCTCTCCCACAGTTGCCCGGTTCTCCATCTTGATGCCCTGGCTCCAGCCTTCAGTTCCAGGAGCCAATTTATGGCTTCACTTTTACCTCAAACCCTTCTTTCCTTTTCATTCTCTCTCTCTCTCTCTCTCTCTCTCTCTCTCTCTCTCTCTCTTTTTTCCTACAGTGATATTCAGTTCTGCCCTTCTATGCTGGACCCAGCATTTAACATTAATGCCTATTCTGAGAATTATAAAAAACCTGAAATTTTAGTTTTAGTTCCAGTCTCCTCCTGGAACTTTATGTTCTCAGATGAGCAAATGGGTAAAATCCCCACTGCAATATTTCACCACACTCACTCCACTTCCTCTTCCCCGCAGTTCCTACGTTTCTTTTGGGAACATAGTGATTCCAGGAAAGTTAACTCCAGGGACAGAAACACACTAGGCTTGACCAGTCAGTGCCTTCCGTCCTTCAACCACAGTGATTGGCTCAGGCGTGGTCTTGTGACCCAAGATGGCCCAATCAGAGTGAATCTCAGCCCGGCTGCTGGGGAGCACCGCGGTAGACCTGCTGGAGATGCGCGTCCCCCAGGCCATGTTCTTGCTGTAGCTGGTTGTCAACTTGTTGAGGTAGATGTAGAAAAAAATTCTGCTTTCTTTTCCCCCCGTTAGCTAAATAATAAGTAGAAAGGACAGGCAAGATGGTTCAGCGGATTAAGCACTTGCTTTGACAAGTGCAGGCACAAGGGTTTGATCCCCAGTCCCGCATGCCATGCCGGCCCCGCCCCCAGGGTACACTGAGCCAGGACCAAGTCTGGGCGTGGTGGCACACGCCTGTAATCCCAGCGCTGGGGAGGCTGAAAACTGGAGGATCACTATGAGTCTGAGCTGCGTAGTGAGACCCTGTACCAAATACATAAAATGAAATACATAAATAAATAAAACCGTAAGTACAGTGTAGGTAACTTCCTAGGCTCATTCAGTTTATAAAAACTTAGACCAATCCAGTTTAAAACTCCATTTCACAGCAATACTATTCCAGTCCAGGTAGAACGAGGTGGGGCCTTGGTGTGGGAATGTGGCATGCTATGCATGCTGTGCTCTTCTGGGTCCCTAACTCCTGGGGCTGGGGAAGAAACTTGGCAAGATTTGCAGGCAGACTTCACTGCTGCTCATGGGAGCCCCTGGCCGTGCTTTGCTTCTGTCTACGCTTGGTGGTCTGTGATCTAGGGATTTCCACAGCAATTATATGTGTCACTCTTGGGACCTGTTCAGCTCTTCCAACCCCTTGCCAAGGGCTCCCACAGATACAGGCAATCTGGCCTTTTGTCTACTACTGTTTGGTCTAATGGCTTCTGTCTGGCCTTCTGGTTCCAGCTCTTTCACATGAGGCCATGGGAAAGTGTAAGCGAGAGTGGGTCCCATTTCCCTCTCAGGTCCACCATACCCTGGTCCTGACAGCTCTGCTGGTGTAAGCCCCACCATGGGCCTCCTACCTGCAACTACCCACAAGGCCACCTACCTTCACAACTCAGGTCCTCCCTGCACACAGCTCTGCTTCCTCCCCATGCTTTATCCCACCAACAACGCCAAGTGAGCCTTCAGAGTTCTAGCTGGGTGAACGTCTACTGGGAGAAACCTCTTCCCCCTTCCCGCAGGCATCTCCCCCCAGTCTGTCTAAGGCGTCTGTTAGACATTTCCTTCCCACGCTCCACTCCAGTCACACACTTGGATTTGATGGGGAAGAGGAACATGGAAGATCTGAGACCATTATTGGTTGACATGTGGAAGCATGCTTGTTTAACAAGGCCTAGGGTCTGATGTACATGTTGGATCTGGATTCCTCTTGCTCAGCTTCCTCTACCTCAGATACACAACCCATGCCTGTATTCATATTCATTCTGTTTCTCTCTCTCTCTCTCTCTCTCTCTCTCTCTCTCTCTCTCTCTCTCTGTCTTTCTCTCTGCTCTCTGTCTCTCTGCCAGTCTCTCTCTGTCTCTGTCACTGTCTCTGTCTCTCTTTGTCTGTCTGTCTCTCCTCTGGTACTGAGCTTGCACCCAGGGCCTTCATGCTGAGTTATAGTCTCAGCCCTTTTAAAAATTATTTATTCTGACAGGGTTTCACTGAATGGCAGAACTTCTCAGGCTGCCTCAGCCTTCCAGAGTGTTGGGATTGCACATGTACCACCACACCCAGCTCCATGCCCACATCTTCAGTCCTCTCACACTAGGTAGCCCCTGCCTGTCTCAGCAGTGAGATCCTCCCCATCTCCTACGAAGGAAAGATTTTGCATTGACTTATCTACCTCAGAGGCACATTTTCTTCAAGGTGGCCTTTCTGGTCCCAGTGAAAGTAAATACTGAGTGAGTCAAACTCGAGTCCTTGGCATTCTATTTTGCCCTTCACCTGACCAGCATGTTCAGGGACACGTGTAAGGTGCCAACAAGTGCCAGTCCTCTTAGTGACCAGAATCTCCAGTGGAAGAGGCTAAGCCCAGGGCTTCATGTTGGCTTTGAAGAAGCTTCCATAGGCACCGTCTTCCTGCCTTCCCTGAACCCCATCTGAATCCCCCAGGGTCCTCACTCAGTACTTACACAGACACAGACACAGACACAGACACACACACACACACACACACACACACACACACACACTCATAAACTCTGCCACTTGTTTGTATTATTCTCTGAGGTCAGCCAAGATCTCAGCTTGTTCTTCCCAAATTATCTTAAGCAACAGGGAGAATTTCAAGGATAGTATCATTAAGGTTCCAACAAGTACTCTTAATAAAAATAGAAAAAAAATTTGCTAATAAAACATCACTTATAAAATATAGAAAATCTTCAAGGGCCAGGGAGATAGCTCAGTAGAATAAGCACTTGCCCGGCAAGTGCAAGGTCCTGAGTTCAATCCCTGGTACCTCAAAAAACAAAACAAAACAAAAAATATTCAAGTATAGTAATCTGAAGCTAGTAGCAGCTGAACTGTCACCATGTCTAGGCTTGGATGGCAAAGAACCTGGTAAACCATTACCAGAATCTGGAATAAGGAAGATTCATATAGAAACTTTGGGGATCACTGATCTTTAGTTGCAGGATGGACCCAGCCCAAGGCTGTGCCACAAAAAGGGGACAGGGGAAAGAGTACCCTGATCTCTCTCTACTCTGTCCCACTAATCTCTAGCTGAGCCTTGTACACCCAAGGGAAACCCTGAATAAACCCTTTAACTTCACTTGCTTTTTGATACTTGCTTTTATCATTAACTTTGGAGGCCACCTGACTAAGCTTTGTAGATAACTCTGTATAGTCAGGATGATAATTGTTGTCTAAATTGTTTTCAGGACGTTAGAGGTAGCAGAAATTAGTTAAATAATCCTCCTTTCACTCAGGACCTGCACTAGTGTCTGACAGGTGACCTTTTGATGTCAGAGGACCAAAACTCCACCCTTTGAACCTGTTAACACTGCTGTCCTCTGAACAAGTATCCTACAAAGAACCACGTTTGGCCAGGCATTTGCAAACCACTGATTACTGCCTTTTTCAATTACCTTTCCCCATGGCTCAGATCACTTTGTTTTTTACCCTGTAGACCTTGGGGAGACAGAATTGAGATTTTGAGCTCTTGACTCTTAGCATTTGGTTGCCTTATAAATAAACTCTTTTTTGCAAAACTCATGCTTTGACAATTGGCATACTGTGTGACAGGGAAAATGGACCTGGCTAGGTAACATTTGCATCAGCCAAACTTAACCTGAAGCTAGAATCACACGTGTCCAGAGAGGTCAGCTTCCTGGGCCAGAGAGCAAGGGGGAAGATATCCAGGACAGGGAATGCAGATCCCTTGACATTTTGATTTTTTTTTTTTTCCCAGTAAGATTCTCCTGTTGGCTGCACCATTCGTACCTATGATACAGGGGAACGAAACTCCTGAACTGAAAGATACTTGGATGAGTCTGTGTTCTTTAAAATCAAAGAATGAATTTTAGGAACAAACAGGGGTTAAGAGCAGAATATTTATTGAGAAAGAAAGCTTCTGTCTGAGAGGGACAGAAAGGGGACCCAAGCGAGTTGTCCCCGGGAAGCTGTTTCTTCCCAGGACTTTTATAGAGCATAACTATGTAGTGAGACAGGTCTAACATGGAGAACATGGAAACTTGCTTAGACGGGCATGAGGTGGGACAAAACTATGATCAACCAATGAGATTACAAGCACCATTGCTCAGGTAAAATTGATTAAGTCCAGGACCAAATGGGGAAGCAAGTCACGTAGCAAGTGGGAACAAATATAGAACAGAAGTTTATCCAGTAGCCAGCTGGTTGGATTAGTGACTCTTCCTGGCTTCCTAAAGGTGATGAGCAATCCTGGATGCTTATCTTTAGGGAGGTGAGCATTGGTTCAATCTTTGGTCTTTAGATCTGGTGCACGGCAGGAGCATTTGTCTCTCTCACAGTTGCAACATATCTTGTCGTCCATGCTGTCTCCTTGAGGACCTAGCCCTGTCTGACTGCCTATAATATTCTATCTAGGTTAGCTACCTACAACACCTGCTCTAGCCGAGCGAGAGCCTCCATACTGCCACAGTGAAGTACATTTTGTCCTTTAGTTCACAGACCTCTTCAGTTTTAATGCATGTATGTGAAACACTTTTCTTCCTCTTGGTATCTCTAAGTTATACAAATCCTGGCCTCCCTTACCAGTGTACATCCTTTAAGAGGTTGTTATGGTTTGTGTCTAGTTGTCCCACCAAAGCCTCATGTAAGTTATAGGGCAGATGCAGCTGGAGGAACAAGTGGCTTGAGGGGCGGGGCCAGAGGACCAGGGCGGGGCCCGAGGACCAGGGCAGGGCCCGAGGGGCTGGACCAGAAAGGCACAAACCTTTAAACTGGCTAGCCTGTGCTTTCTCAGAGATGTAGGGAGGGTCATCCTGGACAGGCAGCGCCCTAGCCTCTCCTCCAGTGTCTTGAAACCTCCAGTAGGGAGCTAAATCTTTCCTTCCCTCATTTTGAGTGTCAGGTATTTGTCCCAGCAACAAGAGAAGAATAAATAAAACAAAGGTATTTGTCATTTTGTACAGAGATGGAGACATTGATTTGTGGCTTTTGAATCCATGTTCAATTCCTACTGCTAGAGCCTAAGACCCTGATAGAGCCTAAGAGCATTTAAATTTTGCTAACTTTCTCCCTCTTTCTCATCACTGTCCTCTAGTATTTTGGTGGGAAGCTCTAACCACAACTCAGCATCCTCCTCTCTCGCCCTCAAGACTGCACTTCTGCAAATGTCTGTCCTTTCTGGTGGCATGTGGCCTTGACCAGAGGTCTCAGTGTTTGTCTGATAGCCAGCCTCACAACAGCGGCCCCCATTCCAGGAAATCCTGTCTCCAAAGGCCAAAAGGGGAGGGGGTGGAGACCCAAATCAATTGAAAGCATCTGCACCCCTCCCAACCAGCCTCTTCCTCAAAACACTCTGGTTTCTTAGTAAATTATGTGTCCTTCAAGCCTGGATAAAACAACAGCTTCCAGTCAGGGGTCACATTAGGAAGTATGGGAAGACATCAGTCTCCTGAGTTCAGTTCACAGGGTACACGTGTCTCCATTTTTTGCTGACTGTAGTTTTGCAGCCCCCATTTCTGCTATCAGCATCCTAGACTCTAGGAGACAGCCTGCCTCCACTGTCAGTTCAAGGAGCTCCTGTGTGGCTGACCCCACCCTCTCAACTCCATGGTCTTGAGGCAGGGGTGTTCAATCCCATGAGACTCATACCTGGTACTTTCTAGAACTACCAGGAGGGTAAATTCTTTTCAGGAGGACTAACAATGACAAGATGTAATTCTTGGGAGCCATCTTCTGACATGGACAGAGTAACCTGAGGGAGAGGCTGACACAGAGAGACAGAGTTGGTAAGGTGACAGATTCTTGGTGACTTGATTTAGGTTCTTGGACCTACGTTGGAGCTAGCCTACTCCTGGACATCACATTTATGTGAGCCAGTAGTTCCAGTCTCCCCTTTTATTTTTTTCAGTTGTGTTTGATTTGCTTAACACACTAGAAGCAAATGTCCATGATTTGCCACCTAAAGAATTCTAAGTAGTATACCTTCTGCAAAATCTTGGTTAGGTCAGAAGGTTGACCTCATAGCCACAACTTCTTTCTAGCTTTTCTTTGGTCTTTTTGAGAAAAGGTCTTGCTATGCAGCTCAGGCTGGCCTTGAGCTCACTTTGTAGCCCAGGCTGGTCTTACCCTCTCAATCCTCTTGATTCAGCCTCCCAAGTGCTAGAATTACTGGTATGCACCACCATGTCCGGTCCTTTCCAGCAATATTGTGAGGCCATCTCTGTTTGGGCTGGATTTGGCCCCTACACTTTGGCAGCAATGTTTGGCTCTGCTGGTAGTAATGATTGAAACCCAGATTCAGCTGAGAATTGAACTTCCCATCAAAAATCTTACTTGGGCTCCTACAATGAAGTCCAGGCTTGTCTTCTCTCCTATAGCAGCCTGTATCAGGGAGCAAGACTCACCATGTCTCTTCGTCACCTCAGGTAAAGCTTCATCACTAGGACCTTGGTGAGGAATGGCCACTGCACTGTAGATTTTTGTCTAGAAGTGGATGGAGCAGGGCTTTATAGGAAACAACTTACAGTGATTCTCTCTCCCTTCAAGCAGCCCATGACCTGCTCCTTCCTAGGGCTCCGCCTGACTTGCTTGCTATCATTGACCTATCTTTTGCAGCACAATTAGCTCTGAACTGCTCTTCCCTATCCATGGTGCAAGGCTGAAATCTAGCAAAGGAAAGGCTGTCACCCCCACAGAAAGCTGTCTGTATATGATGGGGTGTGGCTCAGGGGTACAGCATGCCCTCAACCTATGCAAGGCCCTACACGGGTCAATCCCCAGCATCCACCCTGCCAAAATCTGCAAACCAAACACTCTTGTGCTATTTGGATACATCTTCTTTAGAAAGCTTAGGGAGGATTAAACTGTGCTATGTGAGCATATTTGCTTAATTTTTCTTTTACTTAATTTTTTTTCTTTACCTATATTTTATGTAAAATTTTTTCTTTATTTACTTGAAGTACTGGGGTTTGGACTTGGACTTGGGCCTTTTTGCTGAGTTTGGTCCCAGACCCTTTAAAATTTTTCAGACAGGATCTCACTAAGTTGCTGAATTGCCTAGGCTGAGCTCAAACTTGCAATCTTTCTGTCTCAGCCTCCCAGAATAGTGCAATGAAAGGTAGGACCACCATACCCGACTTTTATTTGATTTTTGAATCATTGGATGTGATATGGATGTCAACTTATAGCATGAAATAATTGCTTTCATATATGTACCCAAAAGGAAAAATGTTAATTGAAGGTATACTTGTTTCTTTTTAGCTGTATAATGGTATATTTGAGAACAAAATCATACATAATTAAAGTATATAATGAGATGTTTTTATATAGGTATGCATGTGAAACATTTACTATAATCAAGCTAATTAACATACTCCCTGCTTTATTTAATTACTTAAGTTTCTTGATGCACAAACATTTTCCTGTCATGTGTTATAATTCTCTAGAATCAAATAAATACTCCACTATGAAATCATCTTCTAACTGGAGATGAGCTTAGGCAAGTTTCCAGGGTCCTTTCAGTAAGGACATGGTGGCATGTGGCTATAATCTCAGCATCCAGCAGGCTGTGGCAGGAGGGTCCTGAGTCAAGATCAATCTGGGTTACGCAGTAAATTCAAGTCCAGCCTGGATTACATAATGAGACCTTGTTTCAAAGAAACATTCTTTCCTCTGCTTAAGTTGATCAGCTTATCCTGTTACTTCTTCCTATAGGCCTATTGCCACAGTGGCTGATCCCCTTGCTCCCTCCAGTTAGTTGAACCTCTGCTTCCTTCTGGCTGTACCAACTCAGGCACATACCCACTGTGTTATCTCTGAGTCTCTGCCTCATTTTCTTCTAGTGATGGAACTCTCTCCTAGACCTCAGGTTTATGACTCAGAGGAACAAATGGCAGGCCCACCTACTTTCTGTAGCCCCAATTTGAACAGAGCTGTTTGGGTTAAGCCATTTGTGAAGTGTCCAGCAAATTCGCCCTTAGGACATTGAGCTATAGCAAAAGAAGGTTGAGGGTGTGAGGAAAAGGCTGAGGAGACCCCTTTAGCAAAATGGTAGGCAGGTCAGACACCACAGGGTTTGGCCCGCCCAGAACCGGAGGACACCATCCACTTTCCAAACCACACTTGGAACATGGACTTCCAGTGCCAAATACCAAGTGGGAGAGAGTGTTAGCTGAAGGGAGTCTGCTGGCCAGCAGAAAACGACGGAAACAAGGAGCTATCACCCTCCTGGATGCATGCGTGAGAGGAGGCCACAGAGGGCACAGACACATCTGAACCTATCAGGCTCTCTGGCATGGAAGCTGTGTGCCCACTAGATGTTACCAGGGGACAGAGCCAGTTTAGCTTGGGAAATATTTTTCTCACATTCAGAGCTGTTCCAGGCA
Source organism: Octodon degus (assembly GCF_000260255.1). Taxonomy (NCBI): domain Eukaryota; kingdom Metazoa; phylum Chordata; class Mammalia; order Rodentia; family Octodontidae; genus Octodon; species Octodon degus. Next base: position 1,900,298 of record NW_004524722.1, read on the forward strand.
ACCTTTGAAGCCAGTGAGCTCTCCATCTGGCAAGGGTGCAATGGACAGGATTCCTACAAGGTTGGAGGGGTTGAACTAGATGGCCTTTGAGGTCTCCTCCAGCTCTGGGCATTGATGTTTGGAATGCTTAGTTAAATGAATGCAGATTGAATGGCTGTTGCTTTGTTGGTTGAATGAGGATTGATTTGTTAAAGAAAGCGAGTGAATAAATGAATTAAGTTATTTGGTTGTTCCAATAAACACAGGATGTTTGAATGAAGACTGGTTCATTGACTAATTAGTGGAATGAAGATTGACTGGTTGGTTGCAAGAATGAATTAGTAAAATGTAAATGAGTGGCTGAATGAAGGTTTAATAGTTAATAGGATTCAGCTCCTTGGTTCCTGTTCTATTCTCTTATTTTGCCCTTTATTCTGCTTGTCTTTTTTATCCTCAAGTGTAGTTAAGAGGGATTTTTTTTTTAAGGTAGAGTCTTCCTGTTACCCAAGCTAACCTGGAATTCCTGGGCTTCAGTGATCCTTCTGCCTCAGCCTCCCATGGCATGCACCACCATACCTCATTTAGAAATGTTTAAATTTCTGTGCTGGGTGTGGAAAGTATTGCTGAATATAGATATCTTTTGCATAATCAAGATTCATCTTAGGCAAATCCATTTGTCAGGCACGTGCCCTAGTGACTGGTCTAACCAGCTCCTGGACTGATAGGAGTTCTGGATTTAGCATTTTGGCCAAGGGAATGGAACTGAAGGTCACACCTGGAGCTAACCCCATTTGGCTCTGGTCCCTCCACCTCACCTGGGCTTCCTTTAGTGTTGACAGAAAGTGCTGTTTTTTCTGTAGATAAGCAGAAAGTGCCTATTTGGTAAGAAAATACCTTCCCAGATATTTTGCCAAAGTCCCTGCACAGAATCGCTCCTGTGCACCACAGACCTGGGGGTCCATGGAGGTAGTACATTCCAACAATCTTTTGTTCAGGTGGTTGTGCTTTGGGAGTCAGATTGCTGGTAAAATGTGATTGGAGTCAGCAAAGGGGGTTGTGTATAAAGTCCTTATCGACCAGATTAGCAAACCACTGCCACCAGTTCTTTTAGATAAAAATTATAGGAGGTCAAGGACTGGGGAGATAGCTCAGTGGGTCTAAGCACCTGCCTGCCAAGCGCAAGGACCCAAGCTCGAGCTGTCCATGCCTCTAATCCCAGTGCTGCGGAGGCTGAGACAGGAGGATCACCACGAGTTCAAGCTGTATAGTGAGACCCTGTACCAAATAAATAAATTAAAAGATTTTCTTAAGGAAATCATTTATTTTGGATTAAGCTCTTATACCAAGCCAACAGCCAGAGAGCACATTTTCAGGGCTGCTCCAATCTGTGCCTACCTGTATTGCAATCCTAATAAAACCCCAGACAGATGGATTTTCTTTCTCTTTCTAATGCTGGGGATTGAATCCAGGTTCTCACACAGGAGAGACATGTGCTCTACCACTGAGCCATACCCAGCCCCTGTAATTTTCATTGTTCTCAATTGGGTTGAATAAGACGAAAACAAAGTCAAAATGGAGATATTTACACAAAAATATCAAACCAAAACTAATTTGTTACCTTATTTTCCAAAGAGCCAGAATTAGATAATATAGTAAGTTTCTGAAACAGACCAATTTTAATTGGCATGATCACAAAGTTCTCTATAATTTAATCTTTTCACAAAATAGGTAACCTAAAATGACTGTATTTTAAGTAGCAAATTGGTTTCTTACTGTTTTACTGTACCTATAAGGACAGTAGTTTTGAAAGTCAATCTGCTTTTTTTTTTTTCTTTCTTTGAGGATTAATTGAACCCAGATCCTCAAGTATGCTAAGCAAGCCCCCTACCACTGAACCCTTTGCATTTTTTTTTTTAGACACATGCTCACTAAATTGCCCAGGCTGGATTTAAGTTTGTGATCTTCCTACCTGTGACTCCTGAGTACTTAGAAATACAGATGTATGCCACCACACCAAGCCCATTTACATTTTGTTTTTGCTTTATTTTGTATTGCCTTCTGTTTTTTGAGATAGGTTTGTGCTATGTAAGCCTTTTAACTCTTGGTCTACCTGCCTGTCTCCCAACTGATAGGATCATAGTTATGTGCATACATCTCTGGCCTTTTTCTGCTCTTTCTCTCTCTCTATCCTCCCCTCCCCTCTGTCTCTCTGTCTCTGTCTCTCCTCTGTCTCTCTGTCTCTGTCTCTCCTCTGTCTCTCTGTCTCTGTCTCTCCTCTGACTCTCTGTCTCTCTCTGCCAGTCTCTGTTTCTCTGTCAGTCTGTGTGTGTGTGTGTGTGTGTGTGTGTGTGTGTGTGTAGTACTAGGAAATGAACTACAGGGCTTCACACTGACTTGCATCCTCCACCCTTTCTTGATATCTTCACTTTGAGACAGGTTTCACTATACTGGCCAGGCTGGGCTCAATCTGGTGATCCTTCTGCCTCAACTCCCTAGAGTGCTAAAACTATAGGCATATGTCCCATGCTCTTTCATTTCAGCTTTCTTTAAACCCTATCATCTCTATAAAACCAGCATCATAGAGCTAGGGGAGTAGCTCTAGGGGAGACCAATTGTCTACCACTGCAAACAGTGGACCTCTTCTCCTTGCTTTGTTGGAACTACTATTCTATACGGGTTGGTTTTCAAAAAGTAAAGCCAATTAGGACCTTTATAGTGCTGTGGCCAAATGTGATGATGCACTCTGGAAGGCTGAGGCAGGAGAATTGAAAGTTTGAGCCCCGGGGGGTACAATTTAGCAACTTAGTGAGACCCTAAAATGTTAAAAGGGCTGGGGGGGGGAGATGGCTTGGTGGAATAAGTGCTTCCCTGGCAAGCACAAGGGCCTGAGTTCAATCCCCGGTTTAAAAAAAAGAAAAAAGAAAAAAGAAAAAAAGGGCCGGGGATGCAGCTCAGTGCAAAGGTCCTAGGTTCAATCTCCAGTACTGCAAAAGGTGGAGGGACTTTAATTGTTGTGATCTTATCTTTCCATAGCTCCTTGGGTTAACTAAGTTTATCAACTGAGCTCGGTGTCCTTAATGGGGACAGAGAGACCTGGGGACAGGCTGGGTAAGCGATAATAGAGGAAGAGAAGAGGAAATTCTGATTCCTCAGGGTTATTTGGCCTGGGTACAGAAAGACATAATGAATGTGTCTCCTGCCTCTCCCTTCATCTCACCTCTGAAAGCTACCGAAGCGATGAACTTGAGAACTGCATCTCACCAATACAGTTAGTTCACTAGTTTGAAGAACAAACTATAGTCTCCCTCTCCCTTACCTCCATTAATTTCTAGTTCCTCTGGAACTAGCTCATCTTAACTAGGACACTGCTAAGCACTTAGCAGTCTCTCTCTCTCTCTCTCTTTCTCTCTCTCTTTCTCTCTCAAGTTTCATTGTGTAGTTCAGGCTGGCCTTGAACTCATTATGTAGTCCAGGCTGGCCTTGAACTTGTAGTAATCCTCTTACATTTGCCCCTTGAATACTGGGATTACAGGTGTGCCCAAGGTCTCTTTAAAAAAAAA
>NW_004524722.1:1903976-1951631 GCF_000260255.1 Octodon degus
TGATACTGAACTAGGTCCCTGGCCCCTTCCAAGCTCTCTTTCACACTCCTGAGCCCCTACCATTTTCACTAGTAGGTTCAGAGGGTCTTCAGTCCCAGAAGTCATCAACTCAAGTCCTCCTTTCTACATCAGTGAGATTTCCTGGGAGACCTGGGGTGATCTGTACCTTGCTCTCCTTCTCTCTTTCTCTCCAAGTGGTCCTCCTGCCTCAGCTTCCTGAGTATTGGGATTCCAAACATGCGCCACACACCCAGCTCCTGGAGTTCTTTCTTGATGACCAACTGGGGAGGAGAGGGCCTACTAACTTGTAGCCTTTCAAGGAAATGGCCTAGGCCTTCCATTCATGATCTGGAATTTCCCAGGTGCCCTGCAAATGTGTTGTTTCCCCCCTGGCTCTGGGTCCCCTTGGATTTTTTCAGAGGTAGACTTGGTCAGTCTGATAAGACCCTGTTTTAATCTCCCAGGATCTCCTTGCATCTAATAATCTCAAGTGACTACCAAAGCAGAGAATGTCCCCTCCAAGGTTACTTGCTAAATCCTCCTCTAATGACTGAGGACAAGAAGGATTTTTTTCCCATTATTTTTGACTTCCCCAAGGTTAGTACTACAGAAAGGATGTGACTTCAGTGACTGTCAGTCAGAGGTTTTTATACTGCGTCAAGGGGTTCCTTAGAAAGGCTCAGGAACCTCTGCTTTTCCCCTGTGAGGCAGGGAAAGGGAGACCAAGAGAAACTGTCCTCACACAGGAGAACCTCACACACATATACACATCCCTCACCCCCAGGAGACCTTGTAAACCTCCCTTGTCTGTAGTCAGCCAGTGCAGCCTTTGTGGAGCCTTAGGGTGACTTTCCTTCTCAGTTACAATTTGGAGTCCTGTTGTGTCAGAGCCAGGAGGGGCCACGGGGGCTTCCAATCTAAGCTTTCCATTTTACAAAGGAAGAAACCTAGACTCAGACCTAGAGAGGGGGTCCAAGGCTATTCAGTTAGTTGAGGGCAGAGACAAAATCAGAACCTAGGCTTTTTGACTCTCAACTACAAGTCTTTTCTTTCTTTTTTTCTTTTTCTCTTTCCCTCTAAGTAGGACTTTATAGGGAGGAAATAAACATGTTGGCTAGAGTAGTGAATCTCAAGCTTGATAAGTTAGTTTGCAACACTGCATTGATATGCAGCCATCTTAGATTCTCTGGGGCTGGTTGGCTGTTGAGCCTTCACACAGGCGTTGACAGAGAGCACCTCTTCTATAAACATTTCGGTCAAGCCAGAGTAGTCTTACACTAATTTGTCTAGATTATTACTAAAGTGGAGGTACAAAAATTTCAGCTAGAGAATTGGCAGACAGCATGAATAGGGCTGGGAATCCTCAGGAAACTGGCTCCCATTGCAGACAGTTGGCTCTTATTTTAGTGCTGGAGATCTCACGGACCCACCCCAGTGACAGTCCCACCACTATCCCCAAAGGATCTGAGGGATAGCTCCTTTCTAGTCCATACTTCTGGTGCCCATCTGGTCACCCGGGCCAGAGAAAGCACCAGAGAGCTGGCTGAGCACTCAGCAGAGAGCAAGCTCTCTGGAAATAATGCATTCTCCCCTGAGGCCCTGGAGCAGCACTCCCTGACTTCCTAGAAGGAATTAAGTAGCCAGTCAGGGAAACTGAAACTTGACATAGTAGGCCTAAGCGCCAGCCTCTGGGAAAGGCATGTTCAGGCAAGCTTGGTGAAGAAAACACCAGGGTTTTGATTTGCTCTTCACTGGCCTCCGAGGTTTTCTGGCTTAGCAGCCTCGAGGATTCTGGGCATGTCTGCCTCTGGCCTAAAAATACCCAGGCTGCCCAGCACCTCCCAGATGTCTGAGAGCTGAGTCTGTCATTTCCTTGCTTGTAATGGGACAGCCCAGACACAGGCAACTAGGGGTGGGTCAAATAACTAAAGCCACTTCCTCTGCCTCCCACCCACCAACTTACCAGGAACTTGGCCCTGACTCCCACCCCATGCAAAGCAAACAGGATAGAAGCCTGACTGCCCGAATGATAGACTCAGAGACTGCTGACTATAGTCCTGCCTTGGAATAGATAGGAGAACTAAAGTCTGAATACTTGCCTAGGGCAGTTGTGACAGTAAGACCTTCCCCACCCACTCAGCACATGCCTGCTGCTGCCCCACTGCTGACATGCTGCCTGGAGTCCAGGGCTTTGAAGCCACTCTTACTGCCCCTATGCTAGCTGTATGCTTCTGGAAACAGTGATGGGGAAAACCCTTAGTGTCTCCATGGACCTGGAAGGGTATCTAATTCAGAGCACACATATATGTGTAGATTGGATTAAATGATACAATGTGCCAAGGCCACACATGAAGCCAGGTGGGGGACAGAGGCTTTAGATAATAATCCAGAGATAGCTGCCATGACAGTGTCCTCACGAGCTACCCAGATAAGCCTGTTGAATGGTAGCTGGATGAGATGTCTAAGAACTGAGCCAGTTCTGTTGTTCTGGAGCTATGAGCTGATACCAAGCTGAGTAATCTTGTCCCCTCCTTTATTCCATGCCATGGTGTGTCGAGGAGGTGATATGTCCTACTGGACCCACCTAGCTCCAGGCTCTGGTCTCTGCCCCCCAAAGGGCCAGCTTTTCCAGTGGTGCTACCTCTGCTTCTGCTGTTGCACACCCAATGGTGAATACCCCACCCCTCCCTACTACCAGTGTGCCTTGGGTAACACATTGCCATTTCCTAGGCTTCAATTACATCACACTTACAGTGGAAATGATAGGGCTAGCTCAGCTGTAGAGTGCCTGCCTAGCATCTATTAGGCCCTGGGTTCAATTCCCAGCTCCATCAAAAAAATTACATAGGTTTTTTAAAAATGGAGACAATAAAATTTATCTTCAAGGAATGTCATGAGGATAAAGGAGACTTCAGATCACACATATCAGGTTATTATTCACTTCTTGAAGAAAGCCTTCCCTGCCCTTCCAGGATGGCTTGGATGCCCTTGCTGCCTCCTCCATTCTATCCTACTCTCCTGTGCACCATGTTCACACTAAACAGTTGCTGTCTTTCCATGCATGCGTCTTCCACCAAGCTGGGGGCTTCTAAAGCCAGGAGGCTCTTGAGTCCATTACAGTATCTTCATAGATAAAATGCCTGGGAAAGCTTGTTGATTGACAAAATGAGTGAATAAAGCCTGAGGGAAAAGACAAAGGGTTGTGCAGAAGTCCGGGATTCTGTTTCAAGAGGAGCCTGACTGAGTACAAGGCAAGGTCTGGCTGTAGGAATATGGACTGCTCCAAGCTTGAGCCTGTATCAGTCATTTTTCCCATGACTGAGACAAAAATATTTGACACCCAAAATGTAAAGGAAGAGGAGCATATTTAGATTCACAGTTCCAGTGGATTTAGTCTGTGGCTAGCTGGCTTGAAGGCAAGAATAGTATAGCAGAAGTCAAGGCAAAAGAAAACTGCTCACTTCATGATATCTAGGAAGCTGAGGAAGAAGGGAGGAGCAGGGAACAATTATACACCCTTCCAAGTCATGGCAGTGGTGACCTGCACTTTCCAACCAGGCTCTGCCTCTAAAAGTGAGACTCTGGGAACAATTTAGGTCTAGACCATAATAGAGCCCTTCCCCCATTTCTCGCTCAGTGACTCCTTCCCACAAGGTCCTGCGCCAGCATCTCCTCCCCTGAGAAGCCTGTTCATCTCTCCAGTGGCACAGTGCACACTCCATGGTAAGAATTCTTTACATGTCTGTTTCCCCTTTTAGATGCTGAGTTCTTTGAAGGCAAGGCCCTCCTGGGTCTCCCCATACTAAACTCTGATACAGTCCCAATATAGGTTGTGGAGAGAAAGAATGATGGAAAGAAGGATTCAAGAGTCCAAACTGAAGCTGGACTTCCTCAGCTTGTCATTGCATTGCTGGGGACTGAAGCTAGTGCCTTGAACATCCTGGGCAAGTGCTTTTGTGTTGAGCCACACCCCCACCCTGAACTACCTGACCTTTAATGCCATTCCTATGCTGGGGAGTGCTAATAAGCCATCAGTGAGAGAAATGGAGGGGCAAGCTGTTGTCATCCTTCCAAAGGTGCCTTTTAAGCATGTGTAGGTTAAGTGTAAGCTGGTGAGAAGGATCAATAAAGAGCAGTGAGAATATATTCCTGAACCACATCTTTGTTCCTAGACTTTTCTCCCAGCTACCAAAAACAGACTCTAAGCATAAAAGGTTCCTGGGTATCAAAAGATGTTCTTCACCCTTGATGTCAGCCCATTCCTTATGCTACTTTATGTTCTCACTTTATACTTTTAAATCTCAGTGATCTGGTTGTAAACAGTTTAAAAGTTACTGGCAATCAGTGTTGGCATGGGGGAGGGAAGCTTCTCCTTCAGATAGGAGCTATTCACCCAGACAACAGAGAAGAGGTACCCGCCAAGCTGGTAGAAGAGAGACAGAAAAATAAGCTATCGGATCCAGCAGCCTGCACTTGAGCCCATGACTTTGAAATCAGTCTGAACAATGTAGGGAGACACTATCTCACAAAAACAAGATGGGTATGGTGGCACACATCTGTAATCCCAGCACTCTGGAAGGCTGGGGCTGGAGGATCACAAGTTCGAACCCAGCTTAGGCAATTTAGCACTTAGAAATCATGCCTTAGAAAAAGGGCTAGAGAGAGGATATACCTCAGTGCAAAGATTCTGGGTTCATCCCCCAGTACTGGAAACAAAATAAAAAACAACACAAAATTTGGAGGTGAGACTGCAACTCAGAGAGTATATGGCTATCATGAAGCCCTGGATTTATTCTGTAGCATCATTTAAAAAGAAAAAGGAAGAAAAGACAGAAAGAGAAAAACTAAACGGTATTATACAACCAAAAGCACTTCAAAATAACATGGAGTTGATCTTATTGTCCAGATTTCTGTCTCCCTACAAACACCCTTGAGTTCATCATTCCACTCTGCTCTGGGAGCATTTCTTTCTGGGCCAAGGTCTCCCCATCTTTAAACTGAACAGGCTCCATCAAAGCCTCATGATTCTCTAGGAGTTTCCTCATGTGAGGGCTCTGTCCTAACCATTTAGGTCAAATAAGTTTTTTTTTTTTTTTTTTTCCCAGACAAGCTCTCACTATGTAGTTCAGGCTGGCCTTGGACTCACTATGTTGCCCAGGCTGACCTCAAATTCTTTGCAATCCTCTTGTCTCCACCTCCTTCCTGAGTGTGGGGGTAGCTGATGTGTGCCACCATGCCCAGCTCAAGTGGTCAAGATTAAGACCTTGATCTCCAAAATTTGGGGATTTTCTTGCCACAGTCTACCAGGGGTAGAGCCTATGTTTTGGGGAGTATATAAAACTGTCCAGGAGCTGGCACAGAGGCTGTTATGGCCCATGGTCTGCAAGCTGCCTACCAAAGAGGTAAAAAAGGAGCCTAGATGCTGGTAAAACGGAAGTGCTTGAGGTCTGACAGCTGCTCTCTGCATGATCTTTGCAGCCAAGAGGGAAGTAAAACTGTCTGGGCATCTGGCAGCCTCTATCCTGAAAGCTCATGGGACAGTTCCATGTGAGACCTGGTACAGGCTTGCTCTCTGGTCCAGAGCCCCAGCTTAGGCCAGAAGCCAGCCTTGGAGAGTAGCCTGGCTCAAAAATTTTAAGGAGTTGCAAATCCTTAAAGAGAGGACAAAGGAAAAACCCTGAAGCTGGGTCGTGTGTGATCCAGGGAAAATCTCTGTGGTTCTTTAGGTCCAGTTCTCCCATTTGCAAAAATGAGGTTGGATTAAATTTTTCTGTAGAGTGAGGATTTCTGGAATGGTAGGCACCAGGAAGCAGAAGCATTTTAGTTACAAGGAGCCGGGCCTATTACCTTGCTGGCAATGAACGCATAGCCTGGTGGGAGACAGGGAATAGCACGAGTGGATGGGTGCTGAAAAGCTCCAGACACAGAGCACTTAGTTGAACCAGGGGATTCTTTAGAGAAAATGCCAGAAAAGGTTGAATCAGTAGCCCAGCTGGGGCCTGAGTCTTGAAGGAAAGGGAAATTCAGAAAAGGAAGTAGCTAAATAGAAACCTGCTCAGTTTGAGCTTAGGGCTATCAAGATCTGAACGAGCTTATGCAGACACGGGAAGGTTCATTCTGAGTTGGGGAAAGAAGGTAATCTTTATAGAGGCAGAAGTTTTGAGCTGGCATTTCAAGGGTAAATGTGACCTTATCGCACTGAGAAGAGACGAGTGCATTCTTTCAAAGCACTTTCTTCTTTCAAGAGGGAACAGCATTTGAAAGTGTAAAGTTGGCAAAAGACTGATATGTTGGGGGCAAAGTGGGTGTATGTGATGTGTAAGGACAACAAATGGTGGGACTGAGAGATGAGTTTGGGGAGGCTGCCTGTAGTTACTGAAGAGCCTTGAATGTTCTGTTAAAAAGTATGGGCTTCCAAGGCATGATAGCACACACATGCAATCCCAGCTATTCAGGAGGCAGAGGCAGGAGGGTCCCAAGTTAAGGGCAGCCTGGATACCTTGGTGAGATCTTGTCTCAAAATAAAACATTAAAAAAGGGTTAGGGATGTAGGTAAATGCTCCATTGGTACTAGTACAAAAAAAAAAAAAAAAAAAAAAAAAAAAGGAGGAGAAGGAGGCAGCAACAGCAGTAGTAGCTTGGCCTTAATTTCAAGAGTGGGGAGCCATAGGAGAGTCTTGAGCCAAAGAATGCATGATTAGGTAGCTTGTTCTGACTGTTAGGGAGGTAGAAGGCAAGCATCTGAGGTTGGGAAACAGGCTGAAAAGATTGCCAAGAGGCAGAGGCTGGAAGGTGTCAGGTGAGTGTCAGGCCCAGCCCCTGCTGAGAAACTGAAACTCATCAGGAGCTTCAGAGGTGTGGGGGAAGCGAGAACTAAAACCTGGGCCCTGCTGTGGCTGTGGTCTGAGCAGCTGTGGTTAGCACGGGAAGTGAAAGGTTAGGGTAACTGAAAGCCCAGCCTGGAGGGAGAGAACTGTGGGCTCCTGCACTGGAGGGCTGCTTGATGGCTGGGCTGGCTGACTCTTTGTTCTGGGCAAAATCTTGACCACATTGCTGTGAAAGGCATATCCAAGAAGAGTCCTGAATTAGTCAGGACAGGACTTTCATGAAGGGATGACAGCAATGAGGTGTGTGCAGGATGGGAGAGAGGGAAAAATGAGTTGGCATGGTGGCACATACGTGTAATCCCAACACTCAAAGAGGCTGAGGAAAGAGGATTGAAAGTTTGAGCCCAGCCTAGGCGATGTAGCTAACCCTTTCCTATCTTAATTTCTTTCTTTTTTTTTTTTTTTAAAGGGCTGGGGATGTAGCTCAGTGTGAAGGCCCTGAGTTCACTGCCCACTGCTTGGGGTAAAAAGAGATGGTAAGAAATTTATACCAAGGCTGGCAAAGCTGGGAAACTCTTGCTCCTATGATTGAAGGGATCAGGAAACATGTTGCTCAGTGGGAGCTAGGGCTGCCTGGCAAGCACTTTGACCAAGAAGAAAGCAGAGAGAAAAACAGCCTTGATCTTTCCCTTCTTTCATCCTTTAATCTCCTCATTGTCTGAACCAACCCAAGTGGAAGCCAGTTGACACAAGGTACAGTCCACAGAGGTCAGATTCTACGTCACATGTGGGGGGCAGGGGGTACAGGAGGAGCCTAACCACCTCTAGATGTGCCCACAAGGTGAACACCCAGGTGGAATATCTAGATGATACTTTGATACTGTCTATTCCCGAGCTCATCACTGCTTTAGGCTTTTCCAGCTGCCCCAGAGAGAAAAGGTGAAGTTTCATCTTCACATTTATTCTGCTACCATCTAGAAAACACAAATCTTGCTGGTTAAAGAACTAGAGAAGCTAGCCAGCCATGGTGGCACACCCTTGTAAACCTGGCACTCAAGGGGTAGAGGCAAGAGGATTCCAGTGAGTTCAAGGACAGCTTGAACTACATAAGGAGGCCCTGTCTCAAAAACAAACAAATGAAAAACTAGGTAAGTTGGGCTGGGAATGCAGCACTGCGGTAGAGAACATTTGCCTAACCTGGTGCAAGGCTCTGGGTTTAGTCCCCAGCATTGCAGATAACTAGCTAGCTAGATAGATAGAACAAGAGAATGATGAGTCACTCTTACCTCAAAGATGACTATCCTAACATGCACAATGACCAAAGCCCAGAGAAAGGCAAAGCTATGGTAAGAACAAATAGAGCCAGAGTAGGACACAATGGGAGACAGTGGAAGGGAGGTACTACAAGGTAGTGTTCTAGAGGTACGGTACCAACACAAATTGGGTTGTTAAGACCACACAGCTAGAAAGCAGTAGGGTCAAAAGTTAGGCTAGTGAGTCTGACTTAGAACTTGACTCAAGTTCTGAGTCAAGACCCTAAGTGGAGTGTCAGGGAGGAAAAGCACTACCATTAGTTTGATCCAGCCCAAGGTGTCTTGTTGAGACCCACTCCATCCTTTCCTTGTGGGGCAGTTTCTCACAAGCCTCCCTTGGGGAAAGTGGCAGTGAGGTCACAGAAGTTAGCAGATAAAGACAGAGGGATCAATATGAAGGAGCAGAGGACAGCCCTGGGCAGGACTGGGTCTCCTGTTCTGTGACCTGGCTGCCCACTCCTAATGTTCCCCTATAGGTCTCCCTGTGGATCTGTAGGCTTTTAGATCTGTCCAACCAGTGTGACTGCTGGGTGCCACACACTGTTTAGGTGTGGGGGGTAGAGTGACAAATGAGATCTCCTAGAAAGGCCTGTGGGGATGGGGAAGCACTGATAGGATGGATGAGAGCCAACACACGTGGCTATTAAGGAGCATGATAATCTCCATAAAGGGCAAACATCCAAAAGGGTGGCTCAAGATCACAGCATACCATTGGAGGCTCATTTCCCAGGACTCCCTACTCAAGATTGTTCCCAGACATGGCTCAGGCTCACCTGGCCTACAGTTTTGCTTTTGCAGTTCCTCTGTTGGGAGAACCCAGCTCTCTTGGATCAAGGGCTACTCCCCATGCAGTTTGCCCATGCCTCTCACTTCAGGAAGAGATAGCCTTCCCTGACTTAGAACTGCCTGTGCTTTGGAATTTCTCAGACCCTAACAATAGTAAGGGAATTCCAGATCTGCTCTTTCCCTCCCTCTTGAGAGCTCCTGTTAATTCAATTTTTCATTGCCCCTTCCTTGAGCACTATAAATAGGTACAGTATCCATCTTCCCATTTAAACATGGTAGCCCAGTGCCATGAGGAAGGGACTGGAGAATCCAAGCAACTGTTATGAAGTGGTTAACCTTGAGACACTGGAATAGGTCCATCTGGGCCATCTGGCGGTCCTGTTCCTTCTAACTGTATAATCTCAGGACAAATTCCTTAATCTCATCCTTAAAATCAAGATAATGGAGGTTGAAAGAATCACTGGGTTAGGACATCAAAGTCCTCAGGGCTGCGCCTGCTCCTCCAAAACATCCAAAATAGTCAGGTATTATTATGGCAGCTATTATTAGGAGCTGGTGGGGCATGCCTGTTAACAATGCCTCATACCTAAGCAAAGCTGGTTCATACACATACACACACACGCTGGGTCAACATAGCCACACTCTGAAGTAGGAACAAGGTGGGGAACTATAATCCCATTTTTTAACTTTTTTTTTTTTTTCCGATACAGGGTCTCACTAAGCAGCTTAGACTCCTATTGATCCTCCTGTCTCAGCCTCCCCAGCTTGGATTACAGGTGTGCACCACCATGCCTGGTTTTGGAGCCAGCACTGTGTACTTGGGCTTCTGGGACTGGCACAGCATGTAGTACTGGGGATCAAACCCAGGTCCCTGGGTTTGCCAGGCAGGCGCTTAGACCACTGACCTATCTCCTGGGCCCTGTAACCCCATTTTAGAAGTGAGTAGAGGTGCAGGGAATTCAGAAACGTTGCAGTCATACATTTAACAAAATTCTATCAAGTCATTCATTTCTGTGTCAGGCACTGTTTCTCCTCCCATATCAAATTTATTTCATCCCCAGAGAAGAGCTGGGGGCTGTGGTTTTTGTTGCTTGTTTTGTACACCTGTGCTCTACCACTGAGCTAACTCCTAGCTACTAAGGGCTGGGTATTTTATTTTATTTTATTATATGGTGCTACTGAGGACTGAATTCATGCCCTTCACACTGAAGTACATCTAGTTCTTTTAAAAGTTTTTACTTTGAGACAGGGTCTCACCAAGTTACTAAATTAATTGCCCAGGCTAGGTTGGAACTTGTGATTCTTCTGCCTCAGCCTTCCGGTGTGCTGCTGCTACAACAGCTGTGTGCCACCACACCATAGTTTCAATTTTTTGAAAATTAAGTTTATTGGTATAGTTTAGATATACATAATGATTAGAGTTTTAGCTTTTTTGAAACAGGATTTTACTGTGGAGTATAGGATGGCTTTAAACTCATTATGTAGTCCAGGCTGACCTTGAAATCATGCTGATCCTCCTGCTTCAGCTTCCTGAGAGCTGGGATTATAGGCATTTGATTCCACACCTGACTAAAGCTGTGTGTTTTATATAAAAGCTCATAGGTGATTATCAGACCTGGAAAATTAGAGAATGTTTGGATTCTTAGACGCTAAGGCAAGCATTTTGTGAGGTTCCCAGTAGGTCAATGGGGGACAATATCTTCTTGTAGTCCCTCAGCGTAGCACACACTGTCCTGATTAACTGGGTATAAATCTCAGTTTGCCACACACTGGCTGCATGCCCTTAGGAAAGTTATTTAATCTATCAAGGCTCTATCTATAAAATAGGGCTAATAATAGTTTCTACTTCCAAGTTGTTGTGAGAATTAAATGAGTTATCTGCCTGAAGTGCTTGGAATGGTATCTGTCACTCAGTAACTATTAAAAGCCTGAGCTGCTATTAATGTGCCTGGTGTAGACTGGCAACAGACAGAAGGGTGGGGGTGGTGGGATTGACGCTCCTGAGCCCAGGATTGGCTTTGCCTACAGTGTGGGCAGCATCTGTCTCTTTGGGGAGACTCACCACCTGCTCCTTTCTGCTGCAAGACGTTTCCTGAGCCAGGGAATTCCCTCCCGTGGCGACTGACAGCAGCTCCTGGCATTCTGATGCCAGATGCTCTGCCCACAGCAGCAGCAGCAGAGGGAATCAGATCCCATCTTGCTGCCAAGGCCAGCCTAGGAAGACAGGCAGGCTTAGGAGTGGGGTGTCGACTTAGAAGTGGGGTGTCCACTTAGGAAGGCCCAACTCAGGAGGAGAATGCAGACCCCATGAAGCTCTACTCCATGTCCTGGGCCTGCTTTGGCTTGAGGGTGGTGCTACAGACAGGGGAAAGGCGGGAGCACAGGGAGGACAGGCAGGATGCCAGGGTGTCTGCCAGCCCTACAGGACGCTCATTTTGGTTCCCTGCTTTCCGGCAGGCAGCAGAGAAGCTGTTTTGTTTAGGCATTAACTGGGCAGCCTGTGGGAAAATAGGCAGGCTGGCTCCCTAAGTTGTATAGGATTTGTTCCCTTCACAGACCAGCACACGGTGGTAACAGGGCTGCCACCCCTGAGCCTACTGTCCTGCCCCACAACTCCACTCCTGTCTCCACCTGACCCTCCTTTCCCACTTCAGCCGGGAGGCTCTTCTCCATGGAAGGCAGCCCCAGATGGTAGTACCCTGCTTCCCAGCAGGGCCTTAGAGAAACTCCATCATGAATTCCTGTGTTACAGATGAGGAAACCGTGGCTGAGAGACACAGGGACTTCCCAGGTCCTTGTAGTAAATCAGGAGCAGAAGTTGGACCTCAGTCAGGCTCATTTTCCCCCCATGGGAATTACTCTTTTTATGTTTTATTTTAAAATTTACAAATAAAACCAGAGTAAAACAAAGGAAAAGCCAGACAAAGGGGGAAAAAACCACATTTCATGGCCAGTGTGGTTGCAGGTACTTTATAAACATCCCCATTTAATTCTTACCATGCCCATACAAAAGGTATTGTTCCCCTTTTCTAGTCAACGGTATCTGACTGAAAAGAGCTTTTAAGACCATTCAAGAACTCAAAGCCAAGAAGAGGAACTAGACATGTAACTCAGGTTTTCCAGATCCAAAACCCCAGCAGTCTCACTCTTTGACCCAAACCCAACTATTCTCATTAATGTGTGGGTTTCAGAACTGAATCCACCATGCAGCTTACTGGGAAAAGTTCCTAACTGGACATGGTCAGGTACATCTGTAATCCCAGCCTTCTCGGGGCTGAGACAGGAGGATCACAAATTTGAGACCAGCTTGGGCTATATGGTGAGTTCAAGGCCAGCCTGAACTACATAGCAAGAACCTGTTTCAAAACAAACAAACAAAGACTCCCATCCTCATCCAACATAGGGAATCACTTGACTTCCCTGGTGCATCACTGGCCAAACTTGTATACCTCATACTCAGTCTTCTGCACATCATGTACCTGATATTTCATTTAACCTACACAGAAGCTGCCCTTGGAAAAAGGTAGGGCAGGATTTGTTACTCCCATTTTATAGGTGCGAAAACAGGCTGAGTGGTATGTTCCAGAGATCACACTCAACAAATGCAGGGCGGACAGAGCGGGGACTTTGGGCTCCAGGCTCCTGATAGCAAGGTTAAAACTATATGCCTGCTAGCTCCTATCACAGCCCTGGGACTCAGTGCTCATCCTCCTACTCTTTACGTTGTAATACGTTCCAGCAGAGGCACCAGCTGATCAGATCATTCTTGGCCCCAGTGCCTGCCTCTGAGGGATTCGCCTTTAGCCTCAAATACTTCCTATCAGCTGGTGGGTTCTGGGCCCCTGTGACTTTCCTGGGCTTAAATGTCCCATTCACTGCTGTGACCTTTGGTCCATGTGTGGAGATTAGGAAAACATGGAGGACAGAGCCCAAGTCTCATGCCAGAGACCCACTCATGCCTAAACTCAGAATAAAGAGTTTGTTGAATGACACTGGAGGGGGTCCAAGGCCAATTCTGCCATAAACTCACTGTGTGCCCTAGGGAGAGCCCTCAACCCAGGGCCACTGACCTTGAAGCTTCAGCGGGAGATAGGCACGCTCTCCCAGCTGACCAGAGGGCTGGGCTGAGGGAATTAATCTAGAGAGAAGCAAACATGGGCAGTGGAGGGTAGGGAAAGGGGACTAGAATAGAAAGGAGGTGGATGGAGTGGGGGCCAAAGACTCCATTGTTTGCTGCAATATCCCCAGCAGGACTTGATGGGCCCAGACAGAGAATGGATGTTATTTGGATGTGCTGACAAGCCTGGGTCACAGTGAGTGGGAGTAGGGACAGAAACAAGAGAGAGTGATGAAGAAGGCTGTGGTCCCCAGCGGCAGGAAACATGGGGGGAGGGGGCCTTGGTACAGGATGGTCAAGCAGGCTATTAGCTACCTTCTCTGGAAAAGGTCTTGCATTCAGTGTCAGGCTGTCCTGGGTACCTGCTCCGTACCTGGAGTGAGTGCTGCTCCTGTCACAGCCATGCTAAGAGGCTTCTGTATACCGTCCACTTCCTCCTGGGGCTCCTGAGGAATATTGAAATAGCTGGCTTTTGAGACCACTTATACACCAGTAGGCCAGCTTTTGCTCTGATTTAACCTTCCTGGGAGAAGAGCACAGCTGCTGGGGAGAGGGTACAGTTTCAGAGCCAGAAGGAGCAGGTGCCAGGCCTGGTTCTCATTAGCTGTTTAGCTTTAGCAAGGACACTTTCACCTTTGAACTTTAGTTTGTGAAATCTGTAAAATGGGAGTTTTATGTATTATGAGAAATCATTGGAAGAGTTGGAAACTGGGGGGCCTGCCCCTTAGCTCAGTTCTTTAAGTGGCTGCTTGATCCAAGCAGTCAGGCTCAGGTTGCTGTGGTTCCATCCCCACAACTCAAGCAGGCCAAACCTGCCCTGAAGGCATTCGGAACAAAAAGAAAAAAAAAAAAAAAAAGAGTTGGCAACAACGCAAATGGAATGCCCATTGCAGTGTTTGAAACATGGAAGAGGCAAAATCAATGGAAGCTGCTATTCATTTCTTCCCAGTATGAGAATCCCATCTGTGGCCTCTTTGGTGGAAGGGAGCCAGCACCTGCTTGCACAGCCCCAGGGATGGGGAATTTGTCTCCTCCAGGGGCGGCTCTGCATGGAAAGCAACCTTCCTGAGTCTCAGCTGAGACTTGTCCCAATTCCGTCTTTGGGGCCACAGTGCATGCTGCTCGGCAGCATTTCCCTCAAAGAAATTTCAAGAGCTCTCACTGGTGGGTAGCACAGTGCTTGCTGCATTGCAGAAGCAAGGCTCTGGAAGTCCCCAGCCTTGTTCAAAGAGGTACATTTTAAATCAGGCTTTCGCAAGTCACAGAAAAACCCTTTCCCTGTTCCATGGAGTTTGGAACATACGTATTATATCCTCCTGCATCTGCTTTTTTCTCCATGATGAACTCTTCCAATATCTACCATCCATCTTTATAATTTTTTTTTTTTTTTTTAGACATGTCTCACTGCATTGTCCAGGCTGGTCTTGACCTCTCTATGTAATCCAGGTTGGCCTCAAAGTGGCAGCAATCCTCCTGCCTCAGTCTCTAGAGTGTTGGGATTATAGGCATGAACCACCATGCCTGGCTTATTTATGTTTTAAAAAGAGGCTTACTGGGAAGAATTTTTAAAGTACACACTCAAAAAAATAGACTACAGATCCTGAAGAGAGAGGCACACAGTGATTTCTCAAACTGGGAATGTTTATGTTTCTCTTTGAGAGGGTGGAAACCTATGAAATTAGTGAATCTATGGGAAGTTCTGTTTTGGGTCTTGGTTTTTGGAAAAAGGATAGCTGAGCCATGGAAAGATAATGGCTCATTCATAGGAAAAAGCCTATTTTACAGTGGAAAAGAGGTGGTCTATTCACAGATGAAAGAGGGCCACTGGCATATAGAAAGAGAAGGGCTATATCTACTTGCAGGTAAAAGGAAATTGCCCAACCTTATTGTATCTTGGGAGAACATTAAAAATAAATTAAGCTGGGTTGGTGTCCTGAAGTTGCAGTTTTCATTTTTATATTTTTGAGAGAGGGTCTTGCTATGCAGTCTAGACTAGCCTTGTGTTCACTTTTGTAGCCCATAGGCTGATCTCGAACTCATAGTGATCCTCCTGTCTTAACCTTCCAAGTACTGGGATTACAGGCTTGTGCCACTATGCCCATTTCCGGGGCTGGCTAGGCACTCCTGGGGTTCCAAGGCCAGCACAGCAGGCAGGGCTGGGGATTGAACTACGATCCTTGTGCTTGTCAAGCAGGCGCTTATGCCACTCAGCTATATACCTAGCCTGCAGTTTTTATTTTTAATAATTATGATTTTGTCCTTTTTCTACCTATGTTTATTTCTTCTATCCCACATTTTCACCCCACCCCATTCCACTCCTCCAGACTTCAATCACATAATCTTTAGGGTTCAAAAGGGCTGGAAGTCTTTTTATAACTGTTTATGGCTGAGAAGGGGTATTGATCCTGCCTAGTCAGGGGTCAAAAGTCTTACTTTGACTGATCTAAAGGAGACAAAGGAAGATGGATTTTGTTGTTTGATGAACCATCATTTTTTCCCTAATGCTTTTAAATATTCTTGATGGAAGACCATTCTTCTGTTCCTCATGGAAGAACTGGGATTTGTCTGTGCTCAAGCTCATTACTTTAGGGTAAGTCACTTATCTTCATTGAGTCTTCAGTTCATCTGTAAAAATGTAAAAAATAATACCCATACTGTTATCTCAGAAAGTGATATGAAAATTTACCATTTGGAAAAGGTACTTGGTAATAATAAAATTTAAACTTTACTCCTCTTTTTTCAGAGCTGGGGATAGAATGCAGGCCTTTGCACATGTTAGGCAAGTGCTCTACCACTGAGTTATGTTCCCAGTCTCCCCTAAATGTCTTTCCTTTCCTTTCTTTTCTTTTTTTCTTCCTTCCCTCTTTTCTTTTCATTCCTGGAGATTGAAACAGGGCCTTCACACTGAGCTATATCCCAATATTTTTTGAAAATTTTGAGTCAAGTCTTTGCCAAGGTACTAATTACTCAGACTAGGCTTGAATTTGGCAGTCCTCCTGCCTCAGCCTCTCAAAGTGCTAGGATTATAGGCATGTACCACACATGTAGATCCAAAATCACATTTTTGAAAGCAGTCAGCTGATAAACCCATCTGGTATTGTCCTTAGCTCTTTATAAAACCTCCAAAGGAAATCATTTCATGAATTGTTACTCTTGACTTCGGAATAATGGGAAATCAGCCAGAAGATGCCCTCCTAAATTAACAAAACAACCTGGATATAGGGGTCCATGCTTAGAATCCCAACACTTGCGAGGTTTAGGCAGGATTGCTGTGAGTTTAAAGACAGCCTGTACTTCACAGTGAGCTTAAGTCCAGCCTGCACTATGTAACAAGTCATTGTCTCAAAAACCAAACCATAAACAACACTCCCCCCTCCCAATCAATCTATCAATCAAATAAATGAAACCCCTGGATCTGACTTCATGTATGAAGAGCCTATTAACTTCCAGGCTCATTCACTTAATTTATTCTTTAGTTGAGCCCCTGGTCCCAGGGAAGGTCCAGCAGATCGGTGGCCCTGCTGGATCTTAATTCTCCTGACAACAAGCAGCTTTATATCCCCAGTACTTACTTCCCAGCACGTCTTGTGTCCTGTCTGCAGGACACTCCATCTGGGCAAGGGCTGTTATCCAGCTGTACTAGTCCAGTTTCATCTGTAGGATAGTTGATCTGGAACTTGGGCTTGGTGAAGCCTAGGCTGATTCTTGCTCATCCCTATACATAGCCCCAGTGCTTGGCACAAACCAGAACCTCAGTTAAGTATTCAGTGAATGATGGAGCAATGACAATTTATTGAGCACACACTATGTGCCAAATCCTACAATAGAATAAATCTTAATTGGTATTACAAGCTTCTTAGGATGACATATATCTGGAGACAGGATGTTGATACATAGTTCAAGCTGGCCCTGAGCTCACTATGCAGCCCAGGCTGGCCTCAAATGTGCAGGAACTCTCAGTAATTCTTCCTCAGAATGCTAAGATTACAGGAGTGTGCCATCATACCTGAATATGCCTCCATTTTACAAATGAGGAAACAAAGGTTGAAACCAGTGAAAACTGCAGTCCAGCCTTGCTAACTCTGGCCTAGGCTCTAGCTACTGCCTCTCAGTGGTCAGGGTTCTGGGCCTCTACCTACAGGTTTCTCCCTCCCAGGCCTTTTCTGATCTAATTGAGGACTCAGGTGGAGGGCTGAATTTTGAATAGCCTCCAGGATACCAGAAATATTAGGGTGAGGCTCCTAGTTTAGACAAGTCTCACTGAAGTACAGCAATGATTATACCACTTTCCTGTACAAGAAACTGGACTAATTCAACATAAACAAGCTAGGTTCAAGTTCCTCCTTCCCAATTTCTGGCCATGTGACCAGCTGGCAATTTACCCTGGTTTATCCAGGCCTCACTCACCTTCCTCCTTTGCCTGAACTACACTTCTGAGAACAGCAGTCTGGGACTCCTAACTTTTTAAAAAATTGTGGGATTGATTCAGCTTGGGAAATTCTGGGCAGTGGAAGAGGCATTAATCTCTTCCAAGGACCCCAACAGTGGCTGACACCCCTTCCTACAGAGGCCAGGTAGAGAAGGTATCACTCAGCCATTCAGGGGCAGGAAGGTGCAGAGGCTCTAACCAACCCTCAGACAAGGGTTTCCTTTAGGGTCCCTGCTGCCTCCTCTACTTTTTACCAATGATTCTCATCCACTATCTTTCTTTCTTTTTTAACAGGTAATGAGGGTCAACCCAGGGCCTTGCACATGCTAGGCAAGTGCTCTGTCACTGAGCTACTCCCAGGCCCCGAACCTGTTTTTCTAATCCACAAACTCTTCCTGACCCAGAGATTGTAGTCTTGCTGTGTGATCTTCAGAAAATGTAGAGACTGGGAGTGGTGGCACGCGAATGTAATCCAGGCTCTTGGGAGGCTGTAAACAGGCTACTGCCAGCCCAATCTACTAGTTAGACCCCAAACACCCTGTAAGACCCTTCCCTGAAAAGAAAAGAAAAAAAATATATTCTGTCTACTCCTCTTTAGACTCTAGTCTTCCTTCTTTGTGAAGGAGGAGCTCTGGCTTTAAGACCCCTCTGCTTCCTTCCATAATTGAGTTTGTGATCTTCCATTTGAGTGTCCGGTCCCACAGAAGAAAACCCTTTTCTCTTTCTCAGAGCAACCGTTTACTCCTTTTCTTTCCCACACCGGTCCTTCATTTGTAAAGGCCTGACACCTGCGGGCAGTTGAAAGCCCTCTGTCTATTCGTGCTGAACCTTTTTCTGCACCCTTAGCTGGTAGGGAAGGTGGATGTTGATGGACCGAGAAGCAGCAAAATACTTCAGTGTCCTGGTACCTCGGGCATGTTGCCCCCTCCCCAAGGTAAAAAAATCTCCCAGAGAGCGGCACCCCCCGCAAACCTCTCACACCCGGACACAAACGCTGCAGCAACCAAAGCCGGCAGGAGGCCGGGGCGGTCTA
Organism: Octodon degus; assembly: GCF_000260255.1. NCBI lineage: Eukaryota > Metazoa > Chordata > Mammalia > Rodentia > Octodontidae > Octodon > Octodon degus. The sequence continues at coordinate 1,922,482 of NW_004524722.1, forward strand.
TGCGCGTGCGTCGGCGCAGAGCCCTCTCCCGCCCACGTGCGCGCCCCCGCGGGCTGGCGGGAAAGCGCGCAGGAAGCCCCGAGCGAGCTCCCGGTGTGGGGGAGGAGGACAGGAGGCGTTTGGAACGTGCCACTCTCGGAGAGCAAGGGGGGATTTTCGTGCTCTGCTAGCGTTTCTATCCTCCCGCCCGCTGACCAATCCGTTAGATCACCCCGTCCGCTGCCGCGGTTCGAAGCCCCGCCGCAGTACAAGGCTTCGTCCCTTCCTTCCAGGCTGGCCTGGCCCGCGAACCCCGCGCGGGGCTGAGCGATTCTCTCCGCCGCCGGAGCGGGGCGCTGCGCTCGCGGGGAGGCCGGAAATTCCCGCGGCCTGACTGGTGGAGATCTTGGGGGAGCGCGGCCCCGCCTTCCTCCTCCCCGGGCCGGGCGGGGGCGTTGGGCACCGCGAGGGCCCGGCTGCCTGAGTGGGTGGAGAGGGTAAGGGGCAGCGGAGCCTGTGGCGGGCGCGGAGCGCGGGCGAGGCGGCTGCGCCTTCCCCGCTGCACCGGAGCTGGGAGACCCTTGCGCCCCGGCTCCTGGCCCCCGCCCCCTCGTGGTCTCCGCCTCCTTCCCTCACACACCCCCCCGGGCCACAGGCCTTCCCGGCGCTCCTCCTCTCTTTCCCTACACTCGCTGGAACCTGGGTCCTCCTGCTGCTGCCCGCCGGCCTTGCTGCCTCGGGGCCGAGTCCTCCTCCCCGGCTTCTCCTTTCACACTCGCGCGCCCTCGATCGCTGGGCCGCCCCCTGGTCTCCAGTCCTCCTCCTCGTCCTTGCTAACGCCGCCGTCGGGGAAGGATTGATGTCCCTTCAGCATCATGCAGCCGCCGCCGAGGAAGGTAGGACGCAGCTGGGGGGCTTTGGGGGCTGAGATACAGACGAAGATAGGGGCTGGGGCGACCTCTGCGCCCCCTCCCCCTTCCCGCAGGGGGCCGTGACCGCCCTCGCCTCTGGCTTGTCACTGAGCTTGCTGCGGGCTCCAGGCGGGGAACGCGTGTGTGCAATGTCTTTCCCATCAAGGGGTGGCCGGGGCTGGTCTCCACCGCCCTGGAGACCTCCAGGCATTTCACAAGAGTTTCGGGCGTGCATTTGCGTGTGTGCGCCTGCATAGCAGTGCTGCCCGCTGCAAAGTGCATTCTCTGGGCTGCACCGAGGGGAGGTGGGGGTGGAAGGAGACCCCTGCAGATTTGCAAAGCCCTGTGCATGTATGATTGTTTAGTCTGCACCAGGTTTGAGCCCTCAGGCCACTTGTCGCCACCCCTGCCCCTTTGCAGATTTGCGGGGAATTTGTTTTAGCCTAGCCCAAAGGGTTGGCCTGCTTTTCCCACGGGGCTGCGGAAAAGAAGTTGGAATAGTCACCGCCCTTCCACCCCAGGGGAAAGCAAATTAAAGATTGAATTTTAATTCAATCTGCCTTTCTGTCCCCACTCTTGCCCCGCCCCTGGGCAGGGGGCAAGGAGGAGGTGGCGCTGTCTCCAGGAAAGCGAGAACCCGGGTTTGCTTGATGTATGCTCCGAGATACGGGCTTGGATGGCCAGGGTGGGAGTGACCGGTATACTCCTGGCTTGTCAGGAGCTTCCCCCTGCGCCCCTCGCCCACTTTCTCAAGGGCCGAGGTTGTGTCCTTGTCGTTATAATCCTGTTGATGGATACCTAGTGCCTACTTTGGACACTGGATGAAGGCCCTTCTGTCCTTTCCTTGTGGGCAAACATTGCCGAATGCCTAACTCACCCATGTCTGCTGCTGCTTCTTTCTCTTTCATAATCTAGGTTTCCCCAGTTAAAGGAGTTCTTTTCTTTTCGTAATACACCTCCATCCCTCTGGTTAGCCCGGTTCCAGCGGCCTGGATTCCACCACCATAACCTGGAATCCTGGGGTCCAGTCTCGCAGGGTGAGGCTCTGGCCAGCTGGCATTTGCGGTTCTCACTGTTTGAAGTGGAGCCGCCACGGGGCCTGGCTTGCTGGGTTAGTTTAAAAGCCTTGCATATGTTGGAAGGTCACTTTTGCTTTCTCCTTTGTGAGGAAGAAGTTGTGATTTGATGTGCTGTCAGTGAGTGGAGGGTATCATCCTCAGACCGTGTGCTTTCTTGAAGCCATTATGGAATAATTTATGTAGTTGGTTCCTACATATTGTTTTATGATTGTATAAATTTTGGCCACTAGGTATTAGGTACTATTATGCTTTGCTCTGCTATCTGCATTCTGCTCACCTTTACTGGTGGTTAATGTCTGAATTTTTTGGAAGCAAGAAGGCTGTTTTAAAACTATAAGGCCTGGATGTGTGCTGACCTTCTGCATGAATAGAATGATTGGCAGTTTATTTTGTACCTCTTTAATCTATAATTTTTATACTGGTATATTTTCATTCACCCTGTTTATTTAATTACGTAAGTACTTTCAGGAATAAAACTATATGAAAAGTAATGGGTTTATGGTCTTCAGGGAGAGAGGAGCAACAAATATATAGTCTGACAAATATTAAGTGTTTTCCTTAGAATTTTTGATTCAAGTTGAAATAAGGCCTTCATAAATATGTGGTATATTTTTAGGTGAAAGTTACACAAGAACTGAAAAATATTCAAGTTGAACAGATGACAAAACTTCAAGCCAAACATCAAGCAGAATGTGATTTGCTTGAAGATATGAGGTAAGGTTATAGTAAATAGTTTGAAAACTTCTATATCTCTGTTTCAGAGACCCTTTTCAGTTGAAAGCCCCAGGATCTGATGATGGAATTTCCTTTTGGATTTCCTGCTTTAGGCTGTTGGAATTTTGACTCAGCTGGAAATTATAACTGGAACAAACACAATACAAACTTTTTTTTTCCTTCAGTGGAGGGATCTATACTATGCACATACTATTTATCCTCCATTTACTGTGTGCTAAGCACAATTTCTTATTATGCCATTGAATGTTCACAACAGCCCCAGGAAAGTTGTACCTTTCTTAAATTCTTTCTTTCTTTTTTTTTCTTTTTCTTTTCTTTTTTTTTTTTGGTACCAGGAATCAACTCGGGACCTTGCACTTGCCAGGCAGGCACTTGTATTATTAGCTAAAACAAGTCTTAAGTCTGTCAGTCATATTATCATCATTGAAGTAAAAATTCTTGTGTTTTTCCACTGAATTGTAAAATTATTTATTGACTTTACAGTTTTACACAGATTTTTCAATGGATACCTGTGATTAATGGCCAGTTTCTTGGGTGAACTAGTTAACCCCAGATGATTGTATGCTACTAATATACTGTGTTGTTGAAATATGATATCACTTTGAATGTTTAATTTGGTGAGAAATGTGTTCATTTTATTTTGTTGTTAAAGATATATATATATATATATATGTAATCAAAATAACTTTGGATAAAGCACTTTACTAATATTGTAAAAATGAATATCTTTCAGCTGGGTTTGGTGGTGTGTGCCTGTAATCCTAGCTCTCTGGGAAGCTGAGGCAAGAAGATTATGACTTTAGTTACTTAGCAAGACTCTGTCTCACAGTGAAAAAGAACTGATGTTGTATCTCAGCTGGAAGGCCCTGGGTTCAATACCCTGTACTAAAAAAAAAAAAAAAAAAGAATATTTTTCTTTATAGAAGAAAGCATGATTTATTGCATTGAAGGAAATGCCACTTATTTTATTTACCAATCTATAGTACAAACTGATAGTTCAACAGGTATTTTTATACAGGGTGGGAGATACTTTGCCTGCTGAAATGGAACACCTGCATTTCTTATTCTCATTTACTAACAGTTATCAGATTAGAATTGGGCCTGTAAGCCCCATCATTTTCCTGTTTTTCTTATGGCAAAGTAACTTTGCATTTATATTGGTCTCATTGAAAGTATTAATTTTATGTTGTTATAATAAAATTACATATTTGAATAGCTGAGTTGTTTATAGTTTGAAGATTTTAGGTTAAGAAATTGCTTTTTTCCCTCCCCCGTATTTAATTTAGCTACTGTTTATGATCATGTTTACTGTGTATCTTTTCTCCCCCTCCTCATGCTTTCCCTCTCTCTCTGTCTCTCTCTGTCTCTGTATGTGTTACTGGGGATTAAGTCCAGGGATTTTGCACTGAGCTATATGAGCAGTTGTACCCCCCTCCTTTAATTTGAGACAGGGTCTCACTAAGTTGCTAAGTTGTCTAGGCTAGGCTCAAACATGGAACCCTCCTACCTCAGACTTGGAGTGCTGGCACTATAGGTATATACTACTGTGCCAGCTGCTGTGTACCTTTTTGTAGGGTTTCTGTTGAAAGCATATAAATCTATCTAATCCTCTTGGATATACCAAGATAGACGTTTTCTGACTGAAAAGTACTCTATTTAATAGATTTTTTTTCTTCCTTTTTTTATTTTTAATTTTCTCACGTGTACAAGGATCTTTTTCCCCTTCTAGTACTGGGAATTAAACCCACTATCTTCACACTTAGTTACGTTCTTAGCCCTTTGAATTATTATTATTTTTTAATTTTAAGGCAGAGTCTTGCAGTGTAGTTCAGACTGACCCTGACCTTCCTGTGTTACCTAAGCTGACTTGAAACTCATGATCTTTCCTCTTGAGTGCTGGGATTACAGGTGTGAGCAGGATTTTTTTTTTTAGAATAGTGCTGGCTATTGAACCCATGGCATCATGCATGTTAAGCACATGCTATACTGCTGAGCTACATCCCCAGCCGTTATAAAGAAGTTTTAAGATTTGAAAACTCCTGTGCAGGATATTTGAAACTCTTCATGTGGTTAAACATGACTTTAAACATCTGTTAAGTGTACCAATATACTTTAGCAGAAATCTAGATGAAGGAAGGAATCAATTTTCAGAAGCATTTCAAGAAGCCAAAAGTAGTGAAGATCCTGTGTGGGATATAAGTCATAGGTGATTAAATTTTGATTGTTTCTTCTAAAGACTTCTTGATTACATTCTTTGCTCTTTCTCTTGATGCCTGCGTGTTGGTACGTGAGGTGAAGGTTGAGAATATGGACATTGGAGTCAGTCAGTCTTAGGTTTCTGTCTAGGCCCCATCACTGTTATGTTTGCTGACTTTTGAAAAATGACTAAATCTTTCTAAACTTCATTTTTCTCTTTTGTAAAATGAGATATAGTGACCTTCATTCCTTTTTTTTTTTTAAAAATGTGCTTAGTACAGGGTCTACTGGGTCTCACTATGTAGATTGGACTCATAGTGAGTTCAGCCTGTTTTCAGCCTCCCACGCGCTGGGATTATGGGTGCGCAGTGCTGAGATTATGAGTGCGTGGCACCATGTCCAGTCTTAATCACTGTGTCAGTGTACCCTGGGGGCAGGGCCAGCATAGCACACTGGGTTTCAAACCCTGGCCACTGTGCTCTGCCTAAGTAGGTGCTTTAGTCCACTGAGCTAACTGACTGGCCCAACCCTCATTCTTAAGGATTGTGCAGATCAAGTGATTATACTGTTTTGTTTGGAGACAAGGTCTTGCCATGTACTTCAGGCTTGGTCTTAAACTTGATACGACCCTGTGCTTCAGTCTCCTGAGTGCTGGGTAACAGGAATACACTACCACGCCTGGCCTGGTAGTACATTTAGAGGTGGCGTATATTAAGCTAAATTGATGTAGATTGTTGCTCCTATGGCTACTGTTCAGTTGTATTATTGCTGATCCATTGCATTCTGTTTACAGTATTATAGTATATCCTAATTATCACAGCAGTGACTTGTATTCCCCAGTCTCTTCCACATTGCTACCAGTTAGCTACTAGTTAGTTTTCATTTTCTGCCAGTTCCCTGTGGCTTTCCGGATAAAGGTCATACACCTTGTCATAGCCTACGTGGCCCTCAGTAAACTTTCTTTACTGTGTTAATTACTAGTAATTCAAGCACATGTATTCATCATCCTTACTTCTTGTGCTATGGCCACTCAGGGCGTCTGATTATTTGTGCACCCTCCATTCATGCTTTTGTTTTTACTCTTTTGCTACCCTTCTTTCTACTTTTTCACTTGGCAATTTTAGGTTACCACTACGTTTGGAAGTTGTTTGTGATCTCAAACAAATTTCATTTTGCATATGCTTCTGGCTTTGAATTTAGAAGCTAAGTCTTACCAAGTTTTGTATCTTTGAACCTTTAGTACAGGATGAGAAAATTACCAAATGAATATTACTGGTTATATTTAAGTGTTCTTGTTCTTAGATGAGGTATTTTATAAGCTCTATTTGTATGGGCCTGTAGAGTAGTTGTTGAGCTTGCATTACACTTTGATTCATGTAGACACTATAAATATAGTGTGCTATCTGAGGAGTATATCTTTATTTATATGTAAAATGTAAATGTAGACATTGGGGTTGTTTAAGAATTAACATTATTATTTTAAAGAAATCAATATGTTCTTCTATTCATTGCCATATAATTGTGAATAGAATACTGTTTATCTGCTAAAATATGAGGTCAGGTCTGTCTCTTTGTTTGTGTGTGTTCCACTGATTTAAGAGCTTTAGTTCTGTTTGCTATAGCTCAGGTATGCCTTCAAATTTAACACATGTTATGAAATAAGGTAGCCATGGAGCATATTACCAAATATTGCTACATAATTCAACTTTGTAGAAATAAGGGTCCATCATACAGAGCAAATGAAAGATTATTCTTTGGTTTCATGTAGTAGGAACGCTGCACATTCCCTCTGTGGAAATACTAGACTACACCTTACAAACTATTATAGCTGTCTATTGAGTATCTTTCAAAATGTGTTTTATAGAAAATTTTCTATTCCTAGGAACTGAGGATTATTTTTTTGGGAACAGCATCTGGCTTTGAATTCACTATGTAGTCCAGGATGGCCTGCCTCAGATTCCCAGGTGCTAAGATTACAGGTGCCTGCTTCCATGCCTGGTGGAGTGATTTTTTTTTTTTTTTTTTTTGAGACAAGGTCTTGCTTTGTAGCCCAGGCTAGCCCCAAACTGCAGTTCTTTTGCCTCAGCTTCTTGGGATGACAGGTGTGCACCACCATGCTTGGCTAGAATGCTTGCTTTTATGCTGTTCACAAATTTAAGCCTGTAAAATATACTTTAAAAAATAAGGTAATTGTCTTAAAAAAATTCTTACTAGCCTAGCCTTTCTTATACATGCTATATTGGTTATATATACACATAAATTTAATTATATTACTAGAATAAATATTTGAAATTGGCATTCAAGTGAGCAGGAACATCCCAAGTATGTTTGTTTTCACTTTACATTTCAGTGCTAGTGATTGAACCCAGGATCTTGTGCATGTAGTATGCTCTACCGTTGAGCTACATACACAGACCCTTCCCAATTTTGTTTTTTATTTTTTTGGGGGAACCGGAGATTGAACTCAGGCCCTTGCGCTTGCCAGGCAAGCGCTTATTCTACTGCTATCTCCCCAGCCCGCCCTTCCCAATTTTAAACATGTTGCATTTGAGACTAGGCTGGTAAATTGACTTCTCAATTGATTCAGCATAAACAAGCAACTGTTTGTGGATACAGAAATGAGAAAGGCCAAGATCTGCCTTACGCAGATGACACTAGTGCTTTATACTAGACCCAACATTTTTGCCTTAATTCAAATAGTCCATAGCTAGCCATAATACTCCATAGTAGTCCTGAAAATCTGTGAAGGTTCTGTTCAATGAATGTATCCTTCAGGATTCCATTTCCACAAAATTAGCACAGATGTGTGTGTGTATATGTATGTAAATAGTATACATGCTATATTGTTTAAAAATTTAGTGACAGTAACAAAGGCTGTGTCCCAAAATCCCATTCAAAGCATTTGAAAATAATGGAATTCCAGCTAAAGAATCTTTTCTACTTGTCTGTTTTCTTCATCTTTGAGAAGTACAGGCTTTTCACTGAGGAGCATAACAGTAAAAAATGGGTATGATAAAAACAAGTTAAATCTGTATTTCTATTTTTGAATCTTGAGCTTTGATTTTCAGTAGGAAAGGTGTGTGCTATAGTAATCAAGAATACTGTACTTCAAACAAAAATTATTTACTATTACTAATTTATAAAGTATTGCTTGTAAATAAGAATGCACATAAAATTGAAGTTCAGGATTCTGAAAAGCTATTTAAAAACACAGACATTTCATTTTAAGTCCTGGGAAAGTGTAAGACTAGTGTCATGGTTTGTGTCTAGTTGTCCCCCTTAAGCCTCATGCAGTCATTGGGGTGAGCTTCTAGAGTATGTGATTAGCTCATGATCCAGTGCCATGGAGCCAGCTGAGTATGGACTGAAATCTCCACAAACTGTGAGCTAAATAAACCTTTCCTTTCTTTAATTTGGGGGTCGGGTATTTTGTCCTAGCAACTAGAGAAAAGTAACCCAGACAACTATCTTTCTAAAAATAAACCTTTAAAATGTATTATATTGTGACAAATAGTAGGAATAGCTTCATTGTTATGTGTCTTTTTAGATTTTGAACATCTTCATGACAGTTCTTTTAGAAATGAGAGAAGTATGGAAATTTTAGTTTCTTCTGATCTTTTTATCCTGTTTCATGATAAACTTTTTTTTTTTAAGAGTGTCATACTGTTTATATACGCTGACATGGAAGAAGCTCTGTTTTCTGAGGTTACTTGAAAGATGGAACTCAAAGCAGGCACTTCATTCCCATGTAGCTATGAATGTAATACTGCTGAGTTCAGGTTTCTGATTTGCTTTTTCTCTTTTTCCCCTTCGGTACTGGGGATTGAACTCAGGACCCTGTGCTTACCAGGCAAGCACTTATCCTACTGAGCTGTCTCTCTCACCCCTCTCTTTTTCCCCTTCAATGGTACATATTGAACACCTATAATATGAAAATCTGAAATTGTCCACTTATAAATTTGAGTGTATGTAAATATTCAAAAATTAGAAAAACTCTGAAGTCAAAGTATTTTGAATAAGGGCTGCTCAGCCTATAATACTGAGTTCAAAGTAGACTTGTCAGCTCTTGGTATTCATGATGTTAGCTGTTTTGAGGAGAGAGATGGTTTGTCTGGCTTTTCTAGTCTGGCCTAGCAAGTGAGATTGAAAACATAAAAAGCCCCTTGTGAGAGTGCATGCTAGTAACCTCAGCATTCAAGGAGGCCAAGGTAGGGGAGTCACAGGTTCAAACCCAGCCTCGGAAATTTAGCAAGATCGTGTCTTAAGGAAGGAGAGGAAGGGAAGAGAAGGAAAGCAAGCAAGCAAGAAAGGACTAGAGTGTAGTTCAAAATGAAGTCCCTGGTTTCAATCACTAGTGTTGCCATAAATAAATAAATAAGATCATTAGCAAGTTTTGAATTTGGGCTTTACTATTTGTTACATTGTGTAGGATCTCCTTCTATTTCCCTTTTCTGTTCCTACTGCTTCATTCTCTAGAATTTTTCAGAACTTCTTTTTTTGTTTTTGGATTTAACTCAGGGCCTTGTGCATGCCAGTCAAGTGCTCTACCAGTGAGCTATGTCCTAGTCCTTTGTGTTTATTTTGGCAAATGTTGCTGAGGTTGGCCTTGACCTTTCAATTCTCTTGTTTCTGCCTCTCAAGCTTGGATTATAGGAGTAGGCCACCCTGCCTGGCTGACTTTTATTCTTAATATAAAGAAATGAGTGGTAGCAGGAAGTTTTTATGACTAAAAAAGTTAAAACACAGTGTATAAAAGAGTAAGCTACAAACACAAGAGTTTCATGATGGATGTAGCTCGTTCCCATCCCTGTCCTCATTTTCAGGAATTTTTAGAGCAGGAAGCGGATTATGATAGTTTGTTTGCTTTATTCTCCTCCACTTCTTCAGTTCGTTTCTTCCAGAAATTCATTGGGAAGCTGATGTGCTGGCAGTGAAGTATGAGAAGGAGAGATAAGTTATGTGTTGTTAATCAGGAACATTCCATGCTTTGGGAGGTTTTATATTGATGTACTTCCTGTTGACTTTTGCTGTCAGCAGTAGAAAAATGTGCTTTACTTACTCTTTAGTTTATTATTTAATTTTTTTTCTTTCTTGCTTTTTAAGACCTTTTACCAAGTAAGTTTTCTAAGTACTAGAGCCTATGTCTTCCTTTTTTAGTATTGCTTATCCTTTTTATGTACTAAGAAAAAAATTTTTTTTTTCCAGGAACACAGAATTTAAAGTACCTTCTTAGCAGACATTTTAAGGTTATTACATAATATGGAAAAGTTATAGAATCTTACAGTATCAGGGAATACAATGATCTTTTTTTCCCCCCATAGGCGACATGAAATAAATCATTTTGATGAGAATTCTAAATTTCTTTTTTTTTTTTTTTTTTGCGGTACCAGGAATTGAATGCAGGACCCTGTGCTTGCTAGGCAGGTGTTTATTCTACTGAGCTATCTCCCTGGCCCTACTTTTTTCTAATTTCTAGTCTGGTGTACTTTCCCCTATATTTGTGTTTCCCAAGCATTTAGTGAAGGAATTCATTATGGGTCCTATTTTTAAAAATATTTTCCTTATCAAAATGTATATTATTAACTAGTAAATTTTCTTATTTTTTTTCATACATTGAGCTATCAACCAGCTGCTTTGGTTTTTTTTTTGAGTGCTGGGTGTTGAGCCAAGGGCTTCACACTGCTAGGCCAGTGTTCTACCATTGGGCTATAGCTTCAGTGATATGATTCTTATATGTGCTAAATTTAGAGAACCACTAAAGTTGTGGAAAGAAGGAGAAAGGACTTTGAAGGTAGACTAGAGATTGGTACTTAGCTCTTAGAATTGCTTTTGATTATGATGACAGGGTTATTGCCTTTAGTGCACAGACCTGAAAGAATAGATAATGGCATGTTTGAGGAAAATCCCAAAGATAGTGGTTGGAATACAACTGTTGCATCACATGGGCTTTTGGTAGCATGGAAGGTGATAATATATGGAAAAACTTGGATATTGATGACTGATTTATAAAGTGATTGAGAAGTGAAAACAGTGACTGTTCTTTTTGTATGAACGAGTAAGATGCGCTAAAACTCTGGCCAAACAATTTAGAAGATCTCTTTTAATAAATAAAAGTTTAAGTGACAAGATAGTGTATCAATTTAATTGGAAGCTGTATTTCTTAGTGAGACATTAAAGAATGTGTGTTGTACACAGTGTTGTTTAAGTATTTTCATCAGCTTCTGGACTCAGGTCTTTTTTCATTCATTTGTCAATCATTATTCTCAGTGTTTCTTTCAGATTAAAATTTAGTAATGAATGAAAATTTCTTTAGTTTGAAAGCTGCAGTTCTTAACTAAAAAAAAAAAAAAAAAAGAACTTCTCAATCTTGCACTTGCCAGGCGGGTACTATGCTGCTAAGCTATATCCCCAGCCCCCAGTTCTTAACTTTTTTTGTGAAAGAAGAGAAAAAGATTTAAAAATTAGTTTAAAAAAAATCATGGAACTTCAACTGATTTAAAGGAATTTAAAATTTAAGTATATGCTTCTGTATTATGGTCAGTTGCTGGGGGTAGACCAAGAAGGACATACCTACTAGTCAGAGGAGGAAATACAGTTTGAGGAGGCCTGTTTAATAAAACTGAAATCTCTTAAAATACATTTTTTTTTATTAGAGCCTGTTTTATAAAGTACTGGATTTCAACATAAAAATGTACTTATTTAGTACAGGGTCTACAGGGTCTCATGACACAGATCAGACCCGTAGTGATCCTCCTGTTTTCAGCCTCCCAAACTCTGGGATTGCCGGCGTGCACCACCACACCGAGGTGTCTCAATTGTTGTCTCAGTGCGCCCTGGGGGTGGGGCCAGCACCACCTGTGCAGCTGCCTAAGCAGGTGCTTTAGTCCACTGAGCTATCTTGTGAGCCCTCAACATAGTATTTTTATACATGCATATGAAAGGAACATGTCCATCCTCCTGTTGCTTTCCCTTATACCTCTTTCTCCTCACCCTTATTTCTCTTCTCTTAATCTAGTAATAGTCTGCCTTCTACTTTCATGCTGGCTTTTTTTTTTTTAACTCCACAAGTTGGAGAAAACGTGAAATACTTGTTTCTTTTACTTTTAATATAACTTTTTGTCACTAGTATGTAGTTGAATCAAGAGACTCAAAAGTTTTAATACCTCTTTCTATTGTAATATAACAGCTTTCTAGCTTATATACCTTAATGCATAGATTCTTATCTGCTTCTAAGATTTAAAGATTTGATTGTTCTAAAATTTACATGGGATAGTAATTGCAGCCCCTTGCAAGGTAAGTTGTGTTATGGTTTCCAGACTTCAAAGGAGGACATTCTCCTGAGCTAAATAGTAAAGTCACTCACTACTAGCATTGACAATAGATAAGTTGAATAACTTTTTGTGTACTTTTTCTTTACCTGGTCTCTTTAACCACACTTTGGTAGAAGAATATGAGAGATAGTGAAAATAATTTATGGTAGAACTGGAGCAAGCACTAGATAGAAGTGAACCACCTTGGTAGGAATTCTAGTTTGTAGTCTTTTTATTAATTTTAAAACTTATGGACACAAATCACTCTACCTTCTTTGAGCCTTGTGTTTGTCATCTGTAAAATGATAAGTATAATACCTTATGAGGTTGTTTTAATAATTAAACTAAGTCATACATATAAAGTATCTCTAGCATAGTATGTAGAATGTAATAGATACTCTTTGAATTTATGGGACTGTAATTTTGTTAATTGAGAGTATCAATTCAGAAATTATGGCCTGCAAATTATCACCTAAAGACTTAACCTCTGGGTTGAGAAATGTACTGGACCTCAAAGATAAACTTCCAATGTCATGCTGAAACATCTCTTCTATCCAAGTCAGTCCTCAGTGCCTTCCATCTTTCTGCATGTTGGTAGTGAATCTTGTCATCATTGGCGGATGGCTTCTGGAGCACCAGTCGTATTATCAAGTAATAATTTGAGGTGAATAAAGAAAAAGGAGAGACAGTAATAATTTGAGGTGAATGAAAGAAAAGGAGAGACAGTTTGTCAAGGGCCAGCCAGATAGCACAGCAGACTAAAGCACCTGCTTAGACAGAGCGCAGCGGCGGGGGTTCAATCCCCAGCGTGCTGTGCTGACTCCACCCCTGGGGTGCACAGAGACAGCAATGGAGACTGGGTGTGGTAGCACATGCCTGTAATCCCAGAGCTTAGGAGGCTGAAAACAGGAGAATCACTGAGTCCAGTCTACATAGTGAGACCCTGTACCAAATACATTAAAAAAAAAAAAAAAAAGTTTGTCCTTATGCAATTCTCCTCTTCTTCCCTCCCTTAAGGTAAAAAGTTTTTATCAGAAATTATCCTAGCAGATTTTCCCTTAAACATCACTGAATGGATTTGCTCCTGGTGCCCATGCTTACTTAGCCAGAAGGGAGGCTAAGACTGTGACTACCGTTTTGGAAGTAGATCTTTGCCAGGAAATAAGGTATTGGTGATAGGAATGTGGTTTTTGCTGTGTAACAGTTTTACCAGTTTGCCACACAGATCCATTTTCCATTTATTCATCATTGGTTTCTATAAAAGTATAAAAAAGCATGTTAGGGTTAGAACATGAAGGACATTATTGGAATTCTAGCTGTCCCAAGCACATTGTAAGTTAAGGATTCTCCAGGTCTCATTATGTAGTTCATACCTATCTTGAACTCATTATGTAACCCAGTCTGGCCTCGAACTCTTGTGGATCCCCCTGCCCCAGCCTCCCAAGTACTGGGGTTGTAGACCTGAATCACCATGCCCATCATTCAATTTATTTCATTTTGAATTCAGTACCTAAGGTTGGAGAAGATTGTTTTTGTTTTACAGTGCTTGAGATCTCATTCAGAGCTTCTTATATGCTAGTGAAAAAAGAGGTTTTCATATTTGCTATAGGTTACTGGCTTCCTATCATTCTATTTTTAGGACTATAGGAATGGTCAAAAATCTTGTACATTTTGGTCATCTGAATTTGGAGAAGTGGTGGTCTAAGGGTCCTGTAGGCAATTGAGTGTTTTTGGTTTCTTGTTACTTATTGAGTGAGAAGTGACGTGATTAAAATGAGTAAAGGGAGGAATAAACAAGAGCTAAACTCATTCCTGGGTGAATAATTGCCTAATAATTGAGGATTGGGAATTCAATCTTGAAGTATAAAATTTGAGGCCTCTTACCTGAGGAAGTCTGTGGTGGCAAGTTGGTGTTTTCCTTTACAAATCCTTCGACTTTCTCATGCTTTTTGAATCCCACAGATGTTATTTTGTGTTGTTGGTGTCAGTCTTTAGGATATCCAGATGTACACCAAGGCATTTGTTTTGTAAGTCTGGAATGGGCTGTTGGTTTTTCAGTGACTAATTTGGGAAGTAGGCACAAAATCTTACAACCTTGTCATTTGCTCATCTGCTGCAGATTTCTTGTTATGTGTTGGTCAGGATTAATTTATAGACTCCTATTATATTTTGTTTATTTCATTTTATGTTCTTGAGTTCTTTGGGCATGCTTTACTTTCACATTCCATTTGATCTCTTTTTTGGCATTTATATCTGAATTTCTTGACATCCAAATGTTTTCTGTTTTATGAGCTTCAAAATAATCTCAGCTCATGAGAAAATGTTATTTTTGGTGTTATGAAAATTGCCAAATTTGTGGTCCCACAATTGGAGTATGTATGGCCTCTGGAGTATATTTGTTTTTCCTCTCATTCGTGGATACAGGATGGGACCAGGGAGTAGAGACTTTTTCTTATATACCCTTTTTTGTATGTTTTGGATTTTGAAATATGTGAATGGTACCTATACTATTAAAATTGAAGTAGGGCTGGCCAAATAGTTCAGTGGATTAAAGTGCCTACAAGCAGGCACAGGGGCTGGGAGTTCAATCCCTGGGCCTGCCATGTTGGCCCCGCCCCCGGGACACTGAGATGGCGATTGAGACTGGGCGTGGTGGCAAGTGCCTGTAATCCCAGCACTTGGGAGGCTGTAAAAAGGAGAATCACTATGAGTCCAATCTAGTGGTGAGGCTCCAAACACCCTGTAGACCCTTCCCTAAAATACAGGAAAAAAATTGAGTTATTCAGTAAATATTAATAAATGTTTTACTGTATTTCTGATACTCATAACTGATACTGTAAAAGCTTATGTTAGCTGGGCACAGTAGCACAGGCCTGTCATCCTAGTTACTTAGGTGTAGACAGAAAGACTATAAGGTTGATAGTCATACCTTTATCTTCTGGCCTTCATTATTTCTGATGAAAAGTCAACTATTACTTATACTTGTTCATGTCAGTGGCCTGTCCCTTAGCTCAGTTCTTTAAGTGGCTGCTTCAACAAACCAGTCAGGCTCAGGTTGCTGTGGTTTGATCCCCACAACTCAAGCCAGCCAAACCTGCCCTGAAGGCATTTGGAGAAAAAACAAAACAAAACAACAACAAAAAAACTTGCTCATGTCTATGTAGTGTTTCTCTCCTCCCTCTGATAACTTTTTTCCTTATTGTTGTTATTAATTTGGGTAGTTCTGGGAATTGAATTCAGGGTTTTTTTTTTTTTTTTCACTCTTGCATGCTAGGCAAGTGGTCTACCACTGAGCTACATTCCTAACCTCTAATAGCCTTTAAGGTCTTTGTCTTGGTTTTCTGTTGTTTGAGTATCAGATAACTAGTGTATCAGTAATTATCTTGTTTGGGTCTCACTGAGGTTTTTTTTTTTTTTTTTTTTTTTAGACAGGGTCTCACTATGTAGTTCACACGGGCCTCGAACTCACAGTGATCCTCCTGCCTCAGCCTTCTGAGTCCTGAGATTACAAGCATGCACCACCATGCCTGGCTTCATTGAGATTTTTGGATCCATAGTTTGGTCTTTTCAAACCTGGAGAACTTCTGGCCTTTATTTCCTCAAATATTTCTGTCTTTCCTACCTCTTTTCCTCTCTTCTTCTTTTTGAACTCCAGTTACATGTACGTTAAACTCATGAATTTCTTTGTTTTTCAGATTGGATGATCTTTTGTTGATCTGTTTTTTGGTTCATTGGTCTTCTGTGGTTTTCAGTCTACTGTTGGGCATATCCAGTGAGGTTTTTATTTCTACTACTGTAGAAATAGCATATTTATAATACCTGTTTCAAAGCTCTTGCCTGCTGTTAGAGACATGTGTACATGTCTTATTGTTTTACCTGATAGGGTTGATTTTATTTTATGTTGTGATGAGTCTATTTAGGTTTTGTCATTTGTTCTAGGACTTGTCTTTTAGTATATGACCTTTTTAGAGTTTCAGCTGAATGCCTGAAGGATGTTGGAATGTCTTCATTCTGAACAGACTGAAATTCCAATGTTTCCCACCAGAAAACTGCCTCTGGTATCAGTTGAGATTGCAGGTATTCAGCAGTGACTCTCCATTGGGCCGCATAGAATCCTGCCTTGACCTTTGTGTAGCCCAGCCCTCAGCTAGGAGCATTCAAGGAACCCTCATGCATGCTTCTGGAGCTTTCCCTTAGGCACAGATGCCTTTTCTCTGCTACCATGTTTTATAAATTTGAGCTGCCCTTTAGCCCACGGTTCTGACCTGTTCATCTCAATTCAGTGAGACCATCATGTTTGACTGTCTCCCTGTGATGACATTAAGAAAATGTGAACATGGGATATACCCTCTGTTCTGCCTATTGTACAGTACCTGAGAATAGTGGACGTGTATTTTGTCCAGTTTCTAGATGTTATCTGGAGAGGGAATGCCACGGTGGTATCAGTTATTTCATCGTGGTTTCAATTGCAAGTCTACTTCTCAAATATATTGGAGGAAGGTATTTAAATATATAATTAAGATTATTTTACATATTTTACATTTATATACTTTTAATCTCTGCTTTTTTTTTTTTTTGATGGTACCAGGGATTGAACTCAGGACCTTGTACTTGCCAGGCAAGTGCTTATTCTACTGAGCTATCTCCCTGTCCCTAATCCTCTGCTTTTGGATGTATTAGATTATTTGTATACTTTGGCAGAGAAACTTTTCAAACAACTTTGTGAGTTGTAATTCACATGTCATGCAGTTCACACACTTATCTTTCAGAATCTTTCATTTTATTCAGAGTTGTGCATCTATTATTTATAATCAACTTTAGAATATTTTTGTTAGCACAAAAAGGAACCCTGACCCTCTTTGCCATTGTCTTCTGCTGCCCCAGTTGCTCAGGCCTAGAACCCACTGATCTATTTTCTGTCTACAGATTTGCTCATTCTAGACATTTACATAGATAGAATCACATACATCTTTGTGTCCAGCTGATTTCCCTTAATTTCCCTCAAGGCTCCTCTGTATTATAGCATCTCAAGCACTTCATTACTTTTTATTATTGAATATTGTAGCATAGTAATTGATGTCCTTACTTAGAAGATTTGACTTCTGAGCAGGATGACTGTTGAATTTATATAATCATCTGTATTATAAATTTTTAAAATCAGAACGGATAGGTCATACATAACTGTTTAAGTCGCTGCTTATATTGTACTTTCTGCCAAATTGCCGCTACCACTGTCTACATTGGTCCTTGTTTCTGGCCCAGATAACATTTCAGTTTCCTTTATCTGAAATCTTTGTGAACAGAAGTGTTTTGGGTACTGTTTTTAAATTTTGAAATATTTATATATATAAAATGAGATAGAGTATCTTGGAGATGAGACCTGAGTAAGCATGAAATTTATATTTCATATACTATATACTTTGTACACATAGCCCAAAGTTAATTTTACATAATACTTTTAGTATATATATATATATATATATGTATATATATATATATATATATATATATTTAAATGTGTATTTGTGTGGTACTGGAGAGGTAAGCATTCTATTGCTGAGCTATATCTTTAGCCCATTTTAGTTTTTGAGACAGGGACTCACTAAGTTACCCAGTTGGGCCTCAAACTTGCAATCCTTCTGCCTCCATCTCTTGAGTAGCTGAGGTAAATTTTAGGCATATACCATAATACTGGCCTTCTTGCTCCTTTTGGAGTTTTTATTTTATTTTATTTTATTTTAAGGAAGGGTCTACAGGGTGTTCAGGGTCTCACTGCTAGATTGAACTCATAGCGATCTGCCTCATTAAAGCCTCCCAAGTGCTGGGATTACAGGTGCGCTCCACTATGTCCAGTCTCCATCACCATCTCAGCGCGCCCCCAGGGGTTAGGCTGGCACGGAAGGCCTGGGGATTGAACCCCCAGTCCCTGTGCCTGCTTGCAGGTGCTTTAATCTGCTGAACTATTTGACTGACCTTCTAGAATTTAAAAAAAATTTTTTTTACATGGTTAGCTTTATTTGAAATGCTTTCTCCAACTGGTATTTCTTACTTCTTTTTCTTTTTTTCCTTTTTTATCTGTTTATTACAGGGTCTACAGGGCCTCACTATGTAGATCGGACTCATAGTGATCCACCTGTTTTCAGCCTCCCAAGTGCAGGGATTAAAGGCTCATGCCACCATGCCCATTCTTAATCCTATCTCAATGTGACCTGGGCGGGGGAGGGGGGCACACCAGGCTGGTGATCAAACCCCAGTCCCTGCATTTTTTTTTTAAATCTAAAACATTAAATTCTAGGGTACCACATACTTAAGACATGCACCTAAAAAAGTATAATGACCTATTAATTGAAAATAAAGCAGTGAAATACTCTAGGAAAAACTAAGAAGTTATATTGTTGTTAGATAGAATGGAAGTCTAATCATTAATTGTGATAAAAATACTTAAAGTTCATTAAGCAAGAAGATTTATCTACATAATAACATGTATCTAAAAAAGAAAATACAAAAATTAGAAAATGATTAGGATAAATCGAAAAACCCTCTGGTTATTATTTTCCTTCCTTCCTCCTCTCCCTTTTATCCTCCCACTTTACATTCCTCCCTTCCTTTCCTCACTTTCTCCTTCTTTTCTTTTCTTTCATGGTATTGCTCTGTTGTCCAGGCTGTTTGAGTTCCTGGGCTTAGGTAATCTCTTGCCTCATCCTTCTGGATAGCTGGGATTATAGATGCATGCCACTGGCCCTGGCTTTTCAGCTTCTTGCCGAAATTGATATATCAAGCAGTTTAAAAATAGAAGATCTGACTTCTGAGCAGGGTGCATGGTTGCCATATTTGAGGCAGGAGGACTTCTGGGTTCAAGGAGGCTTATAAAACATGGCCAGACTCTGTATCCTTAAAAAAATTGATTTCTATAATAAGCTTAGTGAATTACAAATATATAGAATTCTATATCTAATAGAAAATATATTCTTTTAAAATAGGAAAGTTGATCACATGTATCAAGTCCTAGAATAGACAAAACTAATTTGTGGTTGAAAGGAATCAGTACAATGGTTTTCTGAGGACATTAAGGGTGTGAATCAACTATAAAATTATATAAGGGAACTTTCTGGGATATTGTCATTCATCCATGCATTCATCTATAGTGCTGGAGATTGAATTATGTCTCCAGCTGTTTTTTAAATTTTTTATTTTGAGATAGGGTCTTGACAAGTGCCTAAGCTGCTCGGGTTGGGCTCAAATTTATGACCTTTCTGCACAGGATGCTGGGATCACAGGCATGTTCCTCATTCTATATCCTGATAGGCTTTGGGTTATATAGATTTGTACAATTGTCAAAACTCAGATAGTATACACACTATGTATGTATTCAGTGTATAGCTAATTTTATATAAAAAATTGGAGTTCAGTTAGTATTTATGTTAAAATAATTAGGGGGAAGAATACTACTACAGTTTTGCTTTAGTCACTTACAGTCCAATTATTTAAATATGAGGTGACTAAAAATTGCATATTTTTCATTAATTTTATAATATAACAGGACGTATAAAAATGATTTTATCAAATTTATTTAATACAAGAATCAACTGGTTGAAATGCCATTGGCCCATGTGACACACGGGGTAGTATGTAAACAAATGGGCTAGCTGAGAGATGCTTGGGGTAAACTGTCAAGTAGTTAAAGCACCAGAAATAAGATAGATTAATGGATAGCTAGAGAGATAGATAAAGAGAAAATGAATTTCATAAAATGAATGTAGTAAAATGTTATGACAGAATCTAGGTAGTAACTATATCCACTCTAAAGCTCTTTATTACATGTTTGAAAATTTTCATAAGCAGCTGTTGAAGCTTTCATCTCCTGGCTTGTATTTGAACACTAAAATAAACAAAACTACTTCTAAATGAGTTAAAGTAGAAATCATAATGAAAATGACAGAGAATATTCTGTATAACAAAACTTTCAGGGCAGAGGCTTCAGGCATAGTTCAGGGTAGAGCTTATGCTTAGTGTGTGCAGGGTCCAGGGTTCAATTTTTAGTGCTCAGCATAAATATAAAATGTGTGGGATACGATTAAAAGGGAATTTGTTAGGAAATACTTTAAAGACCACTAGCCTCATTGTTAAATCTCAGCAAATTATAAAAGTAACAAAAATTTGTCTTTAAAATAATAGGAAGGGAACAATAATAAAAATAAGATACCATATATAGTGCTGTTTAAAACCTGCTGTAATCACTATACTTAGTGCTGGTGCCTTAAAAGACATCTTATTAAAACCACCAATAAAACAAATACAACATCTGTGATGGATAGTTTTATGTATTGACCTGGCTGTGTTGTAGTACACAGTTATATGATCCAATATTATTTTTTGAGCTACTGTGAAGATATTTTTGTGAGTGGTGACATCTACAGTCAGTGACTTTAAAAGATATTTCTCTCTCTAGTATTTATGTGTCTCATTAATCATTTGAAAGGTCGTAGGATCAAAACTGATGTTGGAAGGAGAAATTCTGCCTCATGATTGTGGCACTAACTCCTGCCTTATAAGTTTCCATCTTGCCAGACTGCCCTACAGATTTTAGACTTGTCAGCCTCCACAAATGCACAAGCCAGTTTCTTGAAATAAATGTCTGTCGCCCCCTCATTTGTTCTGTTTCTTTAAACAGCCTTGATTGATAACACTGTCAATTCCAGAACACATGAAAAATACAGGCATTTAGAATTAGAAAAACATAAAATTCTCATCATTTAAAAACTGGTAAAATTGTCTGGGTGGATTCACTTAAGAATTGATACGAAGTGTGAGAACCAGTAAGAATTTGAAGGTTGTTATAATAAATCAGTATTGCTTATATACTCTAGAAACCAATCATAAAAATAATAGGAAAATAATCACTATTTGTTTTCCTATTATTGTCTGTAAAAGCAATAATAAACACACTAAACAGTAAGGATACCAAGAGCAAATCCTAAACACTGTCCCAAGACTATGGACAAAACTAAAAAGTACTCTTTCAAGGTTATCAATAAATACCACAATGATTGATGAAAAAACTCAGTATTAAAGTATTAATTCTCTAGTTTTTAGTTTGATTCTAGTAAAAACCTCAGAAGACTTTTCTCATCAAACTTGTAGAACTAATTCTAAATTTCACTTGTAAGAGTAATTCAAGAACAAACAAGACAGTTCTGAAGTATCAGGTGTTTAGGAAATTGCCTCATCAAGTAAAAAAAATTGGAGTGCTTTACTGATAGGAATTATTACTGTTTTTATATAACAGGCTTTGCGGCTTAGTCCATCATTAGATTGCTTCTAAATGAATATATTCTGCCTAAATGCATGAAACTCTATTGTATAATTTAGATTGTCACCACTGGTTACTTTAGCACACTTCCTTTAAGTTAGTAAAGTTTGTACTTTTTTCTGTTTAAAGTAGAAGTACCTTGTGTGCTGTTTAATTGTACCAGGTGTAAAGTGTACATAGTGTTTCTCACTAATGCCAAGCATCAGGTTAAGTGAGCTGGACTGGAATTACACTGATAGTCACTAGCAACTATCTTATAACCTGCATTTAAAATGAGTTCTGGGCACAGTGACGAAGTGTGACTGTCAGGTCCTTGGGAACTGTTTAAAGGGTTTAATAACACAGAGCAGTTCATATTTTTGTTTTAGCATTTGCACTGGTAGTATTTGCTGGATTCTTAGTTACCTGGTTTCATACACTGCAGTAGTAAAGGATGCAAGAGTGCTTTTAAGAAATTTAAAGGCTATTAAACTGTCTCTGCATTGCTGCTTGGTTCTTAGACTGTTAAAACAAATAGCTTGCCAAGTTAAAGTATCAGTTCTTTAGCTTATAAATTAAATTCAGTGTAATTCCTATCAAATTGACGTAATTAATTTAATATCTAAGATAAGTTTCCATAAATATAAAATGACATGAAGAATGCTGATTTTATCAAGCCCTTTCCCCCCTTTTCCTTTTCCTTTTCCTTTTTTAGGGGATTTATTTCTTGAAAAGTATTTGTTTTCACTGCAGGAATAGTGTCTATATTTTAAATAGATTTGCTTCAGTTTGAACTGTGTGCCAGCATAAAGCTTAATACTTGGGACTACAAAGATGTGTGAAAGAGTTATGGTGAAATATAGGTATTTTAAATATAATACAGTTCATGGAGAGAAAACATTCTCTCAGGCTTTCACAGAGAGCACATTGGCCAAGCAATGGCCGTGACTCATCCACATGGCTGACCCTGACAAAGGTTCTACAATCTGAGGTACAGGATCTCAGGATAAATCCTGAGGGGATTTTACTGACCTTATCAGACCCAAAAGCTACAACTCTTGTTGCATAGGTCCTGCTTTACCTTGGTCTTAACCATCCAGCAGAAAAGTATAAAAACGAAGTATAAGAAGTAAAGGCTTGCTGTTATATTGAGCTGTAGGGAACTCAGATCAACAATTTCTGACATTGCCAGTCAAGCAGAAGACCCAATACTATTATAGGCTACTGGACTCTTTTAGAATATTTTGCTGAGTTTACATACCTATAATATTCAAATAATGGAACTTAACAGAAAAAGGGTATACAGATGAATGTCCATTTTGTATCTGTGTATTCAAAGTGGTTTGGATAGATATATAGTTACATTCTCTTAATAAATAGAGTGATTTGTTCTAATGGTGTTTGTAAATAGGATATCATGTCCACATCTTGCACAGCAATTAACCACTAGGAAGAATGTATGCAATGTGTTAATTATTGAAACTGTCCTACCAATTTGATTTGAAACAGTCTCATTGCTGTTTGTTTCTCAGTAAAATTATGAAATTGGTAAGAAATAAAATGACAAAAAAATAAATATAATACAGTTCACAGTAAGGTACTGTTTTAGAAGAGTGGAGGGTGGATTTTGGCCCAGAATAGGGATTGCAGAAATGATATCAGGTGATACCTAAAGTAAGCCTAATCAAATCTTCTGAAAATGGAAGCATGTTAAGATTTCTGAAACGGTAATCCAAAAAATTTAAAATTTTAATGTTTTACAGGTTCTGAAATATTACTTAAAAGGATCATACATATTATTTTGGTATTTGCCACTTTTATGTCTTTTTTCATGAACCATACTGAGGTATTTTGTATAATTTATATATAGTATACTTTATCCATATACAGTGTATATAGTTAGATTTGTTTTTAATAATTGTATATTTTGTAGTCAAGTAATCATTGCCATGCTGAACAAACAGAACATTGCCATCATCCTAAATGTTTGTACCTTTGATGCTTCAGTCTCAGATAACTACTCATCTTTGGCTTCTGTAGTTGTGTCTTTCCTAAAATTTTATATACATGGAATTAAACAGTAGAGACTCTTTTTTCATTTAAGAGAGGTTTGAGAAAGGTCTCATTATGCAGCATAAGGTATTTTGAACTTGCTTTGTAGCCCAGGCTGGTTTTGTGTTAAAAATTTTTCTGCCTGAACCTTCTAAGTGCTGGTATTATAGGGGTGAGCCACTATACTTGGCTTGTGTTTGACATCTTTACTCAGAATGCTTTGTCAGTGTAGTGTTTTTGAGATTTATACCTGTTAGGTATATTAATTTTTTGGGTAAGAATTGCTAAGTAGATTTTCATAATAAATATATCTTTTAGTCTGTTTTGTCCTGTTGTAACAGAATACCCATGACTAGGTAATTTGAAAATAAAAGAAATCCATTAGCTTATAGTTCTGGTACCTGAGAAATCTAAGATCAGGTGCTGGCATCTGGTAAGGACTTTCTGGATGCATCATCATGTGGCAGAAGGGTAAAGAAGAGAGAGAAGGGGAGCAAGCTCACACTCTGTGATGAACTCAGTCCCACCCATGAGTAGCATACTGTTCAGGCTGAGTCACTCCTTGAAATTCCTGCTTCCCGCCCTCCCTTTTTTTTTGAACTGGCACTGGAACTCAGGACCTTGCATTTGCCAGGCAAGTGCTTGTGCCACTAAGCTGTATTCCAGCCCCTCTGCTTCTTTATACTATCACAATACCAGTTATGTTTCAACATGGGTTTTGGAAGGGGCAAACACTCAAACCATTGCAAGGTTCAAAAATCTACAGCTTATTTATCAGTTGATGGACATTTTATTGGTTTGAATTTTTGCTTCTATAAGTATTTGTGTGCAAGTCTTTGTGTAGACGTTTTCATTTCCCTTCTGTAAGTACCTAAGAGTATAATTGCCAGATCTGTTGACAGAATTGTGTCAAAATTAAAAGAAACTATGGGGCTGGGGAGATAGCTTGGCGGTCTAAGTGCCTGCCTGGCAAGCACAAGGACCTGGGTTTGATCCTCAGTACTGCGTGCTGTGCCTGCCCTATGCCTAATTAGCCACCGAAATGGGGCGTGGTGGCACAGGCCTGTAATGCCAGTGCTGGGGAGGCCGAGAGAGGAGGGATCCAAGCTATGTAGTGAGACCCTGTACAAATAAATATGTAAATGATTAAAAATAAGCATAAGTTAAAAACAAACAAAATTGAAAGAAACTACCAAAATGACTTCCAAAGTGGCTGTACTATTTTGCATTCTTAGCTATCTATGAACATTGCAGTGATGCCTTATCCTTATTAGCACTTAGTATTGTTAGTTTTCTTAACTTTTTTTTTGTGTGTGGTACCGGGGATTAAACTCAGGACCCTGCGCTTGCCAGGCAAGCACTTATTCTACTGAGCTATCTCCCTAGCCCAGGTTTTCTTCCATTTTAGTTATTCTAATAATTGTTAGTGACATCTTGTTTTAGTTTTGCATTTGTCTGATGACTAGTGATATTAAGCATTGCTTCATTATTGTATATCATTTGGGTAGCCTTTTTCTGTAAAGAAAATCTCTAGCTGGGGATGGTGATACATACCTGTAATCCTAGCACTTGGGAGGCTAAGGAAGGAGGGTTGCCATTGAGTTTAAGGCCAGCCTGGGGTACATAGTGAATTCAGAGCCAACCTAGACTATACAGTAAGACCCTGTTTCTTTTTTTTTGCGGTACTGGGTATTGAACTCAGGACCTTGCACTTGGCAGGCAAGTACTTATTCTACTGAGCTATCTCCCCAGCCCTGAGACCCTGTTTCTAAAAACAAAAAAAACCAAAAGTCCTCAGATATTTTGTCCATATTTAAATTTGAATTGTTTGACCTCTCATTGTGAAGCAACAAGAATTTTTTCAGTGTATTCCAAATACCAGTTCTTTGCCAGATATATTTTGCCCCTAGTCTGTGACTTGCTTTATTGTTTATCTAATGTGTCTTTTAGGCCGGCCAAATAGCTCAGTGGATTAAAACGCCTGTTTAGGCAAATGCAAGGACCTGGAGTTCGACCCCCAGGCCTGCCGTGCCACCCCCCAACCCCCCACACGCTGAGTCAGCAATTGAGGCTGGGATTGGTGGTGCACACCTGTAATCCCAGCACTTTGAAGGCTATAAACAGGAGAATCAGTATGAGTCCGATCTACACAGTGAGACCTTGTATACTCTGTACATCTTGTCTTAAATAATAAATAAATAAAAATAAAATGTATCTTTTAAAGAGTAAAGATTTCAAATTTTTTCTAATGTATTTGGTATAGGGTCTAATACACAGCTTGGACTCCTAGTGATGCTCCCATTTTCAGCCTCTCCAGTGCTGGGATTATAGGTATGCACCACCATGCCTGGTGTTGATGGCCAGCTCAGCACACCCGGAGGTGGGGCCAGTACTTCATGTAGGGGGATGAACTGTGGTCCTGCACTTGCCTAAGCAGGTACTTAGCCTGCTGAGCTATCTTGCTGGCCCTATCCCTTGTTTTAGAACTTTTAACTATTCCACTGTCACAGAGTTTTCCCCATATTTTCTTTTAATAATTTTAGCTCTTACAGTTCCTTATGGTATAAAATTAGTTCCAGTTTCTTGAGCTAGCATCATTTGTTAAATAGCTATCTGTTAGGTGTTGTACTTCTGTTGAAAATCAGTTGGCATGCGTTTATGCATTTGTTGTATGTGTAAACTGGTTTTTTCTTTGCTGTTTGTGTTTCTTTTGTTGTTCCATAAGAATCTAGTACCAAATCCAAGGTCATGAAGATTTACCCCATATTTTAACAATTTTATAATTCTTACATTTAGGTTTTTAATCCATCTTGAGTTGTATATGGAATGAAATAGGGGTTTAACTTAATGCTTTTGCATGTTAAAACATTCTTTTTTTTTTTTTTTTTTGCTTTATTTACTTGGTACAGGGTCTCACTACACAGCTTGGACTTGTAGTTATCCTCATGTTTCAGCCTCCCCAGTACTGGGATTACAAGCATGCACCACTGTGCCCAGCTGTCTACCACCATTTGTTGAAAAGACTATTCTTTTCTAATTGAATGATCTTGGTTTTCTGGATGTCACTTCTCTTCCATTGAACAGTGTGCTAAGTCAGTTAAGCTTAACAGACATACATAGAACACTCTACCAAACAAAGCAGTTTTCAAGTACACATAGGCCATTCTTTAGGATACACCATATATTAGGCCATAAATAAACATCAGTAAGTTTATAGAGATCAACATTATACAAGGCATCTTTTCTGCTCACAGTGAAATTAGGCTAGAAATTAATTAGTAGAAGAAAAACTAGACATTTTGCTAACATATGAAAAGTAAGTTACACACTGCTGAACAACTAGTAGGTCAAAGAAATAATTAGGGAAGTTAGAAAATGCATTGAGACAAATGAAAATGAGAATATAGCATATCAAAACTTATGGTATAATACTTGGCCTGAAAGTCTGAGATGAAAAAAAAAAAAAAGAAACAAAAAAAGAAACCTTATGGTATACAATAACAGTAGTATTGAGGGGGAAATTTATGACTGAATTTTTTGCTTATGTTAAAAAAGAAGAAAGAAGGCTGGGCTTGGTGGCACATATCTGTAATTCCAGCACTTGGAAGTCAGAGACAGGAGGATTGCCATGAGTTTGAGACCAGCTAGGCCTCATGAGTTCAAGGCCAGCCTGGACAACATAGTGATTCTCTGTAAATGAGAAAAAGCAGACAAAGGAAAAGAGTCTCAGTTCAGCAAACTAAATTTTTATACCTTAAAAAAAAAAAAAAAAAAAGAAGAAACTGATTTTAAAGCCAGCAAGAAGAGAGTCATAAAGATTAGATCAAGGATGAATGAAATAGAAAATAGAAAAACAAGAGAATCAGTGAAACTAGACTTGGTTCTTTGAAAAGATCAGCAAATTGACAAATCCTTAGCTGATCTAAGCAAGAGACAAGATGCAAATATCTATAAGCAGATAATAAAGTTTCAGTATTACTACTTAACAGAAATTACAAGGATAGTAAAAAGAATACCATGATTTTCTCTAATAAATTAGATACTCTAGATGAAATACTCAAATGCCTAGAAATTGAAACAGAAGAAATAAAAATCCTCAATGGACTTTTGATAGATCAGTAATCAAACAACCTTCCAACAAAGAAGGTTGTACTCTACCACTGAGTACATTCCCATCCCTGCAGAATTGGTACAAATTAAGAAAATCAAGGGGCCAGGGAGATAGCTCAGTGGTATATGCACCTGCCTGGCAAGTGCAAGGTCCTGAGTTCAATCCCTGGTACCAAAAAAAAAAAAAAAAAAAAGAAAATCAATTCACATTAGAGTACAAAGGAAAAAATGATTATCATGGTAGAGGCAGAAAAAGCATTTGATAATGGTCAGTACTTTTACCATGAAAAGACTCAACAAACTAGGAAAGAGAAACTTCAGATGGGCGTGTGCTTCATGCCTGTAGTCCTAGCTGCTTGGGAGGCTGAAGCAGTAGGATTGCAAATTTGAGGCCAGCCTAGGCAACTGTGTCTAAATAAAGGGCAGGGGACTTCCCTCAGTGGTAGAGCACTTGCTTAACACATACCAGGCCTTGAGTTTGATCTTCAGCCTCCCCCATGCAGAAAAATTTTCTGAACATGCCAAAGAGCACACACGATAAACCCACAAGTAACATCATACTAAATGATAAGAGACTGAAGCTTCTTTCAAGATCAAGAGGAGGGCTGGAGAGATGGGGGGTGGTGGCTGGGGAGATAGCTCAGCTGAATAAGCGCTTGCCTGGCAAGTGCAAGGGCCTGAGTTCAATCCCTGGCTCTGGAAAAAAAAAAAAAAGATCAATAACAAGGACTGATGAAATGGCTCAGCAGACTAAGTGCCTGCTTAGGCAAGCGCAAGGACCAGGGTTTTATCCTTGGCACCATGTGCCACACCAGCCTCTCCCCTGGGTGTGCTGAGTTGGTGACAGACTGGGCATGGTGGGACATGCCTATAATCTCAGCTCTGGGGAGGCTGAAAACAGGAGGTTTACTAGGAGTCTGCACTGCATAGTAAGACTGGACCAAACACATTAAAAAAAAAAAAAAAAAAGGATAAAGACAACACATTTTCATTGTAATTTGACATTGTATGATTCCATCTGGAAGTTTGATTTGCTTCTGTTTTAAAATTAAGTTTAAAAATTCTCCTGAAATATTTAGTTATGTACTATATCTACTCCACTGTAGCATTTGTCTCATTGTTTGTTTCGTCTACCATGTTTTTCCTGTTCCTTTTTCTTTAGGAATAGGAAAGCATCTTGTTTCTTGCTTCTATTTGGTTGACTCCTTTTTGAATGAGATTTCTTGGGATATCAGATGGTTGTAGCTCAGGATAGTTATTGCCCTTCAAGTTTACACTAATTTTATTTTTTTTCTCTTAGACCTGGTTTAAATTTATTTTTTTCCATAATTTTATTGATAAAGAAATAGCAGTGAGACAGTTTCAAATCAAATTGGTAGGACAGTTTCAATAATTGACACATTGCATATATTCTTCTTAGTGGTTAATTGCTGTACAAGATGCGGACATGATATCCTATTTACAAACACCATTAGAACAAATCACTCTA
>NW_004524722.1:1952076-1974288 GCF_000260255.1 Octodon degus
GATCACTTTCCTCTTTGGCCCCATTACAGTAATTTTATTTATGAGCAGGGTTGCATGTTAGAGTTTTAAACTTCTCAGCCAACTAGTGAAGATTGGCTGCAGCAGGGCTGAGGACAGCAGAGGTTGCCCTGTCTCTCATGTCTTTGCAGCCCAATTTCTGCCAGCCTGGCTTGTTTGTGTGATTCCTAATTTAGTCCTGTGTCTTCTGCTTCTTCAAACTATGAACAAGGAAGCTCCCTCTGTGAGGCCATGTTCCCTGTTTTTTTTGTTGCAAATACTGAATTTAAGTTTTGTGTGACCTCAGGAAGTTTGCTGGAAAAAATGTACTCTTCCTTTCCTTTTGAGTTTTGGAACCTCATGCCTAATCTTTTCATTTATTCTCCAGGTTATCTCCTTTTGGTATCTTTTCCACTTAAATGTCCTAATTTTATTGTTTATTTATCCTCTTTGTTGCTTTTAGATGGTTTCTGAGAAAAAAGATTCTGACTCTTCTGTCATTGAAGACCCCACCTACTTAAAATACATTTTCTGTTAGTGGTTTGTGTATTAATTTAAGCAGAATGTTTAAACTGAATCAACTTCATGGTTACAAACTATGGAATATAATGTTTTTGATTATTTAAAAAATATTTTTTGGCATTTGCCATGTACCTTGTTTTTTCCAGCCACTTTACTAATATGTACTCATTTACTCCTTAAAATGATATTATGAAGTAGATATTCTTTTTATTTTCATGTTATTGATAGAAAACTAAGCATAGTTAAGAAAATTAATGTACCTAAGGGCTCCTAATTGATAAGAAATCAGAACACTTTCTGTTTTCCACCCCATGATTATAGCATTTGTGGGTCTTGTCATTACCTAAGTATGCTTGACACTGATGATCCTTTGAGCAGCTGTGTCTCATTCATTTTTATGTAGGCATTCCTCATTTTAGCACTTTCTTTTCCTTTTTGTTTTTGGTGAAGTATTGCGTCTTTGCACTGAGCTATAGCTGCAGCCCTTTTAATTTTTTTTTTTTTTTTTAAAGACAGTTTTGCTAAGTCACTTAAGTAGTCCATGATGGGCTTGAATTTGTGTTCCTCCTGCTTCAGCTTCCCAGAATGCCAGAATTAACATGCATTTGTCATATGCTTAAAGAGAAGTATTTTTTTTCAAGTTGAAAGTTTGTGACAACCCTGTGTTGAGCAAGTCTGTTGATATCATTTTTCTAATAGTTTGCACTCATTTTGTGTTTCTAGGTCACATTTTGATAATTCTTTTTGTTTGCTTTTGTTTTTGTGATAGGATCTGGCTATGTAGTTCAGGGTGGCCTTGAACTTTCTGTGTAGCCCAGGCTGGCCTTGAACTCACCATGATCCTCCTGCTTAACACTGAGTGCTGGCATTATTAGCATGTGTCACCATTCCTGGCACATTTTGGTAATTTTTACAGTATCTCAGTTATTATTTCTTTGTCATGTGCTACGGTTAGTGATCTTTGATGTTGCTATTGTCAGTGTTTCACAGTGCTACAAGCTATACTTGTATAAGATAGAATTTAATGGATATATACTATGTATATATATTCTGACTTTTCTACTAATCAACTGATGCACTTTTCCTCTTTCTCCTTGGGCCTTCCTGTTCTTGGACACAGCAGTATTGAAGTTAGCCAGTTATAGTGGCCTTTGAGTCTTCAAGTGAAAGGAAGAGTTTCATGTGTCTCACTTTTTTTGTGTGCTTGATATCATACTGACGCTTTTCACATTTTGCACATGCTAGGCAAGTGCTCTATCTCCACTTGTTCACTTGCTCCCTCTCCTCTCCTCTCCTCTCCTCTCCTCTCCTGTAATACTGGGAATTGAACTGAGGGCATTGCACATGTGAGCAACCCAACAGTGACCTATGTCTCTAGTCCCATGTTACATTTTAAATCAGAAGTTGGAAATCGTTAAGCTTAATAAGGAAGATATATCAGAAGCCAGGACAGGCAGAAACCTTTTGTATTGAACAAGTACACAAGTTGAGTGTAAAGGAAAATATTTAGTAAATGCAAAGGGAAAATTCTTGAAGGAAATTTAAAGTGCTGTTGGAAAGAGCAGACAAATGATAAAAAAGCAAAACAGCTTTATTGCCAATATGGAGAAAGCTCTAGTGGTCTGGATAGAAGATCAAATCAGCCACAACATTCCGTTAAGTCAAAGTGTAATCCAAGGTCATACCTTTCAATTCTACGAGAACTGAGAAGCAAAGAAGCTGAAGAAGGAAAAGTTGAAGTCTATCAGAGGTGGTTCATGCAGTTTAAAGAAAGAAGCTGTCTTCGTAGCACAGAAGTGCAAAGTGAAGCAGAACGTGGAGATTTAGAAGCTACAGCAGCTTGCCCAGAAAATTTATCTAAGATAATGAATGAAGGTGGCTACTCTAATGTAGATAAACAGATTCATATTGCATGAAGATTCTATCTAGGACTCTCATGACTAGCGAGAAGGCAGTGCCAGGCTTCAAAGGACAGGCTGATTTCTGTTAGGGGCGAATGTAGTTGGTGACTTTTAAGTTGCAGTCAGAACTCAAATTGCAGATTTTACCCCGAGATTCTTGGATGTTTAAGAATTATAGTAAATCCACTCTGCCTGTGCTCTATAAATGAAACAATAAAGCCTGGATGACAGCACATATTGGCAACACGGTGTACGAAATATTTTAAGCTCACTGTTGAGATTTACTGCTAAAATAAGGATTAATTTGTAATATCACTGCTCAGTTATTTTTCCTTTTGAGCAGTTTCTTTCCCTTTCACAATATCTATTATACATTTTGGATCTTGTTTACTCATAGTTTCTTACACTAGGGAGACAATATGATGTTTGTACATGTGAGTCTGAGTTATTTCATTTATAGGTATGGTCTCAAATTGCATCCATTTATTTAAGAAAACCTCGAGTTTGTCCTTCTTTATAGCTGAGTAGTACTCCATTGCATAAAAATATCACATCCTTTTTATCCATTCCTCAGTTGATGGGCATTTGGGTTGTTTCCAAGATTTAACTATTACAAATTGTGCTGCTATAAATACTGCTGGAAGAGAAAGTAGGTATGGTGTTTTTAATTCTTCTGAAAAAATACCTAGGAAAATGGAACCTCTAATCCTAGCTTTTTTTCTTTTTTGTGGCTTGAACTTGGGCCCTTGCGCTTGCCATGCAAGTGCTTATTCTACTGAGCCATCACTCCGCCCCTAATCCTAGCTTTTTGAGGAATCTCCACACTGATTTCCACGGTGGGTATACCAGTCTGCACTTCCACCACTAGTGGAGAAGGGTTCCCTTTTTTCCCACAGCCCCTCCAGCATTTGCTGTTGGTTGACTTTTTAATAATAGCCAGTCTTTCTGGGGTGAGATGGAATCTCACTGTAGTTTAATTTGCATTTCCCAAATGACCAATAATGTTGAATATATATATATATATATATATATATTTGTTTACCATGTATTGTTCTTTACCTGAGAAGTGTATGTATTCATCTCAGATGTCCATTTTTGGATTGGATCTTTAAATTTGAGAGGCTTGATTTTTTAAAATCTTTATATGTTTTAGACAGAAGTCCTTTGTCTGATGTACAGATAGCTAAAATTTTTTCCCTGTTTATAGATTTTCTTTTCACTCTGTTGGTGATTTGTTTAAATGTGCAAAATTTTTAGTAAGGTGACATCCCGGTTGTTGATTGTTTGAAGTACTTCCTCTGCAGTTTGGGTTTTGTTTATGAACTCTGCCTACACCTATGTCTTCAAGATTTCTACCTGCTTACTCTTATAGTAGGTTTAGTGTTTCTATTTTAATATTTAGATATTTGATATATTTTAGTACATGGTGATAGAGATGAGTCTAGGTTTAGTCTTCAGCCTGTGGAAAGCCAGTTTTTCCAGCACCATTTATTAAAGAGGTTATCTTTCTTCCAGTGAGCATGTTTGGCCCCTTTTCAAAGATAAGGTGTGTGAATGTGTTTGTAGTTATGTCTGCATCTTTTAATATTTTTTACTAGGTGCCAGATAACTTGCCACCTGCTAGTCTTGTGTAGTTTAGTTGTCCATTCTGCTTGTTTTAAAAAAATTTATTTTGCATTCTCAGGTCATTATTTTAATGCTGCAGTATGTTTTGTAATGATAGTTTTAAAAACATCCATGTTAAAAAAAAAATAAAAACATCCATGTATTCCAGAGCAAAATTATGAAGATTCTTTATGAAAATGTTGATAATGTGCTGATAATATAAGCAGTAGTTCTCTTATCTATTTGCTGCCCACATTAAATAATTATTTTTGTATTATATATAAGCACCATCATTTATAAAATAATGAGGCAAGTAATTCAGGATATCATGAGATAGTCATTTCATATGTCATTTATTGAGTTTTAGTTCACTGTAAGAATATGTATTACTGTTTATCTGTTAGCTCATTGATGGGATACTTGGACTGTTTTGATTATTACGACTAAAGGTGTTACAATTTTTTTTTTTTTGCACAAGTGTTTTTATGGATATATTTTTGTCATGGTAAATACCTCATATGGAGATTGCTGTGTGACACTAGATAAATGTTTAATTATAGAAAAATGCCAGAGCTGGGCACATGCCTGTAATCCCAGCCCTGGGGAGGCTGAGGCAGGAGAATTGCCATGCATTCAAGGCCACCTGGGTAACAGAGAGTGCAAGGCCAGCCTGAATGTGTTAGAATTTCATTACTCTTTCTTGTCATTAATACATATTTAAAGTTGTCAGTCTTTAATTTTAGCCATTTTGGAAGACATTTATTTTTATTACTAATACCCTATGTCTGTTACCACCATTAGTAATTTGACAGTCTTAGGTATTTTTATTCTAGTGATAAAGTTAAATGGGTGCATTGTGCAGTCAGTCCTTACACCAGCTGCACATTTGGAGGTGTGATGCTTCTGAGTTCACTTTCTCTTCTGCCACAACTTGGGTGTTTGGAGGCCTTAAGGGCTCCTCAGACTCAGTAATTTGCCTGAAGGGCTCTCAGACCTGTTGTAATTTACTTTGGCAAAGGGACTTAGTTTGAAATCAGCCAAGGAAAGGGGTGCTTAGGGTAAGAGAGTTCCAGGAATAGAGCTTCCAGTTGTCCTCTCCCAGCAGCATTGACAGCACAATGCATAGTGGTACATTCAGAGTATTGTCAGTTAGAGAAGTTTACCTGAGCATTGGTATGCTGAGTTTTTATTTGGGTTCAATTCCTTAGACATGATAGACTCTCATGTTACTGATGTTAGGGCCCAGCCCCTCATAGAAGTTCAGTTGGTACTGTGTGGCCCAAAGCTATCTTCACATCCATAGCATATCACATTATAAGATGAACTGTTTAATGTGGCACAAGGTCCCTAGGTAAATAAAAATAGTCTTTATGAAACAGGATATTTCAAGAATTTGGATACTACCTCCCAAAGGCCAGAAACAGTGGGAAGTAAGACTTCTCTTTGGGCAAAATTAATTCTGTACGTATATTCATATACTCTGTTTACAAAAGCTAATGTATGGGAATGGTTACATTAAAACTTATATAATCTATGGCCAAAATCAAGAAACTTAACTTAGATACTTAATCCAAATTTATGAAGCATCTGAAATCTGGTAATATAGCTTTTATCAGTTTTAAAAATTTATTAATTTAGCAGACATTTATTAAACCTCTGCAGTGTTCAGGCATTGTGCTGAAATGAAATCTATTGTCTTAGCATAAATACTAAAATCCAAAGTATATTTATTGCTTATAGAGAGTGCCACAATCTCTTAAAATGTTTGGCTGAGGGCTAGGTTGTGAATGAAGTTAATAGAGATGAGGACACACTAAGTGGCAGCTCCTGGTGGTCCTCTGTGTTGTGTTAAGGAAGTTAGGCTCATACCCTAAAGGTGCTGAGGAATGATTTCTTAAATCAGGAGAATGGCTTGATCAGCCAATCTTGATCTTGGTTTTAGAAAATTACTCAAAACATAGAATTTTATTAAAGATTTAATCTTCATATGGATTTATTCTTATTCTTTTCGAGACAATATGGAACTTATATTTTTCCATGTAAGTATATGAGTTGATTAAAAATTATTTTTTTCCAAAAAAAAATTTTTTTCCAATTATGGAAATAAAAGATTACTGGGAACAACAAACAAAGCAGAAAATATCCCCTTTATTTAATAAAAATTTGAAGTATATTTTTAAAGTATCTTGCCCATCTAGATGTGCTTTTCAGGTACTTCTGAGTGTATACAGCTATCTGTGGTACACAGAGGTATATATTGATTTTTTTGTATTTGTGCAGGGTGTACAGGGTATACAGGATCTCACTACACAGATAGGACTTGTAGTGATTCTTTTTTCAGCTTCCCAAGAGTTGGGATTACAGGCAGGCACCACCACACCCAGTCTCATTCACAGTCTCAGCACACCCTGGGGGGTGGGGCCCGCAAGGCAGGCCAGGGATCAATCCTCTGACCCTTGTGTCTGCTTAAACAGGCGCCTTAATCTGCTGAGCTATTTGGCCAGCCCTATATTGATATATTTCAAAAGTAAAATGACATGTTACTTTATAATTCTTCTGAAACTGACTGCAAAAAATCCTGACTTTGTAGCTTTCTTTATCACAGTGGTTGTAATTGTTTATTATCTACTTGTCCTTCTTGAAGTTTACCTTATTAGCTGTGGTTTTTTTTTAAAGTCTTATTAGCTGTTTTATCCTTAGGACTTATATGGTGTCTAGCTCAGTATGCCAGCAAAGAAGTTTATTGCATGAGTTAATTGAGGACATATTTTCATGCCAGTACATAAAGAGGTACTATGTTCTTTATTATGGCTACGTAGAATTCTTCTGATAATATAATTTATTTTGAAAAGTTATTTTGATTTAGTTATTAAAACATATGGTGAACATATAAAGTGAAACAGTTGTTGTGGAAAAATTTGATGGTTCTTCAGAAATTAAGCATAGAATTACCATATGGTATAGCAGTTCTCCTCCTGGTTATATACCCAAGAGATTTTAAAGTATATGTCCACACAGAAACTTATACACACAAATGTTTATAGCAGCCTATAATGGTCAAGATGTGGAAGTAGTTCACACATCTGTTAGTTAAATAGATAAATGAGGTGGTATATGTACACAGTGAGATATTCAGCTTTGGAAAAGAATGACATATTAGTAACGCTTTCTGGTGGTGGTGGTGCTTGGGATCAAGCCTCAGACCTTGATCATGTGAGACCCGTGCTCTGCCACAAAAGATCGTCAGCCCTGATGATGCTACACCTTTGATGAAACAAAGACATGTATATGAGTAATATGAGTAAAAGAAGCCAGACATAAAAGGTCACATATTGTATAATCCTTTTAATAGGATATGTCTATATTTCACAAATTAATAGTGACAAAAAATTACATTTGTTGTTGTCAAAGGATGAAGTAGCGAGGAATGGGAAGTGATTACTTAGTGGGTATAAGTTGCTGC
Source organism: Octodon degus (assembly GCF_000260255.1). Taxonomy (NCBI): domain Eukaryota; kingdom Metazoa; phylum Chordata; class Mammalia; order Rodentia; family Octodontidae; genus Octodon; species Octodon degus. The sequence goes on from NW_004524722.1 coordinate 1,959,565, forward strand.
CTGGGGTGATGAAAAAATTTGAAACTAAGGACACATTGTGGTGACGTAACATCCGGTACACGAAATACCACTGAATTAAAATACATTCGAAGTGGTTAATTGTATCTTTTGTTGTTAATTTTTGTTATGTGAATTTTACCTCAATACAGATTATTTATATGTATGATACATATTCAAATAATATAAGGGTTTTTTTATGTATTTAGTACAGGGTCTACAGGGTCTTACTACTTAGATGGGACTTGTAGTGATTCTCCTGTTTTCAGCCTCCTAAGTGCTGGGATTACAGGCATGTGCTACCACCCAGTTTCAATCGCCCTCTCAGGGCGACCCGGGGGTGGGGCTGCCACAGCAGGGATCGAACCCTGGCCTCTGTGCAGATGCTTTAATCTGCTGAGCTATCTGGCCAGCCAAAATAACATTTTGTGTGTGTGTGTGTGTGTGTGTGTGTGTGTGTGTGTGTGTGTGTGTGTGTTCTCCTGGTGTATGATGAATTATGATGAATAAATTTCCAAATATTTATCATGTTAATTTTGGGTAGTTTTTATTTTAGATTTGTTTTCTTTCTTTGGAAAGGAAAATTAGTTGATAGCCTTGGTAACTGTTTAACAACTAAATATGACACTGAAAATGTTTAAATTAATTGATGCCATGTTCTGAAGAATTAGTTCTTTTTCTTGCAGTCCTTACATGAAAATCATTGTTTCAAATAAGATGAGTTATATCAAAGTTTAAATGGATAGTAAACATTGCTTTTATTTTTTGAAATGTTCTTAAAATGCCATTTCATATATATATGTATATATATGTAATTTTTCTAGATTCTTTTTTAAATGGTGAAAATATGACCTAGTTCATTTTAATGTCTTTTTGACTAGGCTATTAATAATGGGTGGGAATTTGGTAGCACTAGTCATAATTTCTAACCTCAGTTAGAGATTAGAAAAGCAATATTAGGGCTGGCCTGATAGCTCAGCAGACTAAAGTGCTTGCTTAGGCAGAGAGCAGCAGCTGGGGTTTGATCTCTGGCATGCAGTGCTGACCCTGCCCCTGGGGATGCGCTGAGACAGTGATTGAGACTGCATGTGGTGGCATGCGCCTGTAATCCCAGCGTTTGGGAGGCTGCAAACAGGAGAATCACTACGAATCTGATCTACATAGTGAGACCCTGTAGACCCTGTAGACCTTGTCTTAAATACAAAAGAAGAAAGAAAAACAGTATTAATGTTATACAAGTGTGTGCGCTTGTTTGTGAATGTGCAGTTATTTTTAAAAAAGGCTTTTGTTTCCAATGTAATGCACATTTTTACTAAATATCAGAATTACAGACAAAGGAAAAGAATAAAATGAAAGCCTATAATCCTATGGACCAAGAAAACTTCCTTTGCTGTTTTGGCATATTTATGTACATGTGTAAATATTTACAGATGTATAATGCGTATGTATATATATATGCAGCATATATATTCCTATATAATATGTAGTTTATATGTTTTTGCTTAATTACATTTTAAAGAACTATAACTAATACTCATATATATGTAAAATGCTTCATAATAATATACTCCCTAAGAAAAAGAATCTTGCCTTGCTCTATTCTGTAGTTTTGGAGTGTAGTAAAAACACACATAAAATTTACTATCTTAACAATTTTAATATGTACAGTTCAGTGGTATTAAATGCTGTGCATCATTACCACTTTCCATTTCCAGAACTCCTTTCAGTGGGTACAACTGAAACTATCCCTATTAAACTGTAACTTACCATTTCCCAGTACTCCTGACAGACCCTATTCTACTTTGTCTCTGTGCTGTTGACTGTTTTAAGTACTTCACATAACTGGAATGCAGTGTTTGGCTTTTTAAACTGACTTATTTCATTTCACATTGACTGATTGTAGTACTAGAGATTGAACTCAAGTTATTTTCTCTACTTTTTTTAGTATGTTGATAGTGTTTTGAGTCATAAAAATTTAATATTTTTGTAGAAGTCTTTTTAAATTTTAAACAATTTATTTAACTGAGATGGACTTTGTTTCTGAAGTGACTTCCATTTATTTTGATACATCTTTTCCCCCTGGTGATTCAAGCCAATATAAATATTTTATAAATATTTGAATATTTGGGTATTCACCTGCATAATACCTCAGCAATATCTTTCAGCAAGAAAAACACTGAAGAGTAAAGACTAGACACAATTACTAGGTACGGTGAAAGTCTGCTGCAAATATTTCTGTGATAAGAAGGCACCACATACTTGTTCAACTAAGAAAACCACCCTTACAACACAGTATGATTTTATTTTTGCATAGGACCTACAACACTTAAGCTGCAATTGGGTGCTGAATAGCAGAGCAACATCCCCAGTTTATACCATGAATTCATAGGGAATAGGTTCCAACAACTCAGGTTCCTTCCTTTCCATTGGTCCTCACAAAGTGTGTTTCTCTGGGAGGGACAGGTTGGTGCTTCAGTGGAACTCTGGCTTCCTTCTTTTTTGATCATTTTCCTTGACACGTTTCAGGAAACTATCATGACTTTTTGAGTGTTTAATGTGCTCCATATGTACATTAATCCTCTTGGCAAGTATCGTGCCTTAACTTGCTTGTTTACAACAATGCCAACAGCATGCTGGGTCACAATGTAGACTCATCCCGTTTTGCCATGGTAACATTTGTGAGGCATTCCTGTTTGCACTGTACCCATTCCCTTGATGTCTACAATATCACCCTTTCTGTAGATTCATATGTATGTGGCCAAATGAACAACCCCATGTTTTCTAAAAGGCCTGGAGAAGATATACCGGGTTCCCCTCCTCTTACCCTTTGTGTTAGTCATTTTGCAAATACTAGACAATGGTGGTTCTGGCCAAAAGGGCTGTTGTGTGTCTTAATTTGTCTGTTTTTCTCTTTTGTTCCCTGTGCCTTTGCTGTCATATCCAAGATATTATTGCGAAGTCCAATCTTATTTACCCTGCTTTATTCTAAGAGTTTTTTAAAAAATGATTTTAAGTTTTAATGTAGGTCATGAATCCAATTTTGAGTTAAGTTTTGTATATGATAGTAGGTAAGGATCTCAAGCCCTTTTTTGTGTGTGGGTATCTAGTCTACCCATTTGCATTTGTTGAAGAGACTGCTCTCTCCTGGTGTATATTCTTGTAATTCGTGTTGAAGATCAGTTGATTATACGTGCGTGTGTTTATTTCTGGGCCTCCTAATCTGTTCTGTAGATCTGTGTGCCTGCATCACACTGATTTTATATCTTGGTAGGAAATGTGTGCCTTTTAGTGTTCTTTTTTTTTTTTTTCTTCTTTCAGGCTTATTTTTAGCTATTTAGAAGTTCCTTGAGATTCTCAATAAATGTTAGGATGTTCTCAATGAATGTTTTCTCCATTTCTGCAGAAATCATCATGGGATTTTTATAGAGAAGCTGTTAAATCTATACACTGCTTTTGATGGTATTTCATCCTTAACAATATTGTTTTCCCACAAACATGGGGTATTTTTTCTTTAATTTCAGACGTGTTTTATAATTTTCACTAAGATTAATTTCTAAATATTGTATTTTGATAATAAGTGGACTTTAAAATTTCGTTTTGTATCATTATATGTAGAAGTGTAACTGAATGTTGTGTGTGACTTTTTAAAGACTTTTTTTTTTTGGTGGTACTGGGGATCAAACTCAAGACTTTGTGCTTGCCAGGCAGCTGCTTCTGCAGCTTAGCTATCTCCTCAGCTCCTTGTATGTGACTTTGTATCATTTTTACTTTACTGAATTCCCTTAGTTCTAGAAGGAATCTAAGGTTTTTCTATATAAAATATTACACCATTTGTGATAAGGATCATTTTACTTCTTTCTTTGCAAATTGGTTGTCTTTATTTCTTTTTCTTGTCTAATTGTTCTTGCTAGTATTTCCAGCACTGTGTTGAACAGAAGTGGCAGAAGGGGCTAGGCATAGTTGCTCATGATTGTAATTCCTTCACTTTGGAAGGATAGCCAGTTTCAGCTGAGTTTGGATGATTTAGTGAGACCCTGTTTCAAAATAAAATATAAACAAAGTGCTGTGGATATACTGTGGTGCGAAGGTCCTGTGTTTGGTCCTCAGTACCACTCCCCATCCTCCCCCCCACACACAGTGGTAAACGTGGGCATCCTTGTGCTTGATCTCAGAGGTAGAGTTTTCACTGTTTATACTTGAGCATAATGTTTAGGTACAGGTTTTTCATATATGACTTACTATGTTGAAATAGTTTCTGTTTAGAATTTTTTATCTTAAAAGAATATTTTTAAATGCTTTTTTCTGTATTGAGATGACCATGTAGGTCTTTTTTCTTCATATTTTTTCAGTGTTCAGTTTTTGTATGCCGAATCCTTGTATTTCAGGAATAAGTCCCACTTAATCATGATATATACTTCTTTTAATAGGCTGCTGAATTTAATTTGCTAGTTTTTGTTGAGGATTTCTATTGTCAATGTTCATAAGTGAAGTTAATCTACAGTATCAGGATGATGCATGTCCATAGAAAGAATTAGAGATTGTTTCTTTCTCTTTAATATTTTTGGAAATATTTGAGAAGGATTAGCGATCTCTAGAAGTTTAATAAGATTCACTAGTGAGACCATCAGGTCTAAGGCTTATTTTTGCTGGAAGATTTTTGATTCCTTATTTAATTGTAATTATAGATACTGTCAGATTTTCAGTGTCTTTGTGGTTTAGCCTTACCAGGGCTAAAAAGGCAATGACCCTTTAAATTTTCTTAAGTCACTGAGGCCAAAGGGAGAGGGACTTGCATGAAAATGAGGGAGACTGAGCAACAGTGTTTGCCTTCTCTGTATCTCTACCGTCAGTATCAGTCATAGCATAATCTCAGAGACAGGTTTTGTTTTGCCCATCTTGGTCATAGTTGAGATACTATTTAAAAACAAACAAACAAACAAATAGACAAGCTGCTTCTGAAACAAAATGCCTGGCTGCATTGTCACAGACTTAGGGGTAGAGAGTGGTGGTTCCAACTGTCCTGATTGAAATTGGATCAAGTTAATTACTATTATCTAAGCTTTCCCTTGGAAGTAGGAGCCCTGCGATTGACTCCCTAATTCCAAAATGGGTAGATGAGATAGGCAGTACCAGTGACTTTGTTGTCTCAATGGAACACAGGTTTCTGCGGCTTCCTATCCCAGTGTCTTACCAGAATTTTCTCTGCTTCCTTAACCCTTGAATGCACTGGAGATATTTATTGTATAGACTCTTATTTTTTATAGATAATCTAAAATACCGTTAAACATGCATGAATTTTTAAAGTCTTTCTCCTTTTATATTTTAACATTAAGAAATTAGTTATTTATTCAAACAAATATAGTAAGATTTTGAATAGTTACATTTCTTAGGCTGTATTGGTAAACTTAAATACTTTTTCAAGTTAATTTTGATTTCATGACTTTTTTCTATTCCAGTGAACTCTCTTTCCACTTATGTCTGTCTTAGTACAGCAGGATCTGCTTCCCCCCATTGAAAGCTTTTATTTATGGAACAAATTTTGACACTTACTTAACTAGGCTTAGAATTTCAGATATTGTCTGTCTGTCTATCTGTGGCAATAGTGGGGATTGAATGCAGGACCTACACAATGAGTTTATACCTCCTTTTCCCATTTTTAAATTTTGAAGCAGGGTTTCGTTAAGTCACTAAATTGTCCAATCTGGTTTTGAACTCATGATCCTCCTACCTCAGCCTCCCAGAGTGCTGGGATTTCTGTATGAATCAAATACTACCTTGTACTACTATATTTATCTGTATGCTGACTTCCACAAATAGAAGGACACTCGTAAGTTTTGGTTGACCTGGGCATGGTGCTACATACCTGTAATCCCAGCACTCAGACTTCTGAGGCAGGCAAATCAGGCTAAAGCCAGCCTGGGCTATGTTGTAAGTTTAAGGCTGATCTGAACTACAGAACAGAACCCTTTCTCAACCCTCCTCCCCTCCAAAATTGGGTTGAAAATGGAAGTGTGTGTGTGTGTGTGTGTGTGTGTGTGTGTGTGTTTCATGGGTTACAGTGGTTTTTCAGTACAGATTCCTAGCATAGAACAGATAAGTTTTTAATTCAGAATATTCAAAGTAAATTGCCAGTATTATGTGGTTCATAAGGTTATTATTTTATTAACCAGTAAAATAAGAGAAAATACTGCTAGTCATAAAGATTCATCCCTGCATTATAAATTTACAATTTTTTTTAAAGTGACAAGATCTCCCTATGTTGCTTGGACTGGCCTAGAAATCCTGGGTTCAATCCAGGTGACATGGTATGCACCAGCTCTTGGAGGTTGAAGTAGGAGAATCACAAGTTTAAGGCCGGCCTGATCTACATAGCAAGTTTAAGACCCCAGTCTAAAATAGTTTTGAAATAGTGAGATACTATTTCAAAAACAAACAAACAAATAGACAAACCCAAAAATGAATGTGGTGGTGCACTCCTGCAATCTCAGCACTCAGGAGGCTGAGACAGGAGGATCGCTGCAAGTTCTGGCCTGTCCTGTGATGCATAGTAAGCTGAAGTCCATCCTAAATTACAAGCAAGACTCTTGTCTCAACCCTCCCCCCACCCCAAAGAAACAAACACAGAAAAACAAATGAGGTTCAAGTAAGTCTCCTCCTGTAGCCTCCCAAGTGGCTGGGACTACCTGTGTTTACCACTGTGCCTAGCCATAAATGTTCAGATGTGAAAAGTATGAACCTTAGAATCTGCAAAATTATACATACATGGAAAATATGTTCTCAGTGCACTACATATGTAGCCACCTTGTGCTGTTTTTTAAAAAGTAGGAAACAGTTTATGAGTTTTCATGTTAAAGTGATCAGAATTTTTTACCTTGTTTTCTCTAGTTTCTGTTGTGTCACTGAGTTAAGTAAACATTTTTAGTAACCATATTATATAATAGCCATTCTTACCACAGTTGCCAATACTTGACCTGAGATTTACTGTGTGCTAGACACCTTTTTTTTTTTTTTTTCCATTTGTGTATGTGATACAGAGTCTCACTATGATGATTTGACTCATGGTGATCCTCCTGTTTTCAGCCTCCCCAGCGCTGGGATTACAGACATGTGCCACAACACCTGGACTCTTACCAGCAGCTCAGCGCACCCTGGGAGTGGGGCTGGCACCACATGCAGGATGGGGGATTGAACCCTGGTTCCTGAGCTTGCCAAAGCAGGCACTTTGTGTGTTGAGCTATTCTGCTAGACACTTTTGATGACTTTCTATATTTCAAATAAGTTTTAGAGTATTTTATGAAATGAGTTCTGATTTTGAACCCAGTTTACCAAGGAGGAAGTTGAGGCACAGGGAAGTCTAACATCTTGTCTAAGATCATTCCTGTAGGTGGTTAGAGCTGGGCTTTGAATGTGGATTGTGTAACTGTGGAGACTGTTACTGCTGGTAGCAGTCTTTCTAAACAGCTAAAAAATGAAATACATTTCCCAGACAATATTTGAAGGTGTGTTGATAAATTTACATGACATTATTAAGTTATGTTTTTGATAATTAATTTTTATTTGTATTTTTAGGACATTCAGTCAGAAGAGGGCTGCTATTGAAAGAGAGTATGCACAGGTAAGCTTGGAGCTGGAGGTCCCCATGCTAGGTTTACTTAAGGGCAGATGTGGTTGTTAGAACCTTAGCACTTCCCCTTTTCTCTTTACTTCTCATTTCTGGTTGCTGTTCTTTGATTCCCCTTATGTTTCATTTGAATATTTAACAGAGGAGCTAACATGTTTCTTTTTTTTCATATTTTTAAAATAATTTTATTGAGAAAAAAGTACCAATAAGATAGTTTCAAAACAGGTTAGGACAGTTACAATAATTAAAACATTGCATATTGTTGTCTTTGTAGTAGTTATTCATAGTACAAGATGCAGACATGATGTCTTGTCTAAACACTATTAGTTCAAATCTTTCTTCTCATTGAACTAAGAGAAAGTAGCTGTATATCTGTGCTATTTTTTCCCATAATTTTATTGAGAAATAAAATGTTTCTTAATACAAAGATTGTGAACCTGTTGCTTAAAGATATTTCACAAGTATATTTATTCATTCTCATTTATGTGCTCCATTTTCTTCAGTTAATGAAAGGTTAATTTTTATATTCATTCTGGATTTTAGTTTCCATTACAGGCCTGTTGTATAAGGTGATATGCTTTCAGAGGATAGTGTGGAGCCTTATCTAGGGAAGTTTAAGCATTTCCTTCTTTAATTTTAATTATAGCCTTATTTGTGTTCCCCTAGCTGAATATTGCAAGGAGAAATATATTGGTATATCATCTTGTAGATGTGAAAGAATCAGTAACTATTCTATGTATAAAAACAATTAACATGATATGAAAATTTTCGTCGTTTCTTTTGTATGCATTTGCTACAGGGTTTCACTATGCATCTCAGACTTGTAGTGATCCTCCTATTTTCAACCTCCACAGTGCTGGGATTACAGGCATGCACCACCATGCCTGGTCTGGCTGGTGTGGCATGTGGTGCTGGGGATGGAACCCCAATCCCTGCACTTGTCTAAGCAGGCACTTATTCCACTGAGCCATCTCACTGGCCCTTTGGCCCTTTTAAGCAGTTACTTTCTGTGTGGAATAGCATTTTAGAGAGATTCCCCCTCTTGAATCCCAGCAAATTTTAAAATTTTTATTTGCAGCAAAAATTTAAAAGACAAGAGAACAGGTCCGGGGAGATAGCTCAGTGGAATAAGTGCTTCCCTGGCAAGTGCAGGGGCCTGAGTTCAACCCCCAGTTCCAAAAAAAAGAGAGAACTTTAGAAGAAACAGTTAACATGCAATATGTATTCTACACGGTAACCCCTATTGCTGCTGCTGCTAATTCTTTGTATAAACAATGAGATTAGAGCATACTTTTCTTTCTTTAAATGCTTTTTTAGTTTTAACTTTGATTTTATTCAAATTAAGTAGATGTGTCTTTTTTGATTTGATAGTCTTAGAAGAAAATCGTTTCTTAAAAGCTAGGTAAAATTGATTTAGTTGATAGCTGTTGAATGCTTATAGTGTGTCAAATGCTTCACATAATAAATACCACCAGTTCTAATGTTTTTGTTGAGCCTTTTTTTCTTTGTGTCTATGATAAATACTGGCAATAATAGCTAAATATATTGAATCTTTACCTTGTGCCAGGTTTTGTGGTTTTATATATGTTATTTAGTATGCTCCTTTCAATAAATAGAAAACATTTTTGTTTCCTTCACAGATAGATTTTCAAACCTGCAAATATGCTTATATACAATATATGTATATTTATAAAATTGGGATGAACATTCATGATATGTTTTTACAAAGAGTACAAAGTAAAAATTTTAATGACATTCTTCTGTAATAAGATTCAAAATTTTGATCACCAGTAGTTTATATTCATGATTAAAAATGTAAAATGATACTTTAAATTGTATGAAAAATAGTAGTCCTGTGCTGCAATTCTGGTCCTGTTCAGATAAGATAAAAAGAAAATGCCTATTTTGGTTTTCCTGATAGTATTTCTGTCTATAAATAAGGTGCCTATAGCTGATTCTTGATTTATCACCTGTAAACATATAATAAGTGAGAAATTAACCCACTAAACCATTTCTTTCTACTATACCCTTGTATAATTGTGACACTATTTTAGTGCTTTTATAACTCTTAATGATAATGTTTAAATTTTTATCTTTTTTGTCAGTACAGATATACACATTATTTATGTTATATATAGATGTGTATGTTATATATATAGGTATGTATATATATGACTATATAAAGATACACATATGCATGTGTATATATGTAGTGCAATGAAATTACATTTAATTACCAATCAGATTTACCCTTAAAAAGTTTAACTATCAAGTGTATTGCACTTGGTTTGTTTGTACAATCCTATATAGCAAATAAACTATGTAAAATATCTAATGTATCTTTCTAAATTTTAAAATCATATTCAGGATCAATATGTTCCAGTGTCTCCACTTGGGAAAATTGACTGGGGAGAACCAATTTACTGACTGTTGTTGTTATTAATCATATAGATACTCTTGATTTTTTAGATTTTTCTTTTATTTTTAGTTGTTTTTGTATTTTAGGGAAGGTTCTACAGGGTGTTCAGGGTGTCACTACTAGATCGAGTCTCATAGTGATGTGCCTGTTTACAGCCTCCCAACAGCTGGGATTACAGGCGAGTGCCACCACACCAAGTCTCAATTACCATCTCTGTGTGCTCCAGGGGTGGGGTGGGGTGGGCATGGCAGGCCTGGGGATCGAACCTCAGGCCCCTGCACCTGCTTGCAGGGGCCTGGGGATCGAACCTCAGGCCCCTGCACCTGCTTGCAGGCACTTTAATCCACTGAGCTATTTGGCCGGCCCTTAGATATCCTTTAGATGACTGATTTGTCTTATCCTAAAGTATTTCCTAATTTTTCAACTTCTTTCTTGACATTATAGACAGTGTTATCTCTGTCTTCTTATTTGCCTAAATATTATTTTTACTTCTTGTCAATATTAGAAAAACTGTTAGACACATTCTTTCCATATGTTTTGACAGTATGCACTAATCATTTGAAGCTTATTTGTTTCCTTATTTAAGGAACTTATTGCTAATTAAGTAGGGTAACTTGACTTACTTAAATTATTTTTTTCCTTTACCTTCTTTAGCTCAGTATGCAATTGAAATTTGGGGAGACAAATTTTGAAAAATTGCAGCATAGCAAATACATAGTAAGATGGACAAAGATTTATTTATTTATTTATTTATATTTTTAAAATTTTACATATTTGGTACAGGGTCTCCCTACACAGCTAGGACTTGTAGTGATCCTCCTGTTTTCATCTTCCCCAGCACTGGAATTACAGGCATGCACCACCACATCTGGTCTTGGTTACCAGCTCGGCAAGCCTAGGACGGAACCAGCACAGTGGGGATCCAACCCTGGTCCCTGTGCTTGCCAGGCAGGTGCTTAGGCCTCTGAGCTGTCTCCCTGGCCCAAAATGGACAAATGTTAAATATGTCTTTTAATACATTTTTTGTGTGAATTGAATATAGCCATGTACTGTTAAGCAAATTAAAATAACATTATTGGGACCTCAGAAATAGTCAGATTCATACCTTCTAGTAGTAACTTATATTCTTTTTTCACTAGAATTTATTGTTTTCTTTTTTAAAATTTTATTCAGAATTGAAGCTTTGACTTTTCCTTTTAGAATTGCATGTGTATAGATAATGTACGTGTATTTGAGACAGGGTCTCACTGTGTATTCTAGGCCTACCATCAACTCACTATGTAGCAGACGCTGGCCTTGAACTTTCAGTGATCCTCCTGCTGGAATTACAGACATGCATCACTATGCCTGGCCTTTTTTTATCGTGAGACAGGTTTTTGCCAAGTCATTAAGTTGCTCAGGCTGGGGTGGAATTTATAATCACTCTGCTGCAGCTTCCAGAGTGCTGGGATTATAGTTGTGTACCACTATGTCTGGCTTTTATCTGATTTTCTTTCATAACTAAGATTTTAAGTTTAGGCTAGGGAAATAGCTCTGTGGTCTAAGCCCCTGCCTGGCAAGTGCGAGGTCCTGAGTTCAGTCCCCTTGCCAGGCAGGTACTTATGCCGCTGAACTATATCCCCACCTCCAGTTTTTAATATATTCTGGGTTTGATTCCTTTTTCAGATATACGTATTCCAGATATCTCTACAATGCCATAAAGAAATGTTATGTTTGTGGATTGCTTTTTAATCTGTTAATGATTTCTTTTGATGAAAAAAAATTCTTAAGTTTTCATGAAATATAATTTATTTTCTTTTATACTTGGTGCTGTTTACATCCAATTTAAGAGTTTGGTGTTGGGGCTGGTGAGATAGCTCAGTGGACTGAAGCACCTGCTTAAGCACAGGGGCTGTGATTGGATCCCCGACACCACTGCCATGCCACCTCTGCCCCCAGGCGGGCTGAATTAGCCACAGACTAGATGTAGTGGCACATACCTGTAATCCCAGCGCTGGGGAGCCTGAAAACAGGAGGATCACTATGAGTCTGAGCTGCTTAGTGAGACCCTGTCACAACCAAATACATTAAAAAAAAAGCTGGTGATCCCCAAAAGTGTTCAGGTGTTATGTAGTGTTCTGGAATTTTTATTGTTTAATCTTTCATAGTTCTGTTGTCTGAAGTAAACCGCTGTATGGTGTGGGAGTGCGGTCAGGATTTCATTTTCCATATGGATATCCATTTAACAAAGAATCATGTACTGAAAAAATCTCACTTGCACTGAGGTGGAGTGATATTTTGGGTTGAATTATTTTGTTGATGCCTACCTGGGATTTTGATAGGAGTTGTTTGCATCTTTAGATAATTTGGTAGAACTGATATCTTAATTGTTATCCCCATCTTTATTTAATGGTTCTTTCATTTTTTCCTGTACACTGAACACATCAGTTCATTGAACCCTCCCTTTTGTCAGATGTCTGTTTGCTCCAACCTGCGGTCTCTTGTTTTAGTCTGGGTTCTCTGAGATTGCTGCATAGGCCTTATCCTGAATGTTTTAATTCTTTCTAGTGTGGGATTCATCAGTCCTTTGGCTCAGTGGTGCCTCATTCCTATATTAGCACTCAGACTGAGACAAGATCAGAAGTTTAAGGCCTTCTTGGACTACACAGAGAAACCGAAAGGGAGAGGCAGATTCTAGTGTATTCCCTTACTTTTTAAAGGATCTTTATGGGGCTGGGGAGATGGCTCAGTAGAATAAGCTCTTCCCTGGCAAGCGCAAGGGCCTGAGTTCAATCCCCGGTTCTGCAAAAACAAAAACAAAAAAAAAAAAAAACTTAAAGGATTTTTATGTAGGAATTTCCTAAGTTTTATACCTGAATTTATTAGCTCACTGAAATTTGGTTTGTGTAGTGAAAGACATAGTATTGTTCAGAGGATATAATAGTAGAAATCTCTAATATAATTTCAAAGTGATGAGAGATTTTCTTCATGTGGATATAATAATAGTAAAAGGACTACCCACCCAATCTCCCGCCTCCTTTGTGGACATTATAAAGAAGAAGGAGAAAGGAAGAAGGAAGAAGGAAGAAGATCTCAGTACTCCAAGAGGCTGAAGCAAGAGGAGCACGACTTTGAGCCCAGCCTGGGAAACTTGACGACTTAGCAAGACTCTGTCTCAAAAGAAAAAAATAGAAGGAGCAGGGATCTTCCTCAGTATGAAGGCCCTGGGCTTAGTCTTCCCACTTTGCTTTGCATACATCTCTTCTCTGAGTATGGCCTTGTACCAGTTCCTATGTTGACATTTGTGGATCAGAAGATCCATGATGCATTTTAAAATATCTTGAGTTTTTTAAAGGAGAAAGTTGATGTTTTGTTTTAAGAGAAAACATGGCACAATATATGACAGTGTGTTCTATCATTTGCTTACTTTTTTTGAATGTTCAAAATTAATTAGAACATATTTCAAAATTCATCTCTTTATCTTGGGCATATGTAAAAAGGGATATATAATGAGTTAGTTAAGGTTTTTTTTTTCTGAATTTAGGACAGGGTGTATAGGGTATACAGGGTCTCACTACATAGATCAGACTCATAGTGATTCTCCTGTTTTCAGCCTCCCAAGTGCTGGGATTATAGGCATGCCTCACCATGCCCAGTCTCAATTGCCATCTCAGGGCACCCTGGGGGTGGGGCAGGCTGGGGGCGCTTTAATCTGCTGAGCTATCTGGCCAGCCCAGTTAAGTATTTCTAAAATATTTTTATGTTTAGAATCTGACTCTTCTGAGTAACTTTTAGATCAGATCCATCAGTCTTCTTGCTCTTTCCACCTTGTATTACTTTTATATTACTTTGTGATGTATTGTTTCACAGCACCCCCAGTATTGCCTGCAGAAAAAAACTGGTACAAGGCCATACTCAGTAGTTCTCCATTGTATATAAATGCCATACTTTCTTTATCCTTTTACCTGTTAATGGATGTATAGGCTGTTCCCAAGATTCAGATATTATGAATTGTGCTGCTGTAAACATGGGTGTGCATATGTCACTGTAATATGTCTTTAACTCTTTTGGGAAGATACCAAAAAGGGAATGGCTGAGTCAGATGAAATTTTTTGTTTTCAGTTTTTGAACAACCTTCATACTTATCTCCATAGTGGTCATACTAGTGTACATTCTTAGCAGCAAGATAGAAGGGTGCCTTTTCCCCTGAAGCTTGGCCAGCATTTGTTACTTGATTTCTGATGATACCCATTCTTTCTAAGTGAGGTAGTATCTCAGTGTTGGAGGTTTTCATTCTTTTCTTACTTCTTTGTCTTTGGAGTCAAGGCTCTCACTGTGTTGCCCATGCTAGCCTCTGATTTAGCAATGGGTCTGCCTCAGCCTCCCAAGTAGGTGAGAGAGTAGGTATGTGCCACTACCCATGCTTTACAGCTTCACTGAATATTTTACTAGGGTGACTGTTTAAAATCTGAACCAGAATTTTAGCTGTCTCCTAAAGTCTTTTAAAAGACAGCTATAACTTGCAGGGTATTGTAGTTACATGTCTGTAATCGTAGCATTTAGGAGGCTGAAGCAGGATGATGTCCTTGAGTTTGAAACCAGCCTGAGCTACATAGTGAATTCAGGGGCAGCCTGGAATATATAGCAAGCCCCTGTCTCAAAACCAAACCAAACCAATAATAACAAAACACAGCTATAATTCAAACTT
>NW_004524722.1:1974918-1976748 GCF_000260255.1 Octodon degus
AAAAATGGGCATGATGGTTCACACCTATAATCCCAGCACTTGGGAGGCTGACACAGGAGAATTGCTATGAGTTCAAGGCCAGCCTACACTACACAGGGAACCCTGGCTTAAAAGCAAAACAAAAAGAAATGTTAGAAGAATAGCATACGAAAGAATTGTATTCATTTGTTTTCTGAGAACCAGTTATTAATATTTTTCCACATTTACTTTAATTACATACTTTATTCTGGACCATTTGAAAGAAAGTTGCAACCTTCAAAATATTCCATTTGTATACTTTACATCTTCTGAGAACAGGATCATTTAGTATATAGTTTCTATTTAGATCTTCTCATTTATTTCCCAGATACGCTGTTTCCCTATCAAAGATCTAGTTAATGCTTACACACTGCATTTGGTGGAGATGTCTTTTGGTGTCATTGGGATATTTCATGTGTGGTTTAAATATTAGGTGTCCCTCATATTCTTGGTGTGAGAGAGCTTCAGGCTACCCTGTGCCGGCGGGACCTGCTGGTTCCAGCCCAGGTGCAGCGTGGGTGAGACCCTCTTCAAACCCCTTGGGCCCCCCCCAACACTCTGCAGCACCCCACCCAGTGAGAATTTCTGCCGCATTCTGGAGACCCCCCAGATCCAGTCCTAGCCCAGGTCCGGTGGGTGTGTGGGAGAGCTACCTCTCCCCCCACTCCACCTTGTCCCCTCCAGGCTCAGCTCAGGCCTGGCATACAGGCCTGAGGTGAAACCCTGCAGCTGCAGTCCCTGCAGAGACAGTAAGGGACAGAACCACCCAGCTAGTCCAGGAGCAGAACATCTTTCCAGAGGGGCACAACAGGTTCACTCCCAAGGGCAGCAGCAAGAAGGAGCTTAGCACAGCAGCCAGACCCAAGCCAGGCACAGCTGGATAAATCCAAACTTTGTAGATCTGCACCTGAACTTCAGTAGGTGCTAAGATTATAACTGCCCCAAAGCTCTACAACAAAGGTCAGAAGACAGTGCTACACAAAATGACAATGAGAAGGAGAAAAATGCAATCTTAGACCCTAATCCCACCCATAACAAGTGCGAGGACACTAAGACAGAACAAATTGGGAATCACACAGCTGAAATCAATGAATCAACGACTTCTGAAATAAAGAAACAGCTGCAGAAAGATATAGAGGAACTCAGATTGGAAATGAAAAAAGAAATCCCTGAATTAATAACATCTGCAGTAAAGAATCAAATGCAGAAACATATGGAGGAAACCCAGTGCCTACCCAGAACAAGTGCAGAAGACACTAGCTCAGTTCAAATGTATGAATTAATAGCATCAATAATAAATAAGCAACAGCAGAAAGTTATAGAGGAACTCAGAGCAGAATTCTTTTCTGAAATAAGAAAAGTATTCTCGGAACTCATAGCATCTGAAGTAAAGAAGCAACTACAGAAACATAGGCAGGAAACTCAATCTGAAAAAAACACTGCAGTAAAAGAATTAATAACTGCTTCTAAAGAAGACATTAATAAAAAAAATAGAGGAGATTAGAAAAATGATGGATTCCTTGAATGAGCAATATAGGAAAGAAATAGATCGCATGAAGCAGAGTCAAAGAGATATAGAGGAATTTAAAATCTTAATCACAAGCTTGTAAAACTGTTTAAGTGAAAGTGATGACAGAGTTTCAGATCTTGAAGATGCTGGTGTAGCTAGTGAAAAGGTAAGAAAGGATCTCTTAAAGACAACAAGGATTCAGGAAAAAATAATCCATCACCTGCAAGATGATGCAAAGATGAACAATGTGAGACTAATAGGCATCAATGAGAAAGAAGGAGTCAATACAAATGACATTAAAA
>NW_004524722.1:1978268-2000959 GCF_000260255.1 Octodon degus
TTTGAAAGATAAATAAAATCGATAAGCCCCTAGCTAACCTCATCAAAAAGAGGAAAGAAAAAATTCAAATACAAGCAATAAGGAATGAAAAGGGTATAATTACCACAGACCCAGTGGAAATTCAGAAGATTATCAATAGCTACTTCAAGAATCTTTACTCACACAATAGAAGACACAGAAGAAATGGACAGATTCCTAAAAAGGTATAAATTACCAAAACTGCATCAAGAAGATATAACAACTTTCAATAACCCAGTAACAGCCAATGAAATACAAAATGTAATAAAAAATCTACTGACAAAGAAAACTCTAGCTCCTGATGGATTCACAGCTGAATTCTACAAGACATTTACAGAAGATGTAGTCCCTGTACTCCTCAGACTCTTCAATGAAATTGAAAAGGAATCAATCCTCCCAAAATCATTCCTGAGGCAAGTATTATACTGATACCAAAACCAGGGAAAGACGCAACTAAGAAAGAGAACCACAGGCCAATCTCCCTCATGAACATAGGTGTCCCCCATAGAATCATGTTGAAGGGTTGATCCGCGGTGCACCTGTGTTCTGAGGGGGGCAGGCCTAGACATCTCATTGGATCAGGAGAGTGAGACCCTCATCTGATGAGTTCTTCAGTGAATGGGCTATTAGGAGGTAGGTCACTGGTGGCTGCTGTGGAGGTGAGGCGTGTGGGCTGTGCATGTGCCTTTGAATGGTCTGTCTTGTCCTTGGGCCCTTTCTCATTCTACACTTTCCTTTTTGCTCTCCTCCCTGACTGCCATTGAATGAGCAGCTTTCCTTCCCCATAACGTCTCTGCCTTATAGCCAGCCAGTCATGGACTGAACACACAAGCCACAATAAGCCTTTCCCCTTTAAGTTGACTTATGTCAGGTATTTGATCTGAGCAACAGAAAGCTAATACACTCCCTTCACTAGTCCTTCTTTTGTTTTTCATAATATTTGACATTTTAAAGAATATTGTCTTCAAAAATACTTGTCTTGTAGAATATTTTGTATTTAAGGTCTTTTGATTTGGACTTCATGATAGAGTTAGGTAAGGTTGAGCCTGATAAGATTTTATGGTTTGTTTTGGTGGCTTTGGTAGATTAGGAAACAGCATGTTGATACTGGTCAATTTCTAAGCCTGATTGAACTAAAGTAATGATGGTAGATTCTTAAAATTTCAAAGTTGTGTGTCGGGGAGATAGCCTAGGTGGGCATACGTGCCTGCCTGGTAAACACAAGGTCTTGAGTTTGATCCCTGGTAGGGGGAAAAAAATCAAAGTTGTTCCATCCACTTCTGTGTGTGTGTGTGCGTGCGTGTGTGTGTGTGTGTGCATGCTATATTACCTATTGCTGGTGTTTTAAAAATACAGAATTTCTTTATGCAATATTTGGCAAGACTTAGAGAAAAGTCAACATCAGAATTTATTTTAATTTTAACTTATATATTCTAGTTTAAGCCATTACACATTTAACATGTAACAGCTTGTATGACTTTGACTATTATACTTGTAAACATTTAAAAGTGAGCTGAAAATTAGAAAATGTTGCTATTGTTGTGGACATTTCCTTTGTGGTTATATTTTGTTTCCTAGTTGTTATATTGGATGCATATAATTTTTGGTATTGGTACAACTATATGTTCTTTAGAAATTCCAGAATTTTGACTATTTGTTGTTGTTACATTATTTAAACAGGCAAAAGACTGATATCTCAAAAAGAAACGTATGATTTATATACTTTGAACATTTTATTTTCTTTATCAATTTTACCAGTTTAAAAACAGTGTCTTTAGAATTCAGGTACACATGAGATTGATCATATTATGAGAATTAGAAAATGGCACCTCAAGCATATGCAGAGCACAGTTGTAACATATCTTTTGGTGAATGCTATAAGAAGGAAAATAATATTGCAGAACCTTACTTACACTTGAAGGAATTTGAGCAGTGATCTTTACAAATTGCTTGGTAATTTCAGTTTCCTACAAGAGTATTAATGCTTTATTTTTTTTAGCTTGGCTTATGAAGTTCACTTTGTAATTCTCTGGGAATAACAGATGTATTGCACATCTATTTGTGCAAACAGAAGTGAGTCTGAAAACACAGAAGTCACATAAGAATCATTAAATCGTAGGGTCACATGAAGTCTGGCTTCTAACTAGTTTGCTAATCCCTGAGGTATTAGTAAAATAATTTGTAGTACTCACACTGAGATTGCTGCAGCCAAATTCTGTGTTTAATGTTTTTCCTGTAGTCTTTGACAGAATGCTGCTAGTGAAGGAGGGATACAAAAGGTTACTGTGGCTGGAGAGAAAAGAGCAGGAGGAGATTGTGGACTTTAAGGGCGGCTCCTTGCTGAGGGACGCACACAGGATAAACATGGATTTGTTGGCAATCACCCTGTGGTATCACAGTGTTACACCTAAATTTTTTTTCTGTATTTATTCTTTTAATAAATAAGTTTATAAGGGCCAGCCAAATAGCTCAGTGGATTAAAGCGCCTGGGCCAGGGGTTTGATCCCCGGGCCTGCCATGCCAGACCCATTGCCGGGGCACACTGAGATGGCAATTGAGACTGGGCGTGGTGGCGCCCGCCTGTAATCGCAGCTCTTGGGAGGCTGTAAACAGGTGGATCACTACGAGTCCGATCTAGCAGTGAGACCCTGAGCACCCTGTAGACCTTTCCCTAAAAAATAAATAAATAAGTTTATAAAGAGTTGAACATATTGTCAGTAAGTTAGTGTGATGTGTATGGAGTTTCTTTTTGGTGAATTTCATCTGTATGGAAGCTATAAAGAAGCTATAGCTTCATTTGATTATGCATTAGATTTCTCTTTTGTTTTTAGGGATAAATGATGTACTATGTACCTTTCTGCTGGGTTTGTTTTATAGAATAAGGAGACAGAATAATTAGCAGAGAAGAAAGTACATGAGGACAAAACTGAGGATTGTTTTTGTTGTTGTTCACATTGATAATTACTCTGTGTGTGTGTGTGTGTGTGTGTGTGTGTGTGTGTGTGTGTGTTTTGGAGACAAGGTGTCACTATGTGGTCTGAATTATCTTTGAACTCACTGTGTAGCCCAGGCTGGCCTTGAATTCATTGTTATCCTCATAGACCTCTCAAATGCTGGGATTACATGCCTGGCCCAATACTTACTTTTTAAGTGGTTGCTTTTATATTTTATCCCATTTATGATTTTATTTTTCTTTGGCTTGCAAAGATGGTAGAAATACATTTGGAAAGAAGAGAAGATAAATTTTTATATCAGTGTGGTTGACTTAATGTTTAAAGTTTTAAAATTATATTAAAGCAAAAAATGGCAAGGATAGGGAGATAGCTTGGTAGTCTAAGCACCTGCCTGGCAAGTGCATGGACCTGGATTTGATTTCTGGTGCCACATGCCATGATGGCCCTGGAACCTTGGGTGTGTTGTGCCGGCCACCAAAACTGGGTGTGGTGGCGTGTGCCTCTGATCCCAGCACTGGGAAGGCAGAGGCAGGCGGAGCACTACAAGTCTGAGCTCTGTAGTGAGGCCCTGTGTACAATAACTAAATAAGTAATAAAAAAAGATCAAACATAAAAAAGAAGAAATAGTGGATGTGATACATGTTAAACTTGGCACTCTTGGGCATATGTCTTCCTTCTCCATTTCTTTTTTCTTCATGGTTCTACCTACCACGACTTTGTGCATAGTAGGCAAATGTTCTACCATTGAGATATACTCCAGCCCAGTTTTCATTCCTTTTGAAGGAATGATAAAATATTACCCAGTTGTGGGGGCAAATGCCTGTAAACTAGTACTCTGGCTGGCTGAGACAAGAGAATCATAAGTTTAACACAAGCTGGGCAACTTAGTGAGACCTTGTCTCAGTGAAAGAAAAGAGAAGAGAAGAGAGGAGAGGACAGAAGAGAGAGAGGGAGGAAGGAAAGACAAGACTCAAAAGGAGAACAAAAGAAAAAAAAAAAGACTGGGAATATAGCTCAGTGTAGAGATCCCAGGTTCAATCGCCAATACCATTACTAACAAAAAAGTTATTTCTGCTGCTTCCCATTTTCTTCTCCAACACTGTTTTAGTTAGTGAATTTAGTGCTTAGGTCAGGATAAAGCTTTAAAGAAAAAAAAATACTTAAAAACTCTAATGTTTTAGTTCTCTTTTCTGTGCTTTTGTAGTAGCATATTTTTAAAGAAGAAATGATTTCATTTATTTTCTTTGGATAACTCAGAAATACTTATGTTGACTGGTCAGATATAATACTGTCCTAAATGATTTTTTAAAAAATTGTTGCAGAGGGGGGCTGGTGAGATGGCTCAGTGGTCTAAAGCACCTACTTAGAACAAGCTTAACAAAGCACAGGGACCGCGGTTCGATCCCCCAGCACCACATGCCAGCCAGCCCCGCCCCCTGGTGGGCTGAGCTGGCCACACACACACACACACACATACACACACACATAAATAAAATTTAAAAATAAAAAAATGGGATGATTAAAAAAATTGTTGCAGAGTTGGTGTAACACTTCATTTTGAGAGGTAATTAAATTAATTTTTGTGGCACTACGGATCAGACCCAGAGCTTTGTGCTTTCTAGGCAAGTGCTATAGCACTGAGCTACATCTCCAGCCCAAGATGATTTTTCAGCTTCCTTTGAGTCATAGAACTAATAAGTCCTAGAAGCTATGTTTGAATTGGTTTGTTACTGTATAAATCCTATGGACTTTCTACACTAAATTCTCTCTATAAAACTACAAATGAAAAGTTCAATTCCTGTAAAGCTTAATACATTCATTTTTTGCTGCTGCTTAGACTAATTACTGTCTCCAAAGTGGGTTTGCTTCTTGGAGACTACAAAACTGGTAAGCATAACCAGGACATAATGAGTGGAAGAGAGGCTTATTATTTGTAGTACGTTAACACTGGAGAGAGTTTTCAAAGCAGTACTCTCCAAGAAGTAACTTTTTTGATTTCATTCTTCCAGTGCTTGTTCTTTACTCTCTATGGTTTGTATTTGTCTTTTCAGCTCCTGAGCTTTTAGTGTATAATTCAGTTTTGACAGCTAGGGATTTGAACAGAGTGATACTTGGTATATGGCAAGTAAACTACTGATTCTGTAGTGAAGTGGGTTTTTTTTTTTTTTGTTTGTTTGTTTTTTCAGTTCTGTTTTTGCTTGAATTGAAGACAATAGCAATGTTTTCTTATTGGCTGTTCTGTATGAGTTTTTGCTCTGGCAGCTATTGGTATCTTTTTCTATAGCTTCTCTTGATAAACCCAAGAGACCTATCCTAGTTCTTTAAGTTATGGCCATGGGCCCTGACATCTGTCCCACTCAGGACCCCTTGGCTTCCTTTAGTTTGCTTGAGCCACATTCTTCATCATCTAATTTTTCACCTAGAGTATGGTGGTTTTCACTTCACTCTTGCTCACAGCTTTGCTTTCCTGGCCCAGGAAGATAGATAATTTATTTTTTTTTCTTTGTTTTACTGGTTTTCCATTTAACATTTTTTTAATTTCTTAGGTATAAGTGTTCTGAATGGAAAGGGCAGACAGTGCACCCAAATAAAGTGAATTGCATTATCATTATTTGCTGTCTTTCTTTAAATACTCTCTTTTTCTTCCAGTTCCGGCATACTACTGATTATTTCTCCTAAAACTTTCTGAATGTAATACATCTTTTCACTGCTATTGAGAAGAAATATAAGAAGAGCAAAATTTTTATTCTGGCATTTTCCCATGCTTTTTATTTTTTATTTTTATTTTTATTTTTTTTTACATTTATCTATTTATTTATTGTGTGTGTGTGTGGCCAGCTCAGCCCACCAGGGGGCGGGGCTGGCTGGCATGTGGTGCTGGGGGATTGAACCGCAGTCCCTGTGCTCCGCCAAGCCTGTTCCAAGTAGGTGCTTTAGACCACTGAGCCATCCCGCCAGCCCCTCCCATGCTTTTTGTATTAGAATGATTGAAATAAAATTATGCAAAATGTTTAGAAACAAGTGTGAGTTCTTGGAATATTAAGTTTTAATTTACTAATGAGGGACAGTAGTAAGTATGAAGCAGTGCCTATATGAATAATGCATCAATTACCTGAATATCAGAATCTGGTACAATTACATATTTGTTTAAATTTCATCCTTAAATGGGTGTTATTTTACTTGAGTCTTGACTTTAAGCTAGGGGTTATATTTGTATTCATTTCTAGAATCTAGTAAGTGATTTTCTTTTCAGTAACAGAAACATGGAGGTTAGGGCTTGACTTCTAGGGATGTTAGATCATCCCTGGGGAGTTGTAGTCTACCTAGCAAAAGGACCTTTTATTAGGGATAGGCAGTATAGGAGGGTAATTATAATTCGTATTGCCTGTAGCTATAGAAATACTTGAGAATGCATTGATGACCATGTAATAAGCATATAGTTGACTATGTATTGCTGTAAATGAAAACAAAGTTTTGGTACAACATCTGGTTAATTTATTAGGATCTCTCGTATTAGTCAGGGATTACTTGAGAGTATGGTAAACCTATTATTACCTTTTTTTTTTTTCAGAACTGGGAATTGAACTCAGGTCCTTGTGCTTGCCAAGCAAGCACTTATTCCACTGAGCCATCTACCCAGCCCCTAATTATTACCTTTTATGGGCTGGGGAGCTAGCTCAGTAGAATAAGCACCTGACTGGCAAGCACAGGGTCCTGAGTTCAATCTCTGGTACTACACACACACACACACACACACACACACACACACACACAATTTGGGTGGGGCCAGGGAGATGGCTCAGTGGAATAAGCACTTCCCTGTCAAGCACAAGAGTCTGAGTTCAATCCCCAGTTCCGCAAAAAAAAAAAAAAAAAAAAAGTTTGGGTGTATTATTACCTTTTTCCTCACTATGGGTTTTCATCATCTTGAAAAGATATCCTGTGCTTTCAGAATTTCATTGGAGTGTTGACAGTTTTAAAAAGTACAAAGTATTTATTACTATTCATCATTATCTCTGTTTTCAGGACTTTATGATGTACCAGAATGCATAAAACTTGAATTTTCAGTCTTGGACTAAGCATATTGTTTGACTTGCAGCAAAAAACTTACTACCAGAGGCAGGAAAAAGTTGAGAGTGAGAAGTGGGAAGCAATCCTCAATTTTAGGGCTAATAAAATCTGGGACTTATGTTTATAGTTTATACACCCATTGAGTGATAGTGTGCATGGCTCATTCTTTTATGACAGGAGTTTTCTGTAGCCTCCCTACAACTTTTTAATCTTAGAAGATTGTAGAAGTTAATGTTTTCTTTTTCTGCTGTGGGACTTGAAAGCCCCACAAGGGTGAATAACCTTGTATGCTGAGCATGAAATACATCTGTCTTTAGCCATGGTTGACAGGCCGTTTTCTGAAGTAGTTTTGTGTTAGTCCCAAGTAGTTCACTTCTCAAAATTTGAGCTGGCCTACAGGGTTATGTGACACTCCTTACTGAAGGTAGGTTCATTTTCTTTTTTAGCTTTATATTTAAATATATATGTATTTAAGTTGGAAAATTGAAACTAACTTTCCATTGATTCTGTTTTAGCCTACTTTATAGAGCAGTGCTATAAAGAATGTGGAAACTTTTTCAAGTGTACTTCTTGCTCACAAATGATCTTGAAAATAAGCAATTAGAAAATGAAATAAGCCTAAAGAACAAGTAATAGTTATTAAGGAAGGATTAGTCAATAAATTTTGTTAGAAATACAAACCTTGAAGCCATTCTTGAATTTTACTGTGTATGTAATTTACTGTCATGTGTTATGTTAGTTGCTTTTATGTATTTTGTTTTAGCTATGTTCGGTCTCATAATTTCTTTTTTTTTTTTTATGTATTTGGTACAGGATCTCATTACATAACTCAGACTCTAGTGATCTTTCTATGTCAGCCACCCCAGTGCTGATATTACAGGTGTGCATCACCACATGCAGTCTTGGTGGCCTGCCTGGGTGGGGCCAGCACATGGTACCAGGGATTGAACCCAGGACCTTGCACTTGCCTTAGCAGGCTCTTAGACTGCTAAGCTACCTCTGTAGCCGGTCTCATAATTTCTTACTCTTTTAAAAGTAGAAGTGATTTTTAAATTTATCTCCTATTTTGAAGTCCTTATAAGAGTGCTCTATATAGTGAATTTCATGTGAAGCATTTAGGTATAGAGTACTTCATGCATCATGAAGTAGAGAGACCAAGAAACTGGGCTCTGACAATTACCTTTGGGATTGTCTCAAGATCTTAGGATCTCCCATAAAGCCTCCTTTCTAAAGGTCCACAGTACTTCCCAGTAGCAATACTATGGGGACCAGGCCTTTAACCTGACATGGACCTTTGTGGGGATACTCTCCTTATTTAAAACATAGCATATTGGCCATCCTAGAGTTTCTAAGAGTCCCAGCTCCTTAAAACTGAGAGAAACCTACTCCCAGTATAAGCATGATGTACAGTACATTGCTTGAAAGCTATGATTGAAAGGGCCAGGACCAAGCTTTATTTAGACTAAGGGATGTACAGAATCTTTGAGAGTAAGGGATTTAATGGTGATGAATAAACTTGGATATCTTGTGATATCTGCAGTAACAAAGGAAATAGGGATAATGGAGTAGTTGTGATGGCCATGTAGAAGAAAGTGGAATATTTAATTATGCAGGTATTTTTTCCTCCAATCTTCTCTCTTATCCTTCTTCTTATTCATTTACCTATCCATATTCTCTCCAATACATTTTCCCAGAAAATGCCTAGTACCATTGATTGTGAGGGCAGCAAGAAGGTGTGTAATATGGAGACAGTCACTACAATAAGGAAATGCTGCTGGGATGCTTGGGTTTTTCTAAGGGAATTATAGTCAGTCATTGCATAACAATGTTTCAGCTACCCTTTGACCCCCATATGCAACATTATATACTACGTAGCCTTAGTGTGTATTCATCTCAGATGACCATTTTTGAGTCTTTAAATTTGGGAGGTCTAATTCTTGAGGGGGTTCTTTGTATGTTCTCCATAGTAATCATTTTGAGGGACAGCTTGCAACTTTTCCCCTCAC
This sequence comes from Octodon degus, assembly GCF_000260255.1. Lineage (NCBI taxonomy): Eukaryota > Metazoa > Chordata > Mammalia > Rodentia > Octodontidae > Octodon > Octodon degus. The sequence goes on from NW_004524722.1 coordinate 1,987,318, forward strand.
TATGTGGGTTGGCTCTTCACTCTGTGGCTTCTCTTGCTGTGAAAAACCTTTTTAATAAGATGAGATCTTAGTTGTTGATTCTTTGTGATAGTTCCTGTGCGATTGAGGTTTTATTCATAAAGTCTTTGGCTACACCAGTGTCTTCAAGGGTCTTACTTATTCTGTCTTCCAGCACATTTAATGTTTCTGTTTTAATATTTAAATCTTTGATCCATTTTGAATTTAGTTTAGTGCATGGTAAAAAATATGGATCCAATTTTAATCTTTAGCATGTGCAGAGTCAGTTTTCCAGTACCATTTATTTTATTTTTGATTTTTTTTCATGTTTTCAATAATTTATTTCTTATTGTGAGTTAGAGACTGAAAGTTTTAGGAAACACTGTTCTATAAATGCATTTTTACATGTAGTATCACATCATCACCCTCATTAGATAGTGACAAATTGATGGTAGCAGACTCTCCCAATAACAGCATTTAAGAATTACATTTCCTCTCCTCATCAGTAACACTGTTTTCATTTATTTTTGTTACCTAATGTAAAATTCCATGCCCCCAAATTTATTCTGTCTCATGCATGTTTTCAAATATGAAAACCTTCTCTTATGTTCTCTGGTAATTTTTTTTTCAGTTTTAGATATTTGATTTGCTTGGACTCTTAATACAATGTGAGATAGAAATATAATAGTCCCCCCCCATCCAGTACCATTTATTAACGAGACTATCTTCCAGTGAATGTGTTTGGCACTTTTGTCAGAGATAATATGGCTGAGTATGTTAAGTTGTTTCTGTATCTTCTAATCTGTTTCATTGATCTTTGGGTATCATGCTGGATCCATTTCTTTCCTGTGCAGAGTATTCATGGCTTCCATAATTTCTTAAGCTTTTCTGTATTTTTGTCTGTAGCTGTTCTGGAGTCACTAAGCATGGTTTTCATTGTGGACACCATCTCTGCAGTTTTCTGAGAAATTATTTCTGATTTGATTTTTTTGTAGAGCCTCATTAATTTGCTTTGTTGTTTGGAAAAACCAGGTGGGTGGCTTTTAGATTGTCCCACCTCATTGCCCCTTTGATTTGCCTTTGGTGAACTGGATGTCTGGGATTCTATCTAGTTTAAGTTTTCTTTTTTTAGATTAATTCCTGGGTTGATGCTTGGAAATTGCCTGTGGTGGGTTGCTTTATTGCTAGTATTTAAAACCCTTAGGAAACTACTACTTCTCTGAGGTATCTTTCAGGTATAGCAAGTTTTGGGGCTTTTGAATCTGTTTCAAGATCCTGCCTCATCCTCTTGTTGGGGATGAGAAGTTGCTGCATGGTTGGCCCAGCTCCTTTTTCTTTGATACTGTACCACAGTATTTACTGAGACCTTTAGTCAGTCTCATCTTGGTTTTCTTCTTTTCTTCCTTTCTTCCTTTTTTTTTGGCGGAACTGGGGTTTGAACTCAGGCCCTTGCACTTACCAGGTAAGCACTTATTCTACTGAGCCATTTCCCTGGCCCCTCAATCTCATCTTGGAATACCAACAAGAACAACTGTCTAGAAGAATTATGTCAGAAGAACTGTCTAGAAGAACTATGGTGATACTATTAGCAATAATAGTAGTGATATAGGGAACTTATAAATGATACAGGAGAAAGACTAAAACTCCCAACCTGAAAAGTACCTGGGATGAGTTTGTGTTCTCTAAAACTGAAGAATGAATTTTAGGAACAAATGGAGGTTATGAGTAGAATATACTTATTTTGGGGAAAGAAAGCTCCTGTCTGAGAGAGGAACAGGAGAGGGGCTCTAAGTGTGTGGTCCCCAGGAAGTTGTCTCTTTCAGGAACTTTTATAGAGTAAAACCATGTGGTAAGGTGGGTCTAAGGTGGCAGAGAACATGGGAACTCACTTAGGTGCTCCTGAGGTGGGACGAAACTATAGTCAACCAATGAGATTACAAGCACCAGTACTCAGGTAAAATTGATTAAATTGGAATCAGATGGGGAAGTAAGTCACATAGCAAGTGGGCATGAATATAGAATAGGGTCTTTTCCTTTTGGGGGTTGGGTTAGTGACTCCTTCAAGGTAATTGACACTTATTTAGAACATCAATCACTGATGCCCATTCCTAGGGAAGTATGTGGCTACATTTTTTTTTTTTTTTTTGGTGGAACCGGGGATTGAACTCAGGTCCTTGCGCTTGCCAGGGAAGCACTTATTCCACTGAGCCATCTCCTGGCCCCTACGTTTGTTTACTCTTTTGTCTCGAGGTCTGGCCCACAGCAGGGAGTATCTGTCTCTTCCAAAATTGCAAAGTCACTTTGTCTTCCATATTGTCTCCTTGAGGGCCTAGCCCTATCTGCCTATAATATTGTTTAATTCAGCTGCCTACAACAGTAGCATCAAACACAGCCTGGACATTGACTAACTGAGCTAACCATTAATTTGCAGCCTTTAATTGTCAATGAACTAGATTTGTGGTTATACAATAAAGACTAAAACCAGAAAATTATATGCAGTGTACAGGTCCTTAATATGTCAATTTTGCCCTCAGGGGTTAAAATTGCAAATGAAAGAGAAAATAGAGAAATGGAAGAAGAGAAAGAGGTTAGAAATAAGGCTGCAGGACAAAGGGGAATCACACTAACTTTGGGAAACTGGTCCACAAGACTGCAGGAAAAGCAAGAAGGAAGAGATAAAAAGAACAGAACAAAACCACAACCACAGAGAGTCTAGACACCATGTTCATATTTACATAAAAAACAAGATGAAACAATGAAAGAGAAAAAACCCACAACAACAACAACAAAACAAATGAGAGAGAAAGAGAGAGCAAAAAAGTTTGTTTCTAGGTTTGTCTCTCCTGTCACTGGTAGACAGTGTGTGGAGGCAGATTTCCCAATCTGTGTTGATTTATCTGTTTATTTATTTATTTTTGCAGTACCAGGGATTGAACTCAGGACCTTGCATTTGCCAGGCAAGTGCTTATTCTACTGAGCTATCTTCCCGGCTGTGTTGATTTATCCAAGCAAGCCAGCAGTAGCTTTTTAGTGAGTAGTGGATAGTCTTAGTGAGCCTGCACCTTCTAGACCACACTCATTTGACCTGTAGCCATCAATATACCTTCCATGAGCTTGAGCCCAGCTAGGGGTTGCTAGATGGACCCAATTGAGTTCTGAGCTCACTTGGCACCTCTCCAAGATGGTTCCTAGTCAGTCACTCTCTAAGTGGGAGGACTGAGCCCTCAGTACTCACTGCCAGCTGGTGCAGTTCTCCACATCCGCTACTCCGTTCCATTCCTGTGTCTTTCCTCTGAGGTTGCCAGCAGTCACTGTCCTGAGGTTTGAATTGCTACTCTCGTGCAGTGAGTCCTGTCTCAGGGAGAAGGCACCACCGGTTACCTCCTTCTTTTTCATTGAAGTTTTTCTCTCTTTACTCTCTCTGTGGGTTTCCATTCACCCTTCACATCCTTCCTGGGTCTAGGACACCCATATCCCTCTTTCTTGTCTTCCTCACATTGTATTCTAATGTCTGGATGGTGACTCTCTGAGAGGCTGTCTCTTTCTCTGCTGAGCACCACTTCACCATCTTTTTTTTTTTTTCCTTCTTTTTTTTTTTGGTGTGGTAGTAGGATACAAATCTCTTTTTTTGTTTGGCGGAACCAGGGATTGAACTCAGGCCCTTGAACTTGCCAGGCAAGCGCTTATTCTACTGAGCCATCTCCCCGGCCCCAGTTCACCATCTTGATGTTTTTCCTATTTTTATCTTTTTTAAAGTGTGCTTTCTCATGAAAAGACACTTTATGAAGTAATAAACATCCCAAGACTATAATGTAAACCAAGACATTGTCCATGTGTATCTGTGTTTGTGTGTGCTTATAGTAAAATCTAATTATAAGGCAGCAAAATTAGAACTGTTGTTGAAAATCAGTAGCAAGGGAGACTGAGTGTTTCAGGGAAATTTTTTTAATCTGGGATTTTAAATGTTTCAGGGTTTCAGAGAGAGAGAGTAACTGTACTTTGCTACCAAAGATCTTTTAAAAGAATAGGTTGGGAGCAGTTTTGTAATTGAGGATTCTAGAAAATTGAATGCTAGTTATTTAAGTAACTTTTCTATTTTTAACTGTATTTTCTCTGACTCCTGAACAAATGACTAGGACAAAGTTAAGAGATAATCCCCCATTATTTTTAATTTTTCATTAATAATTTTTCTGTTAATTGGTTCTGAGTTTTTCACATTCATAATTAAGATAATTTGAAGCTATTCTGTGAATAAAAACACATTTTTTGGTTGCCAAATTTGTTATACTTAGTTCTTGAACTGATAACATGTTGAGGGAGGCTAAAGTGTTAATACACTTTAGTTTGTTCTTTTCTGTGTTGACTATTTTAAGTCATACAGCTGAGTTCAAATAATATTATAGTTAACATTATCAAAAATTCCAACATTTAGTATATTTACTTTTTCCATTTCTATCTGTATGATGATCTTTTTTCCATTCATTAATTTATCTTATTTTTGGTCATTTTCAAACTAAATTGCAGAAAACTCTACTTCTGGATACCTTAACCATGCCTTTTGTTTTGTTTTATTTTTGAGATAAGACTTTGTTTCTTAGGCTGGTCCAGAACTCCTGGATTCAAGGAATCCTCCTACCTCAGTCTTTGAGTAGTTTAGATTACAGGTGCACTGAGTCATTGCCTCACCCCTTTTCCCCTCTCCCCCCAAAAGACCTGCCCTGCTTTTTTTCCCACTCGCAGTTGTTGTTCTAATGCTTTTTCTTCTCTCTTTATTAATGTGCTTTATTTTAATTTCAGGTTGAGTCTACTCTGGCTAATTCAGTTATTTAGCCTTCCTATTAGTATTCAAATTCGATTTATTGTTTTTCTCTAGGTTGGACTCTTTTTTTTTTTTTTAAAGATGCTTGGCAGAGAATTTGGCTTTGTGGTAGAGTATGCAGTTAGAGTATGTGAGGCCAGGATTTTCTTCTCAAGTACAAAAACAAGTAGATAATTTTTTTTTTAAAAAAAGATGCTTCAAATTATTTCAGGTAATTTTCTTGAGCATTTTTATAATGGTAGCATTTGTTTCCCACATTTTGTAATACCATAGGAGTTTTGAGGATAATTTCTCAATAACCTTAAACATCAGAAATCTTATTTTGCTTTTAACTACTTAGAAGACCCTCAGCTAGATTATGAACCCTTTGTGACCAGGAACTCTATATCATAGTTTCCTGTAGTTTACAGCTTAATGAAGGGAAAACTCAAGTACTTTTTCATATATTGACTCTGATATTAATGCTCAAAATATTCTAGCATTAGTGTTCTAAAGTTGAAAAATTTAATAAAAAATTCAAGCTTACATTTGTCTTTAGCTTTCAATCTGATCTCTTTCTCTTTCTCTCTCTCTCTCTCTCTATACATATATATATATATATATATAGTGTACATTGTGGTGAAATTTAAAAATAGGAAATTATTTAAGAGGTGGTTAATAGTGAGGTATTATTTTAGATTAACAGGATATCCTTCCATTTTATAAACTTTGTATTTCTGTTGCACAAGAGGCTGGGACAGACTTACTCAGGGCATAACATTTTAGAAGAATAATTTTATGTTAAAATAATTGAACAATTTGATCACTGAGTTTGATAACCATAATTAATATATTTATTGTTATGGTGAGTTGCCAACTGGTGGTCAACTTGTAAGGTCCAGCTGAATTGAACCAGTGTGGCGACCCACCTGAGGATTGTTGCCAGCAGCGTAAGAGGCAGAACTGGAAAAGAAGGAAAACTATAGAGGAAACAGTTGGGAGCTGTTGGTTTTCTTGGGGCTACTGTTGGTTCTTTTGGAGGACCTTGTCATGCTAGCTTTCCTGATGAACTAGGCTGCTCTCATTGTCGAAGGAGCTTGGGAACTTGATATTGCTGGGAATGGCTATGATTCATTTTTGGGAGCTCTGGTCCTTGCTTTTGAGCATCCTTTCCTGGATCCAGTGGGCAAGATGGTGCACTCTGCTCAGTTTCCTGAAGAAATTTGTTACATTGGCTTTCCTGATGAGAAATTGGCTGTTTTATGATTAGAGAAGCTTAGAACCTCACTGTTACTGAAGATGGCTGAAGGTGGTACATTTTGGAGGAACTGTGATTCTGATGCATGAAATAGAATCACATACAAGAGTGCAGCAAATCTGTCCATACACTAAATACCAAGGAATCCAGCTGAGGGCCTGGATCCTAATATCCTGCAAGAGTCTCACTGAAAACCTAGAGCCCATAACAGTTCCTCTTACAGGTCCAACCAGAGGTCTAGAGCCTACCACAATGTCTCATGCAGGCCCACTTCATGAATCAGCGTTGGGAAGGCCTGCAGTTCAGTGGTGGAGGCTACAAAGTCTATGCCAGCGGGATGAAGGATCTGTGCTCACAGGCTGAGGAATCTGAACTGGAGCCAGCAAGTAACGCTCAAGGTAAGGACCAGAGCTCCCCAATGAAAAAGCCATTCTCAATAATAGTGAGGTCCCATGCTCCTCCAGCAATGAGGAAAGCTGAGTTCTCATCAGGAAAGCCAATGTGACAAGCTTCTCCACGAGGCTGAGCAGTGCACCATCTTCCCCTCTGGAGCCAGGAAGTGATGCTCAAGGTGAGGACTAGAGCTCCCAAAATAAACCATAGTCATTCTCAGCAACATTGAAGGTCCTGAGCTCCTCCTCTGACATGAACATTTAAGTTCATCAGGAAAACGAGCATGATGAAGTCTTCCAGCAGAGTAGCCCAGGAGAACCAGTGGCTTTCAACAGCTTCTCCAAACAGCTTCCCTAAAAGCCTACTGACATCTCCTGTTCTACCTCTTATGCTACTTTTAACTGCTTACCCAGTCTCTCTCTCTCTTTCTCTCTCTCTCTCCCCCCATTACCTCCCCCCATGCCACTAGCTACATCCCCAGCCCTTGTCATTCTCTTCTTTCATCTACTCTGTAATGACCAATTGCCACTTCCATATTGTAATTTACCAACCTGAGCACGTTCAAACTATTTCTTGTGAAAACTTTGCTGCTCTTTATGGATGGATACTTTTGTAAAGTGAAATTTTGAAAATGAAATTATTGGATAAACAACATAGATCAACATACAAGCCTTAAAATTTTTAATTACATATATAATTTTTTGAAATAATAAACAGGAAGAAAAAAAGTAGGAAAACTTAAATGTTACTTAAAACATCTTATAACCTATCTTAGACAATTACTGTTACTGTTTTAATCTTATCATTTTACATACTAATTAAATAAAAAGTTGAATGTAATTCCAACTCTGTATTTATTAAATGCTTCTATAGACACTCAAAAGTCACTTGGTTTATACTAATATTTAGAAATTTTAGCTGGAAATCTGAGGGCATGGGACTAGAATGTTTGAGCCTAACCTGGGCAGTTTAGCCATTTAGCAAGATGCTGTATCAAAACCAAAATTTAAAAAGGGTTGGGCATGTAGCTTCATTTGAAGGCCTTGGATTCAGTCTCTATCTCTAGGTAGGAAAATGTAGCTGGGCACAATGTCACAGGTGGTACATAATTCCAGTTACTTGGGAGGCTGAGGCAAGGAAATCACAAGTTACACATCAACCTGAGCATTTTAGGGAGACCCAATCTCAAAGTAAAAGTGAAAAAAAAAAAAAAGTGTTGGGAATGTAGCTCAGTGTGAGGCTCTGGGTTCAATCTCGTTAAAAAAAAATGTGATCTAAATTTACTTCTTGATATTGTTTGAACTAGATTGGATTGACAACAGTGCTAGTCACAAGAGATAATGTATATATAAACTGTTCCTGGGTTTTAACATTAAGTATAAAGAAAAAAGTCTCAAAGTTATTTTGTTTATTTATTTATTTATTTATTTATTTATTTATTTATTTAGTGTGTGGCCAGCTCAGCCCACCAGGGGGCGGGCGGGCTGGCATGTGGTGCTGGGGGATTGAACCGAGGTCCCTGTGCTTTGCTTGAGCTTAGCTTGTTCTAAGTAGGTGCTTTAGACCACTGAGCCATCTCACCAGCCCTCAAAGTTATTTTGATGAGAATTAAAATACATACTTAAAAGATATTTTAGCAGGCCTGTTAGTTTTATGAATTGTTCTCTGTCATTAACCTGAATGCATCAAATGTATTATTTTTGAAAGTTGGTTCTTTTAGAGTTCTCATATAAGAAGCCTGGAAGCACTAATATTTGTATATAAAGTAAAGAACATCACTTCTGTTGACTTTGTAGTTTAGTACTCCTTACCTAAAATACTTTTCTTATTTTGAACTTACATATTTTACATAATGCCTCTTAGGTTTTAATGGTTTTATGCCATAGCCAGTACATCTCTATAAATAGCACACTGTGGTTTCAACTCTTCACTGTCAGTTGCACTTCTGCATAAAATAGTGTGAACTCCTTTATTTTTTTGAAATCACTTCTATTGTTATTTAGATCGCTGTTGCTACCTCATCCAGATGTGTATCTTCTCTTGCCAAAGATAACCAGTTATGCTTTTTTCTATCTGTAAATTAGAAGTAAAGCTTAATTACTTCCTTAATTTAACTGAAAATATTAAATTATAATTTATAGGCTTAGTAAAAATTTTATTTTATTTATTGTTTTTCTGTATTTAGTACAGGGTCTATAGGGTTTCACTACACAGATCGGATTCATGGTGATTCTCCTGTTTTCAGCCTCCCAGGTGCTGGGATTACAGGTGCACCCCACCATGCCCAGTCTCAGTCACCATCTCAGCATGCCCTGAGGTGGGGCTGGCACCGGGGATTAAACTCTAGCTGCTGTGCTCTGCCTAACTAAACAGGCACTTTAATTTGCCAAGCTCTCTGGCCGGCCTGCAGTAAAAATTTTAAATGGTCATAAAAGGGTAAAATAAATGCTTACGTTTTCTTAGATTGTTTTTTCATTTGCCTTATTATTAACTAACCAATGTCAAATTTCTGTAGATTCTGAATATATATTCCCAGTTTCCATGTGTATCAGTTTAGGAAGAGTAGCAGATAGGGACCTTTGTTCTGAGTAGGTATTAAGGAGCACCATAGTACCAAGGGGAAGGACTGTTTAGATACATCTCTTACTTTTAAACCTAAGTGTAGTTTTCTTTGTTGTTCAGTGGGACAGCCTCCCCTTATCTGTTTTTCAAGAGGTAATACTCAACACGTAAAAAAGGTCTTTAAGATAGTTTTGATGAGATTAAAGGTATTACCATTATCTTCCCTTATAGGCACAGAAAACCTTGTTTAAAGAGAGTGGTCTTGGTTAATGTTTTGTTTACTTGATACTGAAAAATCATTATGGTGGTACTAGGTTTTTTATGTCTGTTTCTGAATTACTGCAGAATTACTCTCAATCTGTTTTAATGAAAGGACCCAATTCATATATGTTTACAGCAATTTTTCTTTATGATTTGTACATATTTATATACATCTTTATAGCATTTGTCCAGCTACCTATATATACCCCTTTTCAACTCTTTTTGTATGTCATTTAACAGCTTTAGTGACTTGTGCAGCCTTGGAGCTGGAAGTGGTATAAAGTCATACATTCCAACCTTCTTTACACATAATTCTTTTTCACTCTAGAGAAAAGGTTGGTAAACTATTGCCATCTGGCCTGACACCTGTTTTTGTAAGTAAGGTTTTATTGGACCATCGCCACACCCATTTGTCAACATGCTGTCTATCTGTGGCTGCTTTTCCAACACAATGAGTAGTTGCCATGGAGATCTTATGGTCTGCAGAACCAAAAATCTTTAGTTTGTAGCACTTAACAGAAAAGTTACCAACTGCTAGTAAGTATGGCAATCTCTAATTAAATTCATTCAATATTTCACTCTCTGAAAACATTCAGTTCTTGATTGGCAAGTTCTTGTTTACTTAGAGTGAAAAAGCTTTCATTTTAAGTAACCTTGGATACATGATACTCTTTTAGGAATTTGAAGGCAACTTTTATGCTTACATTTATGCTTATGTCTTTCTATAAAAATTTATTCCCCAGGCATTGACACACATATCAGAACACAGTTTAATACTCTCATGGGTGTGACTGGCTCATTTTTTCTTTCAAATTTTGCTGTATATTTCCTATGTACTAGGCACTCAACCATTTTATTACTGATAATATGGTCTAATTACATCAACCATTTTACTTTTAGGCCACTGCATCATGAAACTTAAAAGTCTTTTTTGTGTGTCTTGCTATTAAATCAGATCTTCATCTTTCACTGAACTCATAGTAGGATTTTTTACTCTTCCAAGATTTCCCTGTATTATACTTAGCCCATTGTGTTAGTATGTTGACAAATTTTTGCATCTTCACTCTGTCATTCATATATTTACTGTTCTTCTTAGCTGTTTGTCATGTGAGATTTCAATAGCATTGAGTTACTTGATCAACACCTTGCTATGTTTGCATGGTCATTATTGAACACAAGCGAAATTGTTCTGGGAATTTCTTATAGTTTACAGTAAATTGAATTATTGCTTAGCAAATATTTCACACCGTTTCTCTTAAGAAGTATACATCCTTGCCTCATTGACTTTAAACTTAGTTGCCTGGGCTAATTGAAGGGAGATTGAAGTGGCAGTATGCCATTTGTGAAGTGACCCTTTAAGAGGCATTGTATGTTTCTTTCAGTTCTTTTGCCGTTTACTATAAGAAATACGTGTGTGTGTGTGTGTGTGTGTGTGTGTGTGTCTGTCTGTCTGTCTGTCTGTCAATGTCTGTGTCTTCCTCACTCTCTTTGTTGTAGTACTGGAGATTGATTCTAGGAATTTTGAACTGAGCCACACACCACCACCTTTATTTTAAATTTTGAAATAAAGTCTTGCTTAGTGGCTAAGTGGCCCATACTGGGCTTGAACTTGCAGTTCTATTGCTTCAGTCTGGCAAAATTCTGGAATTACAGACATATGCCACCATGCTGAAGACCTGAAATTGACATGTAACTGAAAGCAGCGATGTCCCAGCAGATTCATGAACTTTGATTTTTGTAGTCTATTTGTATATTGGAAGTGTAATGTAGCATTAATTTAGCAAGAGATGGCTTATTTAGAATTAACTAGGGCATTATATTTTTGGAGAATTGTGTCTAAAATGCATAATTACCTATAAATAAAAATGTAGGACAGTGCCTAGACCATTATGAAACCAGGTAAAAAAAGATCAAGGATAACTTTTGGGCCTGATATGTGCTGAAGTATATGGTGTGAAACAAGGGATCCCCAGAGGAAAGAAATTATAATTGCTAAACACAATATACAGATTTTGCTGTTTAAACTGTGTCTAAAATGTTCTTTACTTTTTTGTACTTTATCTTGATAACATCGTCAAGATGTTGTGTTACTTTCTGTTTTCCTGTCCTTCCTTGTCTCCAATTTTTTTTTTCACTTGTCTCACTAGCATTGTCAAGATGTTCTATTACTCTGTATTCTATTTTTCTGTCCCTCTTACTCTTGGAAATAACTCGTGTTATCACAGACAATATGTCCTATATAAAGGAATAATGTAGAACAAAGAGCATTAGAGTTCTAATTCTGGCTTTACCATTTGTTAACATCATCACCCTATATGAGTTACAAGTAACTTAAAACTTTTCTACATAGGAAGTTAATAAATAACTTACAGTTGTTGCTAAGCTTAAATGAGACAAAGAAGTCATTAGCTCAGTGTCATTTGTGTATGTAGTCATTTAGCAAATATTTATGCTGAGTGAATTCTAGGGAATACTGTGTTTTGCACATTATTAAAAATTCAATGTGTTTAAAAGTGTTTTTTATAGTCTAACTAAAAAGTAGTTGATGCCATATTGATACCAAGTGAAAGGAAAAGGGAGATTCCAATCTCATTTATACAATAAGAAACATAAATATTTGCCCAACCCCAAGTCAGAGCAATCATTAGATTATATCATGGCTTTGTACTTTATTTCAGGACTTGATTTTTGCATTATCTTTGACAATAAGTAATTACTATCAATGTCTAGTAGAATATGAATCCAAAATTAAATATTAAATTTGATGTTTCCTTTTCTAGATAACCTTTGAAACTATAAATGCAAGTGTGTATCATGATATCTGATAGTGTGGATAGTTGTACTGTGTTTTAGAATGTTGGATGAGAGGCAGTAAAAACCAGTGAAGGAATTATCCTGTAATCTGGACATATACCTTCTATCAGACAGTTTGACAATCTGTTTCATAAAAATTTTTTTTTAAAAAATAGGGGCCAGGGAGATGATGGCTCAGTGGAATAAGCACTTTGCTGGCAAGCGCAAGGACCTGAGCTCAAGTCCTGGTTCCGCACAAAAATAATAATAATTGTGGGGGGCCGACCAAATAGCTCAGCAGTGGATTAAAGACCCTGGAAGCAGGTACAGGGGCCTGGGATTCAATCCCTGGGCCTGTCATGCCGGCCTTGCCCCTGGGGCATGCTGAGAGGCAATTGAGACTGGGCATGGTGGCACACACCTGTAATCCCAGCTCTTGGAAGGCTGTAAACAGGCGGATCACTACAAGTCTGATCTAGTAGTGAGACCCTGAACACCCCGTAGACCCTTCCCTAAAATGCAAAATAATAATAATAATAATTAATAATAATAATAGTAATAGTGATTTTAACAATTTAGATGATATACACAAAGTAAAATTTATTGCTGCCTTTTCAGATTCACTCTTACATTTACCATGCATCTTTTTAAGTTTTTTAATTTAATTTGTAGTTTTTTCCTTTATTATAAATAAAAGTAAGATTGGGGCTGGAGATGTAGCTCAGTGATAAGAGTAGTAGCTTAGCATGTGTGAAGCTCTGGGTTTGATGTCAGGACAAAAGAAAAAAAAAAACGATGCACTCACATTTATCCTGTGTGCTGTCTTTAATATTCAACAATAATATTTTTCCAAGTGAATATGTAAAGACTTCATTTTTATTGGCAGCTTTGTAGTTAATACTTAAGGTATAAATTAACACCCATATCCATTGATTCTTAATGTTAATTTATTTTAAATAATACTGTAATAAACATCTTCATTTATGTTGTTACAGTTGTTTTTATTTTGATAAGTTGAAAATGACATCCCTGCAAGCAAAGCATCTCTGTATTTAAATTTTAATAGAAACTAATAGATAAAAAATTGAAATATTTTTATAATTATTTAAAAATGCTATATCAACTTTTTTTTTAACCAATAATGTAAGAGGACATGGTAAATTTTCTCCTTACCAGAAGTGGACATTGACATTCATAAATATTTCTTTTTGCCAAGCTGGACCAAAAATGATATCACATTTTGTTTCATTTTTCTGGATACTGATGTTTATACATATTCCCATGTTGGTGGCTAGTGGAGTACCTTTTTGTTGTATAAATTATTCAGATCTTTTCTTTAATCAGCTGTTTTTCTCTCTTTATTTCATAGAGGCTTTTTGAAAATTCAGTTCCTGAATATTTGCAGGAATTCAGGCAAGAAGTCTTACTTGCTTTTGTTCCATCTTTGTTTTAGAATATTTTTACATAACATACTAGAAAATGAAATGAATTATCTTTATGTAGTGTATTACTTGTGTTCTACATAGTATTTCCTCACTGATTATCTCACTTTATAGTATCACTAAAGTATAATACAATAT
>NW_004524722.1:2012834-2020001 GCF_000260255.1 Octodon degus
TCCCTCCGGCGCAGGTTAGCAGGAAGCTCTCCACACACTCACCGGACCTGGGCTAGGACTGGGTCTGGGGGTTCCCGGAAGTCGGCAGAAATTCCTACTCGGTGGGAGGGGTGGGGAGGTGTGGCGGAGTGGTGGGGGGCGGCCCGAGGGGGTGGGAGATGGTCCGGCCCACGCTGCGCCTGGGCTGGGACTGGTCCCGCCGGTGCAGGGTAGCAGGAAGCTCTCCACACACTCACCGAACCTGGGCTAGGACTGGGTCTGGGGGTTCCCGGAAGTCGGCAGAAATTCCTACTGGGTTGGAGGGGTGGGAGAGGTACAGCGGAGTGGTGGGGGGCGGCCCAAGGGGCTAAAGAGACTTTCTTCCAGTGAGTATGTTTGGCCCCTTTGTCAAAGATGAAGTGGTGAGTGTATTTGTAGTTGTGTCTACATCTCCTAATCTGTTCCACTGGTTCTTGGCTCTGTTGTTCCCCCTCCCCCCAGTATTGTGCTGATTTTATCACAGCTTTGTAGTATACTTTCTAGTCAGGGATTGTGATGCCTCCTGCCTTGCCTTTGTTGGCCAGAATCGCCTTTGCTATTCTAGGTGTCTTCTATTTCCAAATGGGTTGTAGGAATGTCCTCTCTACTTCTGTGAGGTATACTAATGGTATTTGTTTGGGATTGCATTGATAACAGTTTTGGGATTATGGCCATTTTCACAATGTTGTTTCTTCCTATCCATGAGGAAGGGATATCTTTCCATTTTGATGTCTTCTTTGATCTTCTTTTTCGTAGTAATGTTATTTTCAATGTACAGATTTTTATCATGAATGAGTTTTGGACTTTATCAAAAACTTTTTTGTATCTATTGAGATGATCAAGTGATTTTTGTCTTTGGCTCTGTTGATGTGGTGTATTGCATTTATGGATTTGCATATATTCAACCATCCCTGCATTCCTGGGATGAATCCCAGTTGATCATCGTGTATAATCTTGAAGAGTTATCTTAAGGTTGTCTATTTGAGCTTGCTCTGTTCTTCCTTTCTTTTTTATTTGGTGCAGGGTCTCACTATGTAGCTCAGATTCATAGTGATACTTCTGTCTCAATCTCCCCAGTGCTGGTGTTACAGGTGTGCACCACCATGTCTGGTTTCAGTGGCCAGCATGGCACCCCCAGGGTTCTGGGGCCAGTACAGCATTCAGTGCTGGGGATCAAACCCTGGTCCTTGCTCTTGCCAGGCAGGTGCTTAGACTGCTGTTGCTCTTGTTTCCCTAATGTGAGCACTGCTTGTAATGAATTTTCCTCTTAGAACTTCTTTTATAGTGTCCCAGAGGTTTCTGAAAGTTGTGCCATCGTTAACTTTGAAAATGTTTTAATTCATTCTGTGACCCATTAATTGTTTAGGAGTATATTGTCAGTTTTCCAAGAACTTTTGTCTTTTCTGAAATTTCTTCTGTTGTTAATTTCTATTTTGAATGCACAGTGGTCTGACAGTATGCATAAGTTAATTTCTGTTTTTTCATATTTTCTTAAGCAGGCTTTGCTGACTAGTATGTGATCTGTTTTGGAAAAAGTAGCATGTACTGCTAAAAAGAATGTATACTCTGTTGTAGAAGGATGGAATACTCTATCTATAGATACATACCTACATGTGTACGAATGTATGTGTCTGTATACACACATACATATGCTTTATTGGGTTATAATTCAATCATACAATTTACCCTTTTAAAATGTATCATTCGGTGGTTTTTAGTATTTTCCAAGAGTTGTACAACCATCACTGCAATCATTTTTATGATCCCTCAAAAGAAGCCTTATACCTATCAGCAGTCAGCCTCTGATTATTCTTCAATCTCTCCAATTCTGGGCAACCACAAATTTACTTTCTGTCTCTGGGGAGCTATCCATACTTCACATAATTGGAATCAGGTCTTTGCAGTTGGCTTCTTTTACTTAGCATACCATTCTCAAGATTTAGCTGCATTGTAGCATGTATCAGTACTTCTTTTTATTGCTGAAAATATCCCATTGTATGCATATACTAATTGTTACACTACATTTTACTAATCTTCCCATTAGTTGAGAACATTTGGGTTGTTTGTACTTTTTGGTTGTTATGAATAATGCTGCCCTGAGTATTCATGTTACATAATTTTTGAGTCTTGGTGGTGGAGACTGAGTTCAGAATCTCAGACATGGCAGGCAAGCACTCTACCACTGAGCTATATACCCAGTCCTTTCTATTTTGAGACAGGGTCTTGCTAAATTGCCCAAGCTGTACTCAGATTTGTTATTTTCCTGTCTCAGCCTCCTGAGTAGCTGGGATTATAGGCATGCACCCTCATGCCCAGCCTCATGAACAGATTTTAAGTGGACATTTTTTTTCAGTTCTCTTGGGTATATACTCCAGATTAGGCCAGTTAGTAACAACATTTTCAGGAATTTACCAGCTGTGTTCTAAAGTAGTCCACCATTTTGCAGTTCTAGAAACAATGTATGAAACTTTTAGTTTTTTCAGCATCTTTACTAAGGTGTGGTACTATCTTTCTTAAAATTGTATCCATCTGGGGGATGGTAGAAAATATTTTTGCGTAGTAAATAAGGTACAGTACACTAAGCATCTGCATTAGAATATTTTGGAAAATATTTTTCTAAAATCAGTTATTATCACCTTCTAGCTAAGATCAAATGTAGTCAGTTTCTCTCCCCCCCCCCCTGGAGTTCTTGAGGACTGAGACTATAACTCAGTCCTCTGTTTTAGTATCAAGGAATGAATGAATGAATGTTATTAAAGTAAAGGTGCAACAAATGCTGCGAAGGGCATAAAGTACCTCATTAGGGTTTACTGTAAGGAACAACCATATCAGTGCTGCAGCTAAAATCATTCTGAAAAGAGCTTTACATGGTATGTTTATTTAATGGGCAGATTGCATTGTTACCACTAATGAAGTTAAAGTAATTTACCTATTGATTGTTAAATTTGAAGATTTGAAGATTTCAAGTTACCTTAACATTTGAAATCTTCACAGCATATGTATTCTTAACATTTAAAATTTGTATTTTAGAATAATGTTGTATCTGATATCTATGAAAAATATCATAATTCCCACTTTCAAACATTTGAGAAAAATTCTCCCTTAACATGTAGGGCAAAAGAAATTCATATTTTGCAACATGAGTTCTAGAATCGAGTTCTGTGTCTGTAGAAAAAGTAGTTGCATCTCATGATCTTCACCAAATAAAGCAAGTTATGTCTCATTTTAATATAAAAAGGGAATTAATTGAGGGTTGAGTAGGGCAAGAGAGATTTAAAAAATACCGTTTTTAGTCCTGCAGAATCAGAAATCCAACAGTAGTGATACTGACACAACTTCTTTCTAGATAGAATCACTAAAAACTGCCATTTAGAAACTAAGAAGCATGCTGACTTAAGAACAAGACTCAAAAACTTTAGATAATGTATCATAATACTTAATAAATATAATTTACTTCAATTTGATAGATTCTGTCTTAAGCCCATTTCATGTTCCTGAATGAGAGAGAGAAAAGTGCTTCACATAAATTAAATAAGGATATTTTTTGCCCCACTTTGCATGAGAATGTTTCTCTCCTGCTTCTGAGATGAAATAGTCAAAAGTTTATAAATTTCTGTTTGTATTATATTGACAAGAAAAGGAGTAACCATCAGAGGAGACTTGGCATTGATAAGGTAGTACTGTTCAGCCGGACAACTTCGGTATAAAGATAGAATAACCTATATGTGATGTTTGAGAACTATGTATTGTGTGTGTGTGTGTACATGTGTGTATAAAATTGTGTTTATATATCCCACACATATTGAAGTAGTGCCCTTAATGAAAACACTCTACTTCGAGCAATTAAAAAAAAACCCCACCCAACTCTGCTTGTTTTTCCACATGACTGGGGAACAATTGCAGCTTCTAGTAGGAGCCCTTCTCCTCCTGGGAAAATACCCGGCTTGCTGGCATTTACATAATCGTCTTTAGGGCTATTGTGGGCAGGTTTGGGCTGCTGACACCGAGCTGCAGACCGGCCACCTGTCCAAAACAAATGAGCTCAGCCAATGTGCAACATTATCTGGTTCTCCACAGTGTTACTTTTGAGTAATAAATAATTTGATTATAATATAATAAAACTGTTAGTTAGGCAATCTTTATGTTACTCATAAATCCTTCATTTTAGGGGAAAGAAATTTTCTATCACAGGCCTAACTACCATATGTATTTCGAGGCTCCTCTGGTATAGTTTTATAATGCTTTTGTGCAATTATCCTCATGAATATTCATTAGGGATGTGAGAATTTTAGAAGAAACTTGGAAAATGATCTGTATTTATCCTTCAATAAATTATAAATTAAGTGTTGTCTAATGTTTTCTAGCAGTTCATTTTTGCTTATGTATAATGCGTAAACACTTGAAGTGAGTAAAGAAGAAAAACCAAAGATATTAAAATAGTAGCCAGTTCATTCATTTTCCTTGATAATGAATCTAATGGCTCATACATGAATTTATGAAGTTTTTATCCTGGTAGTACACACTGTTATGTTACTTTTATTAGTCATTTCCATTTAGCTTGTTATGAACATACACATTCAGTTTATTTTTAATTACATATGGCAGACCTACATGTGGCATAACTATTTCTTTTTCACTTTTTTATTTTTATTTTTTATTTAGATACAGGGTCTCACTGTGCAGTTCAGACTCATAGTGATCTTCCTATCTCAGCCTCCCCAGCACTAAGATTACAGGCATGTGCCACAACGCCCAGTTTCAGGGCTGGCATGGCATGCCCAGGGTGCTGGGGCCAGCATGGCATGCAGTACCAGGGATTGAAGCTGGGACATTGCGCTTGCCAGGCAGGTGCTTATACTGCTGAGCTATCTTCACCAGCCCAATATTTCTTATAGTGGTGACCAGCTGAATTTTTTTTGGGGAGCAGATACTGTCAACTCAGGGTCTTGTGCTTGCCAGACAGCCACTGCACTGCTGAGCTATATTTCCTTCCAGCTCCTGGATTGAATTTTTATGTTAAAATTAACTTGTAATTAATTGTAATCGTATTGTATATAACAAGTTTGAACATCAAATTAGTGGTCAGAGAATCAGTAGATGCTTTTTTTTTTTGGCAGAACCGGGAATTGAACTCAGCCCTTGTGCTTGCCAGGGAAACACTTATTCCACTGAGCCGTCTCCGTGACTCAGTAGATGTTTTTTAAAGATTACTTGTCAGTTTATTTTACCTAATTATGATAGCAATTATGTCTCATAGGGTTTTTTGTCTCATATTTTTTAATTAAATATTTATTGAATGAATGAAAAACTGACTACCACTAAGAGGTGCTATTAAGTATGTACAGTAGTATATATATCAGATACTTTATAGTCATTATTTTACTTGATTATCACAATAGCCTATTAAGATTCATTTATTGATCTTATTTTCTTAATAGACTAATTTTAGAGTGGTTTTAGGCTCATAATTAAATAGAAAGAATACAAGTGTTCTAATATACCCTTTGTTCCATATATACAGAGCATCCCTCACTCTTAGCATCCCATATCTGAGTGGTACCTTTGTTACAATCAGTGAATCTGATTATCACCCTGTGTCTGTAATATGTTAGGGTTCACCTTTGGTGTTGTACAGTCTATGAATTTTGATAAATTTATAATGACATATTCTCAATTATAGTGATATATAATCATATATAGTAGTTTTACTGCACTAAAAAATCCTCTGTATTATTTGTGCCTCTCTTCCTACAGTCCTTTTGCCATCCCTGTAATTTTGCCATTTCCAAAGAAGATAAATACAAGATGATGATAAGTAAACTTACTAAAGTCCAGGTATTAAAGCCAAGAAGTACTTTTAACCAGTGTACCAGTGATTGTCAACAGTGGCCATACATTAAAATCACTAGTTTGTTAAAATACCATTAGTTTCATCTCTAGAGTTTGATTCAGCAGGTGACATTAATACTATAGTATTATAACTGCCTGGTGGAGTAACCTTTTATTTGATTTGTAGTATCAGTTCTGTGGATTGAATCCAGAGCTTCAGGCATTATAGGGAAGTGCTCTACCACTGAGCTATGGGTCTAGCTCCCCATTTTTAAATTTCTGAGATAGGTTCTAACTGACTTTCCCAGGCTAACCTCCAAGTGGCATTTCTTCTGTCTCAGGCTCTTGAGTACGGAGGATTACAGGTATGTACCACCAAGCTTGTCTTGGAGTGATGTTTTAAAGTTGCTTTAGAAATTCTGCTAGAACTTTGCCCCTAGAGGATTTTCATTGTTATTTTTGGCGGATGTACTTAAAATTTGCAAATAAATATCAGATTTTGCATATCAATCTACAGCATTGTAGAGTATGTAATATCAAGAGTTGATTATTTTGACTTTTTTTGTACTTTCTCTGAATAAATTTGCAGAGATCTAGAATGTTACGTTTTATTGATGTGGTTCCTAACTTGAGTTGTTTTTCTTAGAGTAGGAACTTTGATCTTTATTTTATTAATGTAGGCTCAGCTTATGGTACCCAATTTTAGTATTAGTAACATTTTCTTGTGAATATATTTTTTGTGAATACATTTATATTGTAATCTTAGACAGCTGGAAATTTCATAAAGCAGAGGAATGTTTGGATTTTGTATGCTACCAAAATCATAGGCAAATTAGATAATCTACAACAGAATTTTTTAACTTCATATTTTGAAGGAGATATAAGAAGTTGTGTTGGAAGTCTTTATATGTGTAATACTAATTATAATATAACATATAATAATATATAATACAAATTTATTTATTTGATTCAGGGTCTCATTATATAGCTCAGACTCATAGTGATCCTCCTGTCTCAGTCTCCCCAGTGCTGGGATTACAGGTATGTGCCAGCATGCCTGGTTTCAGTGGCCAGCACGGTGTGCCCAGAGCTCCAGGGCTGGCATGACGTGTGGTACTGGGCATTAAACTCAGATCCCTGCATTTGCCAGGCAAGCACTTAGATTGCTGATCTATCTTCCCAGCCCCAAAAGTCTTTTTTAAAGATTCAACTTGAATCTATAAATGTAGGTAAACTTTAGAAGGAAAATTTTTTAAAGAAAAAGCATGTTTGCTTTTTCATATTATATGTGTCTCCTGAATGCCTATATTTCTAATTAAT
>NW_004524722.1:2020101-2027458 GCF_000260255.1 Octodon degus
GCTTAATCCCTAATGAACATACTTATATTGGTAGAATCTTAGAATACAAATTTTTAAAAAATTTTAACTATCAATATGTAAGGCTTTGATATTGACTTAATTCAACAGCAATTAATAAGGTGGTAGTAATAAAATTTTGTACTTGTGTTTAAGAATGAAATTGTATTTATTATTTGCTGTGTTCCATTCACTATGCTGTACTCCTTTCATAGTTTCATTTTAATTCTTTTTTTTTCTTCTTCTTCTTTGGCGGAACTGGGGATTGAACTCAGGCCCTTGCGCTTGCCAGGGAAGCTCTTATTTCACTGAGCCATCTTCCTGGCCCCTCATTTTAATTCTTAAGGCAACTTTAATTCTTACAAACAAAGAGAACTTTAATTTTCTTTAGTTGAATATCTGTAGGTTGTAGTTGAAGAAATTTTTAGTAGCGTGCAGACTGGATATCTCCATTGAGCCCTTTTTACTAATTTACCTGAGTTCCTAAGAAACTTTTCTTGAGCTACAGTCCAGTTTTCTTGTACAGGCAGGGGTCCTTTCCATCATCCTTCATAGTAGCTATGTTGGCTTTCATTTTAGGAGGTGCCAGGGAATTAAGGTAATTTTAAATTAATAACAGTAAAAAGGTGATTATACTTTACTTGCAATAGATTTTACTTAATAGAATAAAAACTTAATGCTTACTTTTTAAAATCTGAGTTTCTTCTGTAAATTTGTCGGTATAAAAGTATAGTTTATCCACTTAAAATATATTTTTAATAAATATTTCCTGTCATGCTGTGCTGTGCCAGCCCCACCCCCAGAGTGCCCTGAACTGGGGATTAAGACTGGGCATGGTGGTGCAGGCCTGTAATCCCAGTGCTTGGGAGGCTGAAAACAGGAGGATCACTACAAATCCAATCTGTGTATTGAGACCCTGTAGACCCCTGTAGATCCTGTACTAAATGCAAAAAATATATACATATATATATATTTTTTTCCCCCTGTGGTTCTTTGTCTTAAATTTTGCCTTACATATATATGCAGAAAAAGTAATATGTGGCTGTTTTATTTAATTACAGTCAACATATAAAGTGTCATGTAAAAAAGTAGAAGCTTTAGGAAAACTGTTGCAAGTGTAGGAAAAAGAAATAGCATGTATAGCTTTTTCTGAAACAGTTGTACAGTTCATGCCTTTGCCAAGGTAGGGCTCACCTGGTAAATAAGAGGCAGTTCTTGCTATCTATGTCAAGCTGAATACTCTGACATACATGAAAGGGATGCCTTTTCTTTTCCTTTTAAAAGTTTTTATTTAATTTTATTGTACATGTTTGTAGTTCATTCATTTTGCAGTCATCTTGGGGAATGTTTACATGTACATGCCACAGCTTGTTTCTTTGTCCTGCTCCCTCCTCTATTTTCCCTGTCCCATTTTTTATTCTTGTTGGTATTATTAATCTTAGCTCATGTTATGGCATATGTTTATGTTAATTGAGGTTACTGCGTTCCTGTACATGGCATATTTTTATTCACTATTTCCTGTTTTCTTCCTCCTCACTCCTGGTGCTTGTTCTCTTGCACTACTTCCCTGTTGGAAGAGATCTAGCCCCTTGTTCCCTTCTAGCCATTCTTTATTATTTTCTTTGTTTGTACTTTGCTTCACTCAAATAAGAGATACTATACAATATTTAAGCATGTGTGTCTGAGTTATTTCACTGAACATTATATTTTGCAAGTCCATCCATTTTTCTACAGATGTCTCAAATTATACATTTTTTATAGGTGAATGTTATTTCATTATACAAACATACCACATTTTCTTTATCCAGTCATCTATTTTTGAGTTTACAGACTATTTTCAGAATTTTTTCTTTTTAGCTATTATAAGTTGTGCTGTATAAACCTTGATATACGTGTATCCTATAGTATGATATCTTAAGCTCTTTTGGGAAAATCAGTGGGACGTATGGAATTTCTAATTCTAGTTCTTTGAGAAATCTCCATACTGATTTTCACAGTAGTTGTTATAGTTTACATTCCCACCAATAAGGAAAGAAGGAGGGTTCCTTTTTGACTATAGCCTTACTAGCATTTGTTGCTGCTTGATTTCTTAATGATTGTGATTCTTTCTCAGAAGATGGAATCTTCACATTATTTTAATTTATATTTCTCTAATGGCCAGAGATGTTGAGTATTCTTTTAAATAGGTTCTTAGTAAGAAATTTAGAACACTAATTTATGAGGATAAATTCCATTTCTCAGAGCAAAAACGGATCTCAGGTAGCCCTGCAACTGAGGAACAGCTTTGATTTTTGGTAAAATCTGTGAGTCCATTGCTTTCTTATCCACCTTGCACTGCTCTGAATTCTGGTAACTCTTTCTTGGTGTTGAAGATCTCACCCTCCTGGTGTCTGGGTCTCTGCAGCTGCTTCTTCTTGAAGTAAGCATCAGTGAGGTGTTCAGGGATTTTCACTTTGCTGATACCAATTTTTGTGGAAGTGGCAGTGACAGATTTCTGGTGTGTTCTTCAAAGAGGAACACGATTAAGGCTAAGAGGCCCGGTCACAAGTAGCAAGCCACTGGCCAGCTGCTTCAGGAAGACTACTCTTGCCTCTGTGGCAGCTGGTGAGGATGATCAAGATGGTGTCAGGAGTGATGCTAGCTCAAAGTTTCCTCACATGCTAACTGAAGGGTTTCCTGCTGTGGGTTTACAACTTTTGGGGCACATCTTCAGTAGGGTAGTACCTAGGCATTTTTTGAAGCCCAGCCACTTGGGTACCACCATTCTTGTCACCACCGACTGGTTTTGTGATAGTAGCAAGAACCTCCTTTTTCTTCCCAACCTTTAATTTAGCAGCTGTGTACTTTCTCTCATACAAAGCCTTTCTGGAATACATAGCAGATTGGCAGTATGTATTGGCAGTTCTTCTAACCAGAACAGGATTTCAGCTGCAGTGGAGCTGCCCATTCTTGGACTTTTTGCCTTGACTTTACCCTTTTTTTACCAGTGCCCCTGACAGCAAGCTTGTTGGCTTCGGCTTTCTTCTTTTTAGATCTGGCTTCTCAGTTTTTTCGCCTACTGTCTTGAAAGATGGGAAAGATTATTTTTTCATTTATTTGTTGACCATTTTTATTTCTTCCTATGTGAAATGTCTGTTCACTTCTCTTTTCTATTTCTTGACTGAATCTTTAATTTTAGGTGGTTTAATTTTTTGTCTGTTCTAAATATCGGTCCTCTGAGGAGTAGCTGACAAAAAATTTCTTAATTCTGTAGGTTATCTCTTCACTCTACTGATTGATTCTGTTGCTATACAGAGGCTTTTTAGTCTGATATAATCCCATTTGTTGATTCTTGCTGTTGTTTCTTGTGCAATTGAGCTTTTGTTTAAAAAATCTTTTCTTATACCTATGTCTTCAAGTCTTTTACTTATTTTATATTCCAGTGGGTTTAATGTTCCTGTTTTCAGGTTCAGATCTTCAATTCATTTTGATTTTAATTTAGTATATGGTAAGAGATAAGAGTCCAAGTTCAGCCTTCTGCCCACAGATAACTGGTTTTCCCAGCACCATTTGTTGAATAGGCTTTTCTCTAAGATATGTTTTTGATGCCTTTGTCGAAGAGTAAATGGCATAGTGGAATGTATCTGAATATGTCTGTTAAATTTTATCCTCAGTTCTGTACTGTAAATCCACATACCAATGTTTGTTCCAGTACCATGCTGTGTTTATCACTGTTGCTTTGTAGTATAGCTTGAAGTCAGGAGCGGCCCCTCACTGCGGAGGTTATGTTACAGATATTCCCATGATAAGTAAAAATCAGGGGAGTAGTGATGTTGTATTTATTTTGGCATTTATATATTTTATGGCTTTGTAAACCCTTCCCACATTCTTATAAACCTTTCCCACACTTTTAAAAACACTTCTAATGTTCTTAACCATTTTCTAAACTTATAAACCTATGTAATTGTAACAACATACATATGCGATAAAAATCCCACTATCTAGCGAAAAATCACTGATAAATAATTTAGATTAATATTTTTGGGGGCTAAGAATATAGCTCAGTGGCTTATGCACCTACTTGGCAAGTGCAAGGTCCTGAGTTCGATCCCTGGTAATCCGTGAAACAGTAAGTCCTTGAAAGTTGAACTGTGAAAATAGCATGGGACTGCTGTGTTGCTATCCCTCCTGCTTTGCTCTTGTTGCTCAGAATTGCTTTTGCTATCTTGGATTTGTTCTGGCTCCTTTGGAATTTTAGGATTTTTTTTGTTGTTGTTGTTTTAGATCTGTAAAGAACACTATTGGATATTCTGATGGGATTGCATTGAATCTGTATAACAGTTTGGGAGTATGGCCACTTTGACAATATTGATTCTGCCTATTTAGAAGCAGGGGTCGGTCACCTTTCCATTTTCTGATGTCCTTTTCAGACTTCTTTTTTTTAGAGTAGTAAGTTTTTTGTTGTTGTTGTTTGGTTTTTTGTTGTTGGGTTTTTTTTTGGGGGGGGGTATTTGTTTTTGTTTTTTTTTTTTGGTAGAACCGGGGATTGAACTCAGGTGCATGAGCTTTCCAGGCAAGCACTTATTCTACTGAGCCATCTCCCTAGCCCCAGAGTAGTAGTTTTTTTTGTAGAGGTCTTCCTCCTTTGTAGTTAGGTTAATTCCTATGTATTCATTTTTCTTGAAGCTACTTTGAATGGTATTTTCATAATTTTCTTCTATCATGTTCTTTATTACTGTACACAAATACTAATTGTTTTTGTATGTCAATCTTCTATCCTGCTACATTGCTGAATTTGGTTGTTAATTCTAAGTGCTTTTTTGGTGGAGTTCTTTGGGTCTTTTATGTAAAGTATCATGCTATCTGCAAATAATGATAATTGGAGTTCTTTTTTTCCTATATGTATCCCTTTTACTTTTTTCTCTTGCCTAGTTGCTATAGCTAATGCTTCAAGTACTATGCTGAATAGAAGAGGTGATAGTCGACATCTTTGTCTTGTTCCTGATTTTAGGGAGAATGCTTTTAATTTTTACCCATTTAGTATGATGCTGGCTATTCATTTGTCTTAATAACTTTTATTGTATTCAGATATGTCCCTTGTGTGCCTCTTTGCTTTGGATATTTATTGTGAAAGGGTGTTGGATAGGACCTTTTCTGCACCTATTAATATGGTCATATAGTTTTTACCTTGCTTCTGCTTATGTGATATATTACATTTATCAATTTACATGTGTTGAACCCTTTGTCCATTTCTTCAAAATTTGCTAATTTGTTAACTTACATATGTTGAACCCTCCTTGCTTCTCTGAGATAAAAGCTACTTGATCATGATGTATGATATTTTTAATATAATGTTCTTCATTGTATTTGCTAATATCTTGTTTAGGATTTTTGCATCTGCTTATTAAGGAGATTAGCTTATAAAAGTTTTATAGAAAAAAGGTTTTATACAATTCATCAATGACTCTGTCAAGGCCTGATCTTTTTTAGTTGTTAGATTTTTTATTTCTGTGTCAATTTCATTGCTTACCACATTTGTGCCTTCTTGGGTTAACTTTGATAGTTTGTATGTGTCTAGGAGTCTGTCCATTTCTTCAAAGTTTACTAATTTGTTGGAATATAATTATTTAAAGTAGTTACTGTTTTCTGGATTTCCACAGTATCTTTTCTGATTTCACTGTTTTCTTTTCTAATTATATTAATATGAGTCCTTTGTCACTTTTTCTTGGTTAAGTCTGGGTAGGAGCTTATCAATTTTATTCTTTCAAGTAACCTACCGTTCATTTTATTAGTCTCAATTGCATTGATTTCCTTGCTCATCTTTTTTTTCTGTTAATTTTTTTCCTTTTTTTTTTTTTTTTTTTTTTCGTGGTACCAGGGATTGAATTTAGGACCTTGCATTTGCCAGAAAGGCACTTATGCTGCTGAGCTATATCCCTGCTCCCTACTTGCTCATCTTTGTAATTGTGCAGATTTGGTTTGCATCTGGTTTGTTGTTTCTCAGGTATCTTCAGAATTCTTTTTTAATTTATTGAAAAACGGTAAAACAGGATTTAATAACCATAAGAGGAGAATAACAATAACTAATACATTGCATATTGTCATCTTTGAAGTACTCTGGT
The DNA here is from genome assembly GCF_000260255.1 of Octodon degus. Lineage (NCBI taxonomy): Eukaryota > Metazoa > Chordata > Mammalia > Rodentia > Octodontidae > Octodon > Octodon degus. Next base: position 2,026,200 of record NW_004524722.1, read on the forward strand.
AATGAATAGAGGAACAGGAATAAAATTTCTCCAGTTAATTCATTTTTCTCTCATTTCTTCTCCTTTTTCCCTTTCCCCCTTCCTAGTTCCTTTTTCCTTTTAAATAATTACTTCACATTTCACTATGTCTATAGTACATTCTAGATCTTATTTACTGTTTCAGTTTCTCACACCAGGAAGACAATGCAATGGTTATATATGTGAGTCTGATTTATGTCATTTATGAGTATGGTCTCAAATTGCATCCATTTACTTAATGCAAGTCTCTTATCCTTGTTTATGGCTGAATAGTATTGCACTCTATAAAAATACCACATCTTTTTTATCTGTTCTTCAGTTAATGGGAATTTGGGTTGTTTCCAAGATTACAAATTGTGCTGCTATACACATGAATACACACATATTGCTGTAGTACAATGTTTTTACTTTTTCTGGGAAGATATCCAGAAGAACAGCTGGGTTGAATGAGATCTTTAATCCTAGATCTTTGAAGAATTTGCACACTGATTTCCATAGTGGTTACACCAGTCTATATTCCCTCCAACAGTGGATAAGGGTTCCTGTTCCCCACAGCCCCTCAAACATTGGTTGTTGGTTGATTTCTTGATGATAGCCATTCTTTCTAGAGTGAGATGGAATCTCAGTGTTGTTTTAGTTTGCATCTGTCGATTGACCAATGATTTCGAACATTTTTTCATATATTTATGTGCTGTTTGTATTTTTTCACCTGAGAAGTATATATTCATCTCAGATGTTCATTTTTGGATTGAGTCTTTGAATTTGGGGAGTCTGAGTTTTTTCAGTTCTTTATGTGATTTAGATAGAACTCTTTCATCTCAGAGATGATTGGTCAAACTTTCTTCCCAATCTATGGGTTGTTTTTCCACTCTGTTGGTGATTTCTTTGATGTACAAAAGATTTTTGATGAAATCCTAGTTGTTATTAGAAGTACTTCCCCTGAAGTTTGGGTTTCATTCATGAGCTTTCTACCTACACCTATGTCTTCAAGATTTCTACCTACTTTATTTTCTAGTAGATTTATTGTTTCTGTTTTAATATTTAGATCTTTAATCCATTTTGAATTTAGTATAGTGAATGATGATAGACATGGATCTAGTTTTAGTCTTAGGCATTGTAGAGAGCCAGTTTTTCCAGAACCATTTATTAAAGAGACTTTCTTTTTTTTTTTTTCTTGTAGTGTTAATGCTCTTTTTTTTTCTTTTCAAAGTTTTATTGATAAACATATAGCAATGAGACAG
>NW_004524722.1:2039603-2040995 GCF_000260255.1 Octodon degus
TTCAGGTTCTCACTGCTAGATCAGACTCCTAGTGATCCACCTGTTTACAGCCTCCCAAGTGCTGGGATTATGGGCACATGCCACTACGCCCTGTCTCAATCAACATCTCAGCATGCCCTGGGGGCAGGGCTAGCTTGACAGGCCAGGGGATTGAACCTGGCCCCTATACCTGCTTGCAGGTGCTTTAATTTGCTGAGCTGTTTGGCTAGCCCTATATTTCTATTTGTAACAGCTACCTGATAAATATTTCTTTTTAAAAACTAATGCTGCTCAGTGTTTCTGGATCATTGGCATTGTTTATCACATGTTAACCTGTTTTTTTTTCCCCCTTTTTAAATAATCTGATCTTGAAAGGCTTCTTTACTTTAACAAGAACTCAATTTAAAAAAAAAAGAAAACTTGAAAGCTCTGTGAAAGACACTATTAAAAGAAACCAAGCACTGTAGCATGTGCCTGTTATATCAGCTACTTAAGAGGTGAGGCAAGAGGAATGTAAATCTGAGGCTAGACTTGGTGACTTAGAAAAACAATGTCTTAGACTTTATAACTAAAAGTAAAAAAAAAACTGGATGTAGCTCAGTATGTTTCCTGGGTTCAATATCTAATACCAAAGGATAAAAGAAGAATGAAAAGATAAGCCGCAGAATATGGAAAAATTAATGCACACATATTGTATCAACAATACATAAAGGACTCTTAAAACTCAGCAGTAACAAAATGAATAACTGAATTTAAAAGTGTGCCAATAACTGAATTTAAAAGTGTGCCAATCAAGAAGCAATCAAGACATCCTTGCATAATACATGGATAAGCAAACTGGTAAATCAGACAATGAAATTTCATTTAGCAGTAAAAAGCACTAACCTATCAGGTCACTGAAAGACATGGGGAATCATACCAAGTGAAAGAAGCCAGTATCGAAAGATTCTGTACTATATGATTCCAAATATATTCTGGAAAAGGCAAAAATATAGAGCTAGTGAAGAGATTAGAGAATGCCAGCAGTTCTGGGGAGGAGTTGGAAGAAGGGAGAATGCATATGAGAAACAGAGTTTTAGGGCAATGAAATTATTATAATTAAGTTGTGGATCTAGGACATAGTGCATTTGTTAAAATTTATAGTTCAGTGGAAAGAGTAAATCTTATTAATATTATTTTATCAGTTGTACCATAATACTAATGAAAGATGTTAATAATAGAGGGAAGCTGGTTGAGAAATGTATGGGAACTCCACACTTCCTACTGAATTTCTCTGCTTTGAAAACAGTCTTTTAATCAAAAAATTATATGTGTGCCAGGTGCAGTAGTGCACACTTGTAATCCTAGCTACTTAAGGGGGCCGGGAGATGGCTCAGTGGAATAAGTGCTTCCCTGGCAAGCGCAAGGGCCTGA
>NW_004524722.1:2041345-2043123 GCF_000260255.1 Octodon degus
GGGGGGGGGAATGGTACTTACTTAGGAATTATTACCTGAACAAAAATAGTGAGTTGTTCTGAGTGTTTATAGCCCTGTTCTTTAAAGAGCTTATAGACAGCACATAATTAATATGTATAGTGATTTGAGATAGTATATGATTATATTGAAATGAATTAAGTAGTCTGATAGTATCTTAAACTTCAAAAGAAGACCTGGATTTAATATAGGATTAACTAGCTGGGTGATCTTATGTAACTGACTGAATCTTTTAAAAACTGTGCATCTGTTGCATTCAGTGGTAGTACACATGGTAAGCACTCAAATATCATTTCTAATGATGTGTTTATCATGTAATAAGGGAAATGGAGGAAGAATGGCATTCATTTGCCTTGAATGTCCAGTCAAATTTTGGCTATTTCTTCTGGACTTCTACCTCTATTTCCAGAAAATTGTGGTCAAGCACATGAGATTAGTGTTGGTTGCTGACTTAATACATTCCAGCTTCTGCTCTTGAGAAGGAATTGCTTTTACAGCTGTCTCTGAGGTCAAATGGGCAGCTCAATCATGCTGACTAATGTAACTTTTTTATTGTTATAAAAAAACAGAAATAGCTTGTTCCCCTCCCCCTCCAAAAAAAAATCTTCATCTTTGCAGACTCTTAGAGATGAAGGAGACCAGGAGTAGGGAGGAAGTAGTAAATATCATTATTCCATATTGCAAACATATGCTAATACAAATATAAATAGACTTACATGTTCTCTCTTTTTCTTCTTTTTTTTCACTTCTGTGTATTTGGTACAGAGTCTCACTCTGCAGCTCAAACACATAGTGATCCTCCTGTTTTCAGCCTCCCTAGTGCTGGGATTACAGACATGGTCCCTGCACTTGCCAAAAGCAGGTGCTTAGTCCATCAAGCTATCTCATGGATCCTAACTCACATATTTTTTTAAAATGTATTTAGTACACAGTCTACAGGGTCTCCCTACACAGTTCCAATGACCCTTCCTGTTTTTCAGCCTCCCAAGCACTGTGATTATAGGCCTGTGCCACCACGCCCAGTCTCAATTGATGTCTCATTGTGCCCTGGGATCAATTGCTAACATGGGGCAAAATCTGTGTGTGTGTGTGTGTGTGTGTGTGTGTGTGTGTGTGTTCAGGCTGGGGATCGAACCCTGGCCCCTGCGTCTGCCTAAGGAGGTGCTTTAGAATCTCAGGGAAATCTCTGAAGCTATACTCATTGGGTCTTCTTGTTGTTTCTTTTGGCACCGACTCGTAACATACAACAAGTGGTGCGCAACCTGGGACACAGAAGACGACTGGTGGTTAATGAGACTGCCCGTGGGCTCTCTGTCTAAAATAAACATGAAGAAGTTTACAGATCAGTCATGTAATAGTTCTCTCTGTGCCAAAATCAAGAAACTTATATTCATATAATTAGAATTGTCAAAGCAGAAGGGGTAGGCAATAAATGCTTAAGGATTTAACATTTTTGAATTTAGTTAAAATTATAGCAGCACATTTCCGAGAAAAATAAACCTTTTGCACAAGAAAAATGAATAAAATCATACCAAGATACACAAAACTGAAATTGTCCAAAACTAATTGTGAAAAAACCATTAAAGCATATACATAGAAAAAAATATTAGCTATGGAAGAACAAAATTAAATACCATCTTATTCCACATTAAAAAAAAAAAAAAAAAGCAAGTGGATAAGAAAAAAAAAGCAAGTGGGTAGACTTACTTATTCAAAGGACTGAAAAAAGAAAGATCTGTCCTCACTGAATTTTATACTTA
>NW_004524722.1:2043817-2046383 GCF_000260255.1 Octodon degus
CCCCACCCCCTGGTGGGCTGAGCTGCCCCCCACACACAAATAAATAAATTAAATTAAAAAAATAAATAAATAAAAAGTTTTCATGATAGTAAAGAATTACTAAGAATAAAACATAACATAAATACTGGAATGACAAATATATGACCAGCACTTCTAACAGTTTGGGCATAGGATATTGCAAAAAGTACTAGTATGTGGTGGATGTGGACAGTGTCCATGATGCTTACTGGTGGCCAAGTGTCACTTGTGGGACTGAGCTACTGCTGTTTCCTTGATATGTACCCTGTAGACCTGGACAGAATCATGCCCCATAGGGTTCACGAGAAGTCTATTTGTAGAGTATGCCGATGGAAATATTTTGCTGCTGTATACAAAAGAATAATTGAAAGGCTACTATTGTATACCTCTTTTTCTCCTGTGTTTAATTATTTGCCCTATTTGGTGGGTTCTTTTCGTTCTCATTCATGAAGTTGTAGTCATTTTGATCCCTCTCTAGAATGTCTCTTAGTAGTCTGTGTAGGGTTGGTTTTGTTGTCATGAAATTCTTTAGTTATTCTTTGTCATGGAAGTATTTCACTTCTCCATCAAACTTGACAGAGAGTTTTGCAGGGTATAGAAGTCTGGGTTGGAATTTGTTTTCTCACAAGACTTGAAGTGTTTTGCTCCATACTCTTCTTGACTTGATGGTTTGTGAAGAGAAATCTGCCATTATTCTGATGCATTTTCCTTTAAATGTGATGTTTCTTTTCTCTAAAGGCTTTTAGTAAACTGTTCCAGTGCTGAATTTCTGGGATCTTGATTATTATATGTCTGGATGTGGTTTTAACTGGGCTGATATCATTTGGAGTTCTATATGCTTCGGTTACCTGAATATCAGATTGTATTTGGGAAGTTTTCTGCTATTACTTCTGTCCATATTCTTTTTATGTTATTTGTATCGACTCCTTCTTTCTCATTGATGTGTGCTAAGACAGCAATTGAGACTGGGCATGGTGGCGTTTGCCTGTAATCCCAGAGCTTGGGAGGCTGTAAACAGGAGGATCGCTACAAGTCTGATCGACATAGTGAGACCCTGTAGACCTTCTACTAAATACATTAAAAAAATCATAGATAATGATACAGAGATTTCATTAGTCACAAAATTAGTCACAAAATTATAACTGTAAATTAATTCAAGGTGATGTGCATCCGATCTTTAGGTATCATTCATCCATTCAAATTCCTATCTAAACTAAAAAAAAATGTGTCTCCTTATTAACCATTGCTTCGGAGCAATAACTATATGAGTAGGTGTTTTTATTTAAGTTTTCTTTTTTTATTTTTAAAGAGAGTACAAATTAGAATTAAAACAGAAAAAATTACAAATGATACAGAATTTCACTTAACAAAGTAATATAAATTTCACAGTATTTGTCATAATGCATAGTGTTGCCTTCCAACCAGTTATTCACATTACCAGATATATGCATGTAAAATTAGAAGAAAGAAATTAAGAAAAGAAAAGGTAGAAACAATTGAAAAAATGAAACAATTTTTCTTGTTAGAAAAGAATAGGGCAAAAATATCTTTTTCAGTCTGTAAGAGTATCTCAAGTACTTAAAATCACCTGAAAAGCAAGTATGGTGGTGGACACCTGTATACCCATATTCTGGTGGTCTGAGGTAGGAGAATCTCAAGTTCTACCTGAGTCTGGGCTGCTTGTTGCAAAATAAAAACAGAATGAGCTGCTGATTTTGCCTAATAGGAAGGCTCTCAATTCAATCCCCAGTACCATAAACAAAACAAAATAAAACAGACAAGCAAAATCACTTTATAGATATGGTGGCCACTAAATGTAGTTCGGTTTTTTACTTAGTGTAGCAAATCTGCAAATACCCTTATGTATTGAAGATTATTGCTTCCTGATAGCATTCTGCAGATTCCTCTATAATTACTTAAAGTCAACCCATTAAGAAGGCTGAGGTGATCGTACTAGGAATTTCCATCAATTTTTTGAAAACAGCAGTTAATGTGTAGAATTCTCATCTTGACTAACTGTATGCTGATATCAGCGAACTAAGTAACTACATTGAGGATAGCAATGTGTAATATAAAAACCATACTTTAAATCACTGTCACCTTGGTATTCTAAATGTGTATCAATTCCAATGTCATATCAATTGCTACTATACTCTCTTTTTACAATAAATTTTTTTAGAAAAAGGTAATAATAAAGGGAGATGAACAAAAATTTAAGATTTTTTGAAAGCATGTTGTAATATTCAATCATGTGTCCAATCTTGTATAAATATATCTGTTAATCTGAGCAACAGATTTCACAATAAAAATAGATAATATATCAATCATTGTTAATCAGCTATTCTTGTTTTGAAAATCTGTAACATATGTATTGCTGTATGTTACACTATTTCTGTATTTGTTTTTGGTTTTTTGCTTTTGTTTTTACTCTTTGAAATAAAATTATAATAAAAAATAAAATCAACCCATTAAAAATTAACAAAATGATAGAAACGTTCAGTCAAGAAGTATAACATATAGTTTAATTAACTATTTTATCCTTTTTTTT
>NW_004524722.1:2046993-2066215 GCF_000260255.1 Octodon degus
TCTTTTTTCTTTTTTGGCGGAACCGAGGATTGAACTCAGGCTCTTGTGCTTGCCAGGGAAGCGCTTATTCCACTGAGCCATCTCCCCGGCCCTGAATTTGTCTTTTGTTATTCTCATGATTGGATGGGACTTATGGGTCTTGGGGTGCAACACTGTGGAGTCAAAATGTCATTCTAATTACATCATTTCAAGGGTACATGCTATCAAACATGGTTTATTTCTGGTGATGTTAACCTAGATCACGACTAAAGTAGTATTTTACAAGTTTCTTCACTAAGTTATTTTCTCCCTTGCTATATTTTGCTCTTTGGAAGCAAGTCATTTTTCACTCACCCAAATCTGTGAAATTATGTTATATTTGTGACACATACAGATTCATTTGTCATGGTCTGTATTCAATCCTGGGTTCCCTCCACCTCCTGATTGATTTTTTAAAAATTTGTGTATAGTAAGAATCATTCTTTATATTATGCAGTTGTGTGGGCTTTGAAAGATGCATAATATGTATTGTGTATTGCAGTATCATACAAATTAGTGCGCTACACTTAAAGTTATTCATACTTTCCATAGTCAAGCACCTTCTCTTCAAGTTCCATACAACCAGTGTTCTGGGTTGTTGTTATTGTTTTGTTTTTATAAACTAATCTTTTCCAGAATATAATGAGGAATAATAAAATGTATAACATTTTAAATTTGTTTTTTTCACAATGATGAATTCAAGTTGTGTACTCTTATTGCTGTATAGTATTCAAGTATAATGATGTATATTAGTGTTAGCCATTTACTTACTGAAGGAAACCTTGATTGTTTCAAATTTTATACTATAAAATTTGTGCTCTACTATAAACATTTGTGCTCTGTATTTTGTGTGGTTATAAACTTTTCAGTCATTTGGCTACCTAGAACACAACTGTTGAGTCAAATGGGAAAAAAAACCCCAAAACTCTGTTTAACTGAAAGTTTTCTGTTTTGCAGAGTAGCTGCACTATTTTGTATTTCCACTAGCCATGAAAGAATATCCTGCTGTTCTGTCTTCTTCTTCTTTTTTTTTTTTTTTAACCAGGAATTGAACTCAGAACCTTGAGTTTGCCAGGCAGGTACTGTGCCACTCTGCTGAGCTATGTCCCTGACCCCTTCTGTCCTCTTCAGTATTTGGTCATGTCAATATTTTAGATTTTAATAGTTATACATATAGGGTTTTTTTGTTTTAATCAGCATATCCATGATCACATAATGTCATTATGACACAATCATTTAATATGCTTATTTGCCATTATTACATATTTTTCAAGTGAAGTTTCTATTAAGATGCTTGCCATTAAAAAACTGGGTGGATTTTTTTCTTATTGTTTTGGTGTTAAATGTTAGGATTCTTCACAAAGGAACAAGGAGATTTTCTTCTAAATTCTTACAGTTTTGTTCTTTACGTTTAAGTCTATGAACCATTTAAAGTTAATTTTTTGAGTTGTGTCTTTTATTTTGAAGAAAAAGAAAAACGTGATACAAAATTTTAGAACAAGATAGAGTAACAATGGTTAGAACATGACTTATTGTTATCTTCAAAGTAGTTGCTTAGATTATAAGATATAGACATGAAAACTAATCAAACCATTCAAGCACACACCTTTCTTTTCAATGAACTAATACAAGTTAGAGTTGTGTCTTAAGGTTGATTTTTTGGTTTGGTTTTGGTATATGGCCATCCAATTGTTTTAGCACTATTTGGTGATAAAGGCTATCATTTTTCCATCAAATCATCTTTGTCCTTTTTTATGGATGTATTTCTATGACCTATTTTGTACAACATTGATCTGTGTGTCCTTTGGCCAATACTACAGTCTTGAATACTTTGGCTTTTAAGCATGCCTTAAAATCAGATGAGAGCTCTCTGACTTTCTTATGTTGTAAAATTGTTTTGGCTATCCTACTACTTTTACTTTTCCATATACATTTTAGAAATCAAATTTCTAAAAAGAAAATAATAAATAAAATCAGTTTTTATACCTACCAAAATAGCTTTGTAGGGGCCATAGCCCAGTAGAATAAGCGCTTGCCAGGCAAACACGAAGTCCTGAGTTCAATCCCTGGTATCACCAAAAAAAAAAAAAAAAAAGCTTTCTAGAGTTTAATTAGAATTAAATTGATAGATAGATCAAATTGGGATTAAATTAGGAGCAACTGTTATTTTAGGAGTGAAGTCTTCTAGTCCATTAACATAGAATATTTTTGTTATGCATTTTACTGTTTTTTAATTTTCAAAGTATTTTAGAGTTTTCCACATACAGCTCCTACACATATTTTGTTACATTGCTATATTGAAAGGACTACGCTCTTTCCTTATACAATTTTACTTTTTAAAAATTTTTATTATAATTTCTAATTGCAAATATATAGGAGAACAATTGCTTTTGGTATAGTGACTTTGTATCTTACAACCTTGCTAAACTCAGGTATTCTCAGAGTTTTTTAAACATAGAAAATCATATCATCTAGGAAAAAGTAGCTTTATTCTGTTCTAATGTTTATAACTCCCCCCCCCCCTTTTCCTAGTAGGTAGTGTTGAAAAGGATTTGGTGAGAGAGGACATCATTGCCTTGTCTTTTTTTTTTTTTTTTTTTTTTTTTTTTTTAATGTATTTGGTACAGGGTCTCACTACAAAGCTCAGACTCCGTGATCTTCCTGTTTTCAGGCCCCCCTGTGCAGGGATTACAGGTGTGTGCCACCACACCTAGTCTCACCACGCCTGGTCTTGGTGACTGGCTCAGGATACCTAGGGGCGGGGCTGGCGTGGCATGTGGTACCAGGATCAAACTAAGCAGTTGCTTAGTCTGCTGAGCTATCTTGCTGACCCTCATTGCCATATTAAAAGTATGATAATAGGTGAATGCCTTTTGTATGTATTTTTGTTTACATTAAGGAAATTTCCTTCTATTTCTAGTTTTTTGAGAATTTGTATCATAAATGAATATAAAATTCATGTATTTTTATTTTATTTGGGTTTTTTGATCTACCTTTTTGACTCCTTTGTTTTAACTATGTTTTTATTGGTACATATTTGTCATACATATTAATCATACTCATTACAGGGAATTTGTCCCTGTGCATGATATATCTTGATTCCTCTTCCTTTTTCCCATTTCCCTGCCCACTCTTCAATGCTTCTTCCCTTCCCCATTTACAAAAGCTTAGTTTCCATTTTTCCCTTCAATTTTCTTTTTCATTCCTCCTTGCTACTCCCTTGTTCCCCTTCCCATTTGAATGTGTTCTTTTTATTTGCCAGTATCTGTCCTCTGTTGTGCTCCTTGTTTGTCCTTAGACTTTCTCATACAAGAGAAACAATGTGATATTTAAATTTGTTTGATTCATTTCATATAAGATTATGTTCTCAAAGTGCCTCCATTCTCCTACAAATGACTCATCCTTTTTATTGCAGAGTAATACCTCATTACATATAAATATCTTATTTTCTTTGTTCCTGATTTAGCTGCTACATATTATGCTGTTTCGATAGGCATGTGTACATCACTGCAGTGTGATGCTTTTAACTCTTTTGGTGAGATACCTAGAAAGAGAATTGCTGGGTAAAAATAATCTTCTAGCTTTAAGTTTCTGAGGAATCTCCCTATTGATTTCAGTACAGTTTACACTCCCACCAGCAGTAGAGAAGGATTACTTTTTCCCCCCGCAGCCTCTCCAGCGTTTGTTATTGGTTGATAGCCATTTTTTCTGGAGGGAGGTAGAATCTCATTGTTGTTTTAATTTTAATTTCTTGAATGACCAATGATGCTGAAAGTTTTTCTTACACTGATTTGGTGTTTGTACTTCTTTTGAGAAATGTCTGTTCATTTCAGATGTTCATTTTTAAATTGGGCCTTTAAATTTGGAAGGTCTGATGTTTTTGGAGTTTTTTAAATTTTATTTTATTTTTGGAGTTCTTTATATATTCTAGATGTTAGTCTTTTGAGGAACAGATAGTAAAAAAATTTTTCAATCTTTTGGTTGTCTTTTCACTGTATTGATCATTTCTTTTGTCTTGCAAATTTTTTTAATTTGATGCGATCCCAGTTGTTTGTTCTTTATATTATTTCCAGAATTTTGCATATTCTGTCTTCCAGCTGATTGTGTTTGTATCTTTATATTTAGATCTTTAACCCAGTTCAATTTTAGTTTAGTGCATGGTGAGAGATATGGGTTGAAGTTCAATTTTCAGAATGTGGAAAGCCAGTTCTTATAGTACCATTTATTAAAGAGGCTATCTTTCTTCCAGTGAAGTTGTTTGACCCCACTGTCAAAGATAAGCTGGCTGAGTGTCCTTGGAGTTATTCCAACATCTTTTATTCTCTTCCTTTGAGCATTTATGTTCAGGAGTAAAGAGAACTAAATTGGCCTTCAGTTCTCTTTTGCTTGGGTGCTTCTCAGATTTTCATATCAGGGTAATACTTGCTTCCTAGAATAAATTTTGGAGTATTGCTTCTTTTTCAGTTTTCTTAAAGAGTTTGAGTAGTAGTGGCATTAGATTTTCTCTAAAGTTCTATAGTACAATTCAACTATGTATGTACCAGGATATAGGCTTTTCACTGTTGGTATTCTTTTTAATTCTTCAATTTTATTGACTGATATGCTATTTAGAATTTTTATATCTTCTTGATTCAGCTTCAATAATTCATATGTATCTGTAAATCTATTTCTTCTGAGAGTTTTTTATCTTATTACTAGAGTACAGAGTCGTGGTATCAAAACCTTATGGATTTCTACAGAATCCATAGTGAAGGGCCGGCCAAACAGCTCAGCAGATGAAAGCACCTGCAAGCAGGTGCAGGGGCTAGGGTTTGATCCTCAGGCCTGCTGTGCCGGCCCTGCCCAGGGTGTGCTAAGACGGCAATTGAGACTGTGTGTGGTGACGCGCCTATAATCCTAGCTCTTGGGAGGCTGAAAACAGGCAGATCACTACAAGTCTGATATAGTAGTGAGACCCTGGACACCCTGTAGACCCTTCCCTAAAATAAAAAAAAAAGAATCCATAGTGATTTTGTCCTTTTCATTCCTAATTGCATGGATTTGAGTCTTTCTTTTCTTTTATATTTTTCAATAAGGTTGGCTAAAGGTTTGCCTATTTAATCGTTCAAAGAACCAAATCTTCAATTCAGTTATTCTTTGTATTATTTTCTGAGATTCAGTTACATTAATTTGTACTCTGATCTTTATACTTTCCTCCCTCGTACATGTTTTGAATTTGCCTTGTTCTTTTTCTAGAAGCTTGAGATTCAATATTAGGTTATTTACTTGAGCTCACTACGTTTTTCTGATGTGAGAATTCACATCTATAAATTTTCCTCAGAGAATTACTTTCATTGCACCCCCAGAAATTCTATTATGTCATATTGGGATTATTAATTGCAGAAACTGTCTAATTTCTTACTTAATTTCATCTGACTATTAGTTGTTCAGGAGAGTATTATTTATTTTCTGTGTGTTTATGTAGTTTTTGTGGTTTTCTTTTGCTATTGATTTCCAGTTTCATTGCTCTATGATCTGATAACATACATTGGATAATTTCAATTCCTCACTTTTTTTGTGCCAGGAATTGAAGTCAGGACCTTATGCTTGCAAGTGAGGCGCTTGTGCTGCTGAGCTATCTCTCCATCCCAATAAATTCAATTTCTTTGTATTTATTTAAGTGTGTTCTATGTGCTAAGTGTGTGGTTTATTTTGGATAAAGCCCCATCTGCTACAAAGAAGAATGTGTGCTCTCTTGTGGAGTGAAACACCTTGTAGACATCTGCTAACTCCATTTGTTCAAAAGTTTGGTGTAGGTCTGATTGTGTGTGTGTGTGTGTGTGTGTGTGTGTGTGTGTGTAATTGATCTATTTGAGACAGTCAGGTAGGGTATGGAGTTCCCCCATTACCATTGTATTAGTGTATATCTGATTTTTTATATCTATTACTTCATTTGATATAGTTGGCTATGTTAATATTCTGTGCATTTGTATTTATGATTGTATTCTCTTGGATTGTTCACTTAATAAATATATAGTGACCTTCTTTGACACTTCTAATGAGTCTTGGCTTGAAGTCTACTTTGTCTGCAAATACACGAGGTACCCCTGCTTTTTTCCAGGTCCCTATTGCATGAAGTGTTGTTTTCCATCCTTTAACTTTGTATGTGTGAATGTCTTTCTCTTTTTCTGTGAATTTCTTTTTGAGTTAAATATGTGTCTTGCATATTGGTGGATCTTGTTTCTTGATCCATTCTGTCAGTCTGTTTATTTTGATTGGTGAATTGAGACCATTCACATTGATGATGATTATATATATATATATATATATATAATTGTATTATTTTCCTGCTTCTGGTTCCCTTTCTTTCCCTTCTGTCTGATTGCTATCTTAACTGATGGATTCATTCTGTCAGAATTCTTAGAATTGTTTTCTTCATGTTTTCATTTTTGTTTTTTACTACATTGTCCTTCAGAACTTTTTGGAATGCTAGTTTGGTGGTCATGAATTTCTTCATGTATTCGTTATCATTCAAGTATCTTATTTGTCCATTAGTTTTGAAAGATAATTCTGTGGAAGTATCAGTCTGGGTTGAGGGCTGCTTTCTTTTAGGGCTTAAAGTACTTCACTCTAAATTCTCCTTTGGGGTTAAGGGTTTGAGTTGAGTATTCTGCTATGATACCAATGAATTTTTCTTCATAGTTGATTTGTTCTTGTGTTGAATTTATGGCATCTTGATTGTTAATATGGTTTGGTGTGATTTTTTTATGACTACTGTGGTGCCTTACTTAATGAACTTTACTTTTTCCACAATTCTAGTCTCAAACCAAATTGGATGAGAACTGAATCAAATTTCTCCATAAAGTCAACACTGAACTTTGTTATGGTTTGTGTCTAGATGTTTTCCCAAAGCTTTATACAGTCATGGGGCAGACTTCTAGAATTTGTGATGAATTCATGATTCAGTGCTGGGAGTATGGGTGTGAGTGCTACACCACCTTGGGGCAGATAGCCTGAATGCAGTATAAGGGAAAGAGGCTTGCTCTTCGCTGGCTGCTGCTCCTTTTTGTTTTTTGCTGTTTTTCTATCACCATGAACTGCTACGCTCTACCATGTGCCACTCTGCCTTAGAGCCAACTGAGTATGGACTGAAACCTCCACAAACTGTGAGCTAAATAAACCTTTTCTTCATTAATTTTGGGTGTCAGGTTTTTGGTCACAGCAACAAAAGAAAAGTAACCAAGATAAATTTAGTGAATTTGGCTCAGTTCTCATTCAGTTCATCTTGTGGCCAGCATCATGGAAAGAATTTTAAGTTTGTAAACCAATGTATTTGTAGTTATATGTGCCTCCCTAACCTGTATCTGAAATTCTTTTTCTGTGCTTGGGAAGTTTTCTGCTATTACTTCTGTCACAAGGTTTTTTTTTATGCCCTTTGTGCTGCCCTCTGGTTCCTTATTGATTCCAGTTACTTATATTAGCCTTCTTTGAAGCATCCAGCAGCTATTATATTGATTTGTGTGTGTGTGGTCGCTTTCTATAGGAGGTCTTTCATTTGATGATTACCAACTACAACACTTTCTTCTAGATCTAATTGTCTTCACACTGGTTGACTCTGCTACATATACGTTCAGTTAAATTTTTAATTACCTGGATTTCAATTTGAATGTGTTTTTTTTTTTTTTTTTTAAAGTAGAAACTAGTTGTTTTCTATGTTGGGCATTTGTAGTTTCCATGTCTTTTCTTAAGTCCTTTTTTAAAAAAATCTGTATCTACTCTAGATTTGCTAATCATTTCCTTTATTATGGTTATCATCTCTTTAATTATGTTTTGTTTTTGTCAAGAGACTTAGCGATCTGTTTTGTTACTTCTCCTGCTACCATTTAATTAAATTCACTTGAGTGGGTTTTTATTTTTTTCTACCACAGTGTTCCCTTAATTTGCCTTGGGTGAGTTGGGTCTATTGGCTGTATCTTGTTTCCACGTTTTTCTCATTTTCTTTTCTCCCTCCTCCCCTTCCCCCTTCTTTTTCTTTGTTCTTCTCTTTCTCTTCTCCTCCTCTTCCCCCTTCTTCTCTGCGTTGAAGCTATAAATTTCTTATGGTAGATAGCTTTATTACTGGTATCGAGGCTACTTTAGGAAATGACTACTTTTCAGAAAGGTCTTCTAAGGTGTGGCTGCCTTTTGGCTTTTGAGTCAGTCCAAGGATCCTGCCTCTTCAGTGTATAGGGATAAAATATTGCTGCCTGTTTGGCCTAGTAGTCCATTCTTTGGTACTGGATTGTAGTATTATTTCTGACACCCCAGGCTATCTAGATCAATTAATTGTAATAACTAAGTCATCTTCATGAAGTAATACAATTAGTAATAACAATAGAATTAAACATACACTGGCAAATGACAAACCATAATAACTATTAATTTTTCACCTTTAACCATATGTATAAAATTTACATTTATATAATATAACCTAAAACAAATCAGGAAATTATATATAGTAAATATCCACTCAATAGAGTGGATTCTTCCCCCTAAGGGAAGAAAATGTGTAAGACATAAGAGGAAAAAACACAGAAATAAGAGAAAGAGATTAGAACCATAGCTGAAGGACAAAGGAAAATTACGCACTCCTGGGGAAACTGGTAAACACAACAGAAAGGAAAGAAAGAAGGAAAAAAAAAAAAAACAAGAAGAAAACAAAACTTAAAAACTGTTCACATTCATGAAAAGACAAAAACAATTTTTTAAAAAGCAGACAAAGAAAAAGCCCACAAATGATGAAGAAAAAAGGAAGTTAATTCTCTATGATCTCAAACCTGTAGATCTTCTGAGGTCTACAGTTTTGTGATAGTGTCCAGTTGTGAGTATGACTCTGCTCTTGCTGGCAGCCTAATGACACAGTCAGAGCCCAGATCCATGCTGGATAATCCCAGCAAGTCTCCAGCAGGATTAGCAGGGAAGTAGTAGTTCTGGTACTTTCAGATCCACAGAAGTACAGACTGATCCTGACCTCTGGTTGTAGGGCTGGACACTGAATAATTTAGCTTACAACACTGGATGTCTCTTACTAGCCTGACTACAGCTCTCTAGATCCTTCCTGAGCCTTAGGAGATCCACCTGTCTCCTTCATTTCTTCCCCAAATTGTTATTTTCCAGTGTCTGGAGAGGTTGATTTGTAGCTGTTTACCCTTGTGCCATCTTCCCATAAATCGGTATTTGGCTTTAAGATCAAGTAATATAGGCCAATTTGTTTATTTATTTAGTCTTTTTGAGACATGGCTTGACTGCAGTTCAGGCTGGCCTTGAACTCACTTTGTAGCCCAGAATGACTTTGAACCAATGATCCTCTGGCCTCAGCCTCCTGAGTGCTGGGATTACAGGCATGTGCCACCATGCCTAGCTCTAAAATAAGCCATTTTAAATATCAATAGATTTTGATATGTAATGTATCAAACATTAATGGGTGGCTTTTTAAATGATTCATTTGTGTTTCTTAGAAAAATGTTTAAAAATTGTTTAATATGTATATAAAACATTTGATTGATTTTTCAGTTTCATCTTGAATTAATAGACCAACAAGAAAAAGCAATTTATTATGTTATTTAAAATTATATACTTTAGTTCCTTCCCAATGCAATTTCATATCAGACAAATCTTGAAACTCTCTAAGGAAAGTACAGTTTTCCATTGTTTTGGGTTTGGGGATAAAAATCTCACTATATAGTTCACACTGACTTTGAACTCACTATGAGGCCCAGACTGGCCTTACACTTTCTGTGATCCTTCTCCCTTGGCCTCCCAAGAGCTGCCTTACAGGTGTGCACTACCACACCCAGCTTCATTAACTATTAATAGAGGTTAATGATTTAAGAATACAGTAAAGATATATCATCCCATTTGTTTGAGAAGTATCTAGCTTACCAGTGCACTTGTTAATTTTCAAAAGATCATTTCCATAATAGTAGGAATTTCATGACAAAATGTGAAGCCATCTTATAGCAAGCACTTAGTAAAATTTAGATATCAGTTTCATTATATGCTGGGGTAGGGGGATCACTTCTTGACTTTTTGGCTAAGATCAAGTATAGTATTACATGCTGGAGGAAGAATGAATGCCAGATAACTGTGTCAGAGCTAGGGAACATGCTTTTGCTTAGCTCCCTGTGGTGAATAGTCCAAGGGTTAAATTATCAGCCCGTTTCCCAGTGTCTACTTGACAGTAGCTTTATTTGTGTTTCTTCACCTGTTAGTGCAATACAGCAAGTGTTATTGAGAGGTAAAACAAAGCAAGTCTTACATCAGACACTGATGGCTTTTTAAAAGGTTGGAGTGGGATGTCACTGGATATTCCAAAGGGTATATTGATAGTAGCACATCTTTATGGAAGTCACTGCTTCACTAGACTGCAAGTCAAATCAACATTATGCATCAGTGATGCTGAAGTCAATGTGAATCCATTTTGGAGTCATTACAAAAAACAAAATACTTTTAAAAGAATTGCAGGTCATGTTTATTTTCTTTAGCAAATTAGTGTGGGTAGTTTGCAATAGAAGTAAACCTTTCATTCATCAGATGTGGCTTTGAGCATCATGTAAAAGAGAAACCAGTTAATTGAAGTCTAGAATGCCTTCAGAGGCATGAGATGTTATTTAGGACCTTTCCTATAATGACCACAGAGCATTTCTGAGTACTTATGCAAATTAGGTCTTGGGCAGCTGCATAGAGCACACAGAAGTCATGATTCCTGCTCTGTGAACTAACTTGAATCAAGTCTTTCATCTAAAGCTCTCACTGTTTGTCTATTTCATGAATCCACATCTCATCTCTGAAGGGCTCATTCAGTTTAATACAGTTCAGCTTTGTGGTTTAGAGTTCTAGAAATTGCTGTTGTAATGCATAATGCACAAAAAGTTAGCAAATTAGAGTAATTTCACATTTTTTGAGAATATGATGTCTTTTTTACAAAGGCTTTTGATAATTTGGGAGTCCAGCTCAAATTTAACTAGTTATGAGCTACATGACCTTAAGTAAATTTTGTGTCTTAAGTGACATATTTCTCTGTGGTTACAAGGCCTAACAGAGTTAAGAGAAACTAATGTTAAAAGTGCCTGCTAATTAGCTCATTTTTTTTTAAAATTTTTTTTTAAATTTTTTTTTTTTTATTTATTTGAGAGAGAGAGAGAGAGAGAGAGAGAGAGGGGTGTGTGGCCAGCTCAGCCCACCAGGGGGCGGGCTGGCTGGCATGTGGTGCTGGGGGATTGAACCGCGGTCCCCAATGCTTTGCCAAGCTTGTTCTAAGTAGGTGCTTTAGACCACTGAGCCATCTCTCCAGCCCCTCATTTTTTTTTTCTGTATAAATTTATAGTGTTGTCATTTTGCCCTTTGTCCTCATAAAAGGCTCATGTCATATCCCATGTTTAGTGCTAATTTTTCTGCAAACACTTTAGCAGTGATTAAACTGAAGAAGTCACATATCATTTGGATGTGATTTGTTTTTTTAAAAAAAGTCACTGTGGGGGATATGCCTCAGCGGTACAAGGCCTACCTGGCAAAGCACAAGGTCCTCAGTTTAATTGCTAGCACTAAAAAAAAGAGAAAATGCTGCATTATCTTGTCCTTGGTAGTGTTGCATACTTTTTGTTATGTGTTGGTACAGAGTCTCACTACGCAGGTTGGACTCATAGTGATCTTGCTGTTTCAGCCTCCCCAACACTGGGAATACAGGCATGTGCCATAACCATGCCTGGTCTTAGTCGCTGGCTTAGCACACCTGGGGTGGGGCCAGCGTCGAATGTGGTACCAGGGATCGAACCCAGGTCCTCGCACTTGCCTAGGCAGGTGCATAGACCACTGAGCTATCTCCATGGTCCTGTTGCATAATTTTTATTCCTCTCTACAGTTATGAGCTGCTTGAGTTCTGGAATCTTGGCTTATTTCAACTTTCCCAAAAATTAAAGTGCCTTAATGGTATGGCATAAAATTCAGATTTTTTTCCCATTGCTTTGAAATATACACATGTGTTGCTTAGTAGTGATAATTTAAGTATAATTTTATTGAAGAACTATCTTATTATATTAGAGTCCATAGTCATAATTTCACAAATCTGGTACTTTTTCTTTGAGTATATAAAAATTAGGAACCAGAGAAATTTTGATTCAAACATTTTTCACTCACTGGCAAAAACTTCAAAAGAGATTAATATTATATAGTAGAGAGAGTAATGTAGATAAGAAGTATCCATGCAGTCAGTGGGTATTATTATCAACAACTAAATTGTTGTATTTTATCTTTGCTGTAGCCTAAGGATATAGAAATGCAAAAATAAACCAGGTATGGTAGTGTATTCATGTATCCCAGGACTCTGGGAAACTTAGGGATTTAGCAAGACCCTGTCTCAAAATAAAAAATTTATAAAGGCTGGGATATAGCTCATTGCAAAAGCCCAAGTTTTAATCTCTGGTACTAAAAATAAACACACAAGTAAACACACGAGAGAAATAAGATTCCCTACCTCACAGTGCTTAGAGTTAGTAAACAGACAAAACATTTAAATCAGACAGGAACAATGTATAAGGATTATGAATTGGGCTGTGTTAGAGTCACTGGTAAGTGGTTAGAAGAGGCCTTTTAGAGACAAGGCTAAAAGGATAAGGATATGCCTGCATTGTGTTCTAAATATGGTTTTTATCTGAAAGGGTTCATGAATTCATAGGGATCTAGCTTATTGCAGGTCTAGAACAGAAACTGTAAGAGAAAACAAAGAAATGATCAAAATCTATTTGGCTCATGATATGGGAAGGGCTCCTACAGATCACAGATGTGATAATTTCAATATCAAAAGAGTGGTGTCTGTAATTAATTGGAATATATCTGTTATTTACATGAGTCTACAATGTTACTTTAAAAATTTGTCTGTGTACCAAAACTGAACAATAAAATATTTATCCTGTCTTTCCTCTAAGAACAGTACATCAGGGAAACCAGTATTTAAACGTGGTATTATTGTATTAAAATGAAATTAAATACTTATGTAATGAAATTTTTCAGTAAGTACTTTTGAGTGTTTGTGTCAGGAAATATAGAAACCAGTTTAAAGGAGAAAGAGGAAAATTCAGCAAGGCCAGGCATGGTGGTGCATGCCTGTAATCCTAGCACTCAGGAGGCTGAGATAGGAGGATTGCCACAATTTCAAGACCAGTCTGAATTATACAGTGAGATCCTATCTCAAAACAAACAAACATATAAACAAACAAATGAATTCAGCAAGTAGAAATAGGAGTGGTAGGAAGATATTTCATATGATAGAAACAGTATGAACATGGCACAGATGTGACAAAATACTGTACATACTCAGAAAAGACTTGGTAATTGAGTTTCCAAAGTATATGATATGTGAATACTTAGTAGTTGGAAATAGTGACACCAAACTATTGCCAAGTTTAGAAAGAATTTGAGTTTCAAATTCTTTAATACTTCAATATCTTGTGTGCCTTCAATGGAAATAATACCATTTCAGCAGAGGCATTCAACAATGATTTTTTTATGTGTATATATATATTTTTTTCCCCATAATTTTATTGATAGACAAATAGCAATGAGACAGTTTCAAATGAAATTGGTAGGACAGTTTCAATAATTAACACATTGCATATTATCTTCCTAGTGGTTATTTGCTGTGCAAGATGCAGATATGATATCCTATTTAAAAACACTATTACAACAAATCCCTCTATTCATTAAGGGAATGTAACTATATATCTATCCTAACTGTTTTGAATATACAGATAAATAATGGATATTCATTTATATATCCCCTTTTTTATTTAGTTCCATCATTTGAATATTATAGGTGTGTTAACTCAGCAAAAATGTTCTAAAAGAGTCCAGTAATCCATAATAGTATTGGGTGTTCTGCTTGACTGGCAGTGTCAGAAATTGTTGACCTAAGTCCCCTACAGCTCAACATAACAGCATGGCTTTATTTCTTGTACTTCGTTTTTATGCTTTTCTGCTGGATGGTTAAGACCAAGATAAAGCAAGACCTATGCAACAAGAGTTGTAGCTTTTGGGTCTGATAAGGTCAGTCAGATCCCCTCAGGATTTATCCTGAGATCCTGTACCTCAGATTGTAGAACCTTTGTCAGTGTCATCCATGTGGATGAGTCACGGCCATTGCTTGGCCAATGTGCTCTCTGTGAAAGCCTGAGAGAATGTTTTCTCTCCATGTGACTCTCCTTAGGCACACTCTATATCATCGATCACTTTCCTCTTTGGCCCCATAATCTCCTTGATCAGAAAATTTGGGACACTACTGAGTTACATGACATTACAGTACAAGTTCTCATATGTCCTGAGTCTTAATTGACCTTGGAAGGCTAGGGCCAAAATGTTGGCTTTCCTTGCAGTCCTCCTTTTTGTCTAATTTTGGTCTGCAAACTTAGGTTGTTAACCATCCAGAAGACAAGCTTATTGTTATTACCATAGAACCTAGGCTGTTAAGCTTAACCTCATTATCTGTCTGAATATCAAACATCTTAGGCGTAACATAGAACAGGTATTATTCATCAAGTATTGATATGTTGAACTTTAAGTCCCTACAGAATATGATGAAAAAACATTTAAAAATTAAAATATATTTTAAAAATAGGCATAATTATATAATTCTTATGTTTACACATATGTCCAGAAATCTAACCATATACAATCTTATAGCAGGACAGTCCCGCAACATTCTTTTTCCTGTCTCCTGCCTTCATTCACTACCCCCTTCTTTTTGAACAGTCATCTACCCAAGAGACAGCATGGCAGCAACTGGCATGTCATGACAAGCAGCCTGTATTCAGGAGACCAGAATCACAGACACTACAAGCATGAACTTACTGTTACAAATTGCCATCTTCAGCGCAGTTGCTTACTTCACAGGTGTCTGTATCTATAGTTAGTCAGGGTGAGAATCATTCCAATTAACTGCAAGATTCAAAAATCTTCTGAAGATTCTCAGGATCATTGCCTTACCCATGTTCTACATATAACAGTATGGCTTGCCCCTGTCATGTTTCCTAGCTCTTCTCCTTGCTCTCTTTTCATTGTCTAATCCTCAAGTTGTTGCTTTCCTTTTAGTTGTATTATACCTTTCTATTTGTATTCTTCTTTTGAGTTCTTATACTAGGAAAACTATACGATATTTACACATGTGTGTCTGGTTTATTTTAATTAAGCCTCATTGATTTGGCAGCAGATCTCTTTAGAAAGATGACATGTTTACCAAGTGGAGTAGTATGCACCTATGATCCCTTGGAGTTTGGGCAAGAAAGATTGCAAGTTTGAGCCCAGCCTGAAAAACTTAGCAAGATTCTTTCAAAATAAAATTATTATTATTATTATTATTATTATTATTATAAAAAGGCCTGAGGCTATAACTGAGTGCTAAAGGCCTTAAGTTAAATCCCCAGGCCAACACACACAAATACAAATAAATACTTTGAAAAAGGGAAAAAAAGAAAAGGAAGATACCATGTACAGAGGAAAGCATTGATTTGATTTATTCTTTCAAAGAACCAACTCTTCCTTAGTTCTTTGTATTGTTTTCTTAGTCTCCATTGCATTAATTTCTGCTCTAGTCTTTATAATTTCCTCCCTCTTTTGGACTTTGGGTTTGACTTGCTCTTTTTCTAGAAGCTTGAGGTGTAGTGTAAGATTGTTTATTTGGACTTGTTCTGTTTTCCTGATGGGAGAATTTACCACTGTAAATTTTCCTTTTAAGACAGCTTTCATTATGTCCTACAGGTTCCAGTACGTTTTATCTGCATTTTTGTTGGATTGTAAATGATGTTTAATTTCTTCTTTAATTTCATCTGTGACTTATTGATTGTTCAAAAGGGTGTTATTTAATTTCCGTGAGTTTATGGAGTTTTGTGATTTTTTTGTCAATGATTTCCATTTTCATTGCACTATGGTCAGATAATATGCATGGAATAATTTCAATTCCTTTACTAGTATATGGTCTATTTTGTAGAACATACTATGCGCAGCTGAGAAGAATATATATTCTGATGTTGTTGGGTAGAACACTCTGTAAAGTCTAAGTCTATTTCTTCACAAGTTTGGTTTAGTTCTGTTTTTGGGGTTTTTTTTTTTTCTCATTTTTTGCCTAGTTAATTTATCTCTTTGTGACAGTGGGGTGTTAAAGTCCTCCATTACAGTTGTGCTATTGTTGATTTGATTTTTCATGTCTGTTGAAATTTGTCATATATAGTTGGGTATTCCTACATTGGGTGCATATATATTTATGATTGTTATCTCTTCCTCTTGTAGTTTTCACCTAAGTATATAGTGACCTTCTTTACCTCTTTTGATCATACTTTTGAAGTTCACTTTGTCAGCAATCAGAATAACTACCCTTCTTTTTTTCTGGATTCCTGTCACAAGGACTATTGTTTTTCATCTTTTGACTTTTAGTCTGTGAATTTCCTTTTGAGTTGTGTCTTTTCTTTTTTTAAAGTAGGAAATATTTATTGAGCACAAAATAGATTCTAAGAGAGACAGAAGGGTCCCAGAAAGTGGGTTGGCCAAGAGCCCATCTACTTCTCCTGTATTTTGTTTCTTGATCCACTCTGCCAGTCTGCTTTTTTTTTTTGATTGGTGAATTGAGGTGATTTACATTGATGGTTATAATTAATACTTACTGGTTTATCTT
Organism: Octodon degus; assembly: GCF_000260255.1. Lineage (NCBI taxonomy): Eukaryota > Metazoa > Chordata > Mammalia > Rodentia > Octodontidae > Octodon > Octodon degus. Next base: position 2,063,687 of record NW_004524722.1, read on the forward strand.
TGTCATGTTATTCTAATGCTTTAGGTTCCCTACTTTTCCCCTCTGCTCTGCTTGGTGCTTCCTTTCTATTGTTCTTGAAGTTGTGGTCATTTTTGTTTCTTTCTAGAATATCTGTCAGTACTCTTTGTAAGGCTGGTTTGGTGTTCATGAATTTCTTAAGTTGTTTTTTGTCATGGAAGTATCTTATTTCTTCATTAATTTTGCAGGATATATCAGTCCTGGTTGGAAGTTTTCTTCAGGACCTGAAATACTGCATTCTGAGCGCTTTTTTTTTTTTTTTTTCTTTTCTTTTATGTATTTTTACCAGGGCCTACTATGCAGCTTGGACTTGTAATGATTCTATTTTCAGCCTTCCCAATATTGGAATTACAGGCTGTGCCACCACACCCAGACTAAGTTGTCAGCTCAGAGTGCCCAGGGATGGGGCTGGTGCGGCATGTGGTACCAGGGAACAAACCCTGGTCTCTGCATTTGCCTAAGCAGGTGCTTAGACAAGTTCAACAAGGCTCCTTTGAGCTGTCTTGCCAGCCCTTGAGTTCTTCTTGACTTGATGGTTTGTGTTAAGAAATTTGTCATGATTTTCATGGGTTTTCAATTGTAGGTGATCTGTTTCTTTTTCTTAACAACTTAATAATTTTTTGCTGAATTTGTGGTGCATGCGTGTATGTGTGTGTGTGTCTGGTTCAGCCCACCCTGGGGGCAAGGCTGGTGTGGCATGTGGTACCAGGGATCGAACCATGGTCTCTGTGCTTGCCTAAGCAGGCTGCTGAGCTATCTTTAGACCACTGAACTATCTCACCAACTCCATGTGGGATCTTGATTATTGTGTATCTGGGTGATTTATTTTGGTTATTGCTGATTGGAGTTCTCTGTGTCTCACTTACTGTATGTCAAATTCTTCCATGTTTGGGAAATTTTCTGCTACTACTTCTACAAATAATTTTTTTATGTCATTTGAGTTGACTCCTGCTGTTGACATCAATCTTATATAGTTTTTCTTTGCATCATCTTGCAGCTATTGAATTGTTATTTCCTGGCTCCTTATTTTTAAGAGATCTTTCCTTTCACAATTGCTAGATTCAATGCTGTCCCCAACTGAAAGGTTTATCTTCAGTTTCATTCAAGCATTTTTAGCAGCTTTCAATGGAGTTCTTAATTTCCTGGATAGCTGTTTGAATGTGTCTCATATTCTAATTCTTTCCTGTATTGTTCATTCAATGTTTCCATCGTTTTTCTGGTCTCCTCTATTTTTTCTTTTTAATCTGTGTCTTCTTTAGGGGCAATGAGCATTTCTTTCATGATTGTTATTTAATTTAAGAGATTATTTGTGATTTGATTTCTTCCGCATTCTGATGGAGTTGTTTCTTTACTTCAGTTGCTATCATTTCAGAAATTTCAGGTGTGTGACTTGCAAGTTCTTCTGTGTCCTTGTTTACTGAACTTGTTCTGGATGGACTGGAGGGCTGAGATTGCCTTTTTGCTCCTTATTTTTAAAGCTCCCAAAGTTTCCCTGGGCTCAGGGGCAGCCAGTGGGCAGTGGGTGTTGCAGCAAGACTCTGACAAGAGTGTGGGTCAGGTTAGGCCCACCAAGACTCCTCAAGCTGTCATGGGGTTAGTGTGGTGTCCTTGGTGGTGTATAGGGTGGGGGGAGATGGGCTACAGCTCAGCAAGGCTCCCATGAAGGTGGGGTGGGGTGGGGTATGAGTCACCAAGGTTCCCAAAGCTGTCCGGGGCTCAATGTGACTTCCTCAATGGGGGGGCGGGGGGAGCCAAAATTCCACAAGGCTCCTGTTGTGGTGGTGGGGAACCACTGATTTTTGTAGCAGTCTTTGCTTATGTAATCCATTGTCTTTCATTTCATCATATTTTTCTTTTACAGCTTCGTGTGTAGAAATGAGTATTGCAAAGTTATTTCTGTATCCATTTAGAAGACCCTACTTCTAAAATTGTGTTAGAAGATCACTTTTGTCTGTATCTAAAAGTAATATATTATATAGTTGAAATTATCTTAAAATGTCTATATCCCTCTGCATATCATAGGTATTATTTTTTTCCAGATTTACATTGTGTGGATAATAGATAGCAAATGGGTGGGTGTATTGCTGGTAAAACTAATTGCTTTTGAATGTATTTTTTCCTGTCCTGTTTTACAAGAGTTTAGTTGCTCGTTTCCAATTGAGCTGACATGCAGTAGGGTTCTGAGGTATCACACTATGGAGTCAGAGCTCTGTGACAACAACTGTGTTCCCTACAGCATACCAAAAGGATATTCTGATGAATAATCTCAGAGTTTGGTGAGGTGAAGTGCATTTCACTCAAGTTTTATTTTTCTTGTCCTGTACCCATCTTTTTCCTAAAAGTGGAGACAAACAAGAACTGGAAATAATGAGAGATGGTTTTAGTGTTCTGTCACTTGTCATTAGTTCTTTACTTCTGAACTAAGTTCACACTTGGAAAAATAAAACTTCTAAGTAACATATTTTAAGAGAAAAGCCTTCCTTGATAGCACAATACTTATTTTAGAAAAAA
>NW_004524722.1:2066376-2073577 GCF_000260255.1 Octodon degus
TTTTAAACAGGGTATCCAGAAGTTGGCTAGCCAATACCTGAAGAGAGATTGGCCTGGAATAAAAGCTGATGATCGGAATGATTACAGGTAATTTACCAAGTGGTTATTTTTCTTATTTTCTTTAAAAAGTGCCCCTCTAACAGCTATCTCACATAGAGAATGTAACATTGTAATGTTTAAAAGAATTGTTCTTTGCTCTGCTATGTGTTTTTAAACATAATCTCAAAATTATGAATAATTTTATAGTCCATAATATATGTACATACTCTGTGAATTATGTCATTTTCATATATCTTAAGCCAAGGTTGTATATCATTTAGTTAATATTCACATATGGAATTTAAATAGGGTAGATGTCAATGGAACATTTTCTCAGTGACTAATAATAAAATACTTTATTACCATACTAGTGAAACAAGATTATAGTGAACTATCATGATTGATGATTCTTTACTTCTGAAATAAGTTCTAAATTTGGAAGAATGAGATTTGTAAGACTAAGGAAAAAGTTTCTAAGTAAGTGGATCTTAATGAAAAAGGCCTTCCTTTATTTTAGAAATAAAAAAATTGAGTGTCCAGAAGTTAGCTACTTATATCTCATATCCAAATATTAAAGAAGGTAGATGACAGTAAAATGTAAGTTGTGCCCCTAGTGACCTGTTAATAGCTTAAAATTGTTTTTGATTTTGTTTAAAATGGAACATCTTTTGATTAAAGTGCCTGCTTAGGCAGACGCAGGAATCAGGGTTAGATCCCAGGTGTGTGGTGCAGGCCCTGCCCCCAGGGTACACTGAGAATGTGATTGAGACTGGGCATGGTGGCACCTGCCTATAATCCCAGTAGTTGGAAGGCTGAAAACAGGAGGATCGCTATGAATCAGATCTGTGTAGTGAGACACTGTAAGGCCCTGTATTAAATGTATAAAAAAAGTAAAATAAAGTTGAATGTCTTTTTTGGGGTTTGGAAGCATTTATTATCTTTTGGGCTGAGAGTTGTCCTTCATGTTAGAGGACCCAGAAGTTGGCAGTCTGGTTGGAATTAAGACTAATACCTATAAAATAATAATCAAAGTATAAGGTAATTAAAATTCAATATTGAGGGCTGGCCAAATATCTCAGAAGATTAAAGCACCTGCAAGCAGGTATAGGGGGTGGGAGTTCAATCCCCGGGCCTGCCATGCCAGCCCTGCTCCTGGGGCGCACTGATACAGTAATAGAGACTGGGCATGGTGGCACGTGCCTGTAATCCCAGCCCTTGGGAGGCTGTAAACAGGTGGATCACTACAAGTCCATTCTAGTAGTGAGACCCTGAACACCCTGTAGATTCTTCCCTAAAAATACCCAAAAAACCCAACCAAACAAACAAAAAACCCTCAATATTGAAGTTGATGGTTTAGAGTTTGACTGTAAAATCAAGCTGCTGGATTATCAGAAAAGACTGACATCATTAGAGAATTTCTTAAGACTGTGACAGTGCTGCTAAAAAACTAAAGAAAGAAGCTTCTTTCAGGAGTTTGCAGGAGATAACCACTGTAAATAGTTACAGTGTAATAGTAGAAGTATACCCAGACCATTGCAGAAAACTAGGCTTGTAGATCTTAGTCCTTCTTAAGGAATATACAAGAGTTTGCCAGGAAAATAGCTTGGGAAAAGGAACTTTAAGCTGAGTTCACATCTTAAAGTCATGGATCATGATAAAATATGGCTAGTATAAAGTATGTGGCTTGGAGGGTACATAGAGTAGTGAATGTGGAGAATACATAGACTAGCATCATAAAAGACTTCACATATCATATTATAGTGTTTGTATTTGGAAAATGGATTAATTTATTATTGAAGAATTTCCAAGATTAGTGGTAGCAATCACAGCATGAAGAAGGTAGATTTAGAGTGATGTGAAGAATTCAGGAAGGATAAAATTTTAGGAATTTAGTCTTTCATCACATTTGAATCATTGCAGAAAAAATAAGGTGTAGGGGAAATATAAGAGACATTTAGGAAATCGAAGCTAGAAGACTTCAAGCTAATTTGGCAGGGTGGTTTTTTTTTTTTTTTTTTTTTTTTTTTTTTAGTTTCTTGAATTTGTTCTGAGATAGACTAGTAATTTTTTTTTTTGTATCTAAAGTAGCTCTTGGCAATAGAAAGCACTTGATAAATATTTACTGACTGAATGAGTGAAGTAGGAGAAAAGAAGGAAGAATTACACAATGACTCCTAGGTGTTTTTTAATTTAGCCAGATTAGAGAATGGTGGTACCATTCTGGAAAAAGACAATAGAAAGATCAGAATTAAGGATAAGAAGCTGGACATGGTGGTGTACTCCTGCTTTGCCAGGATGCAGGAGGCTGAGGGAGGATGATCACTGGGAGTTCAACCCAGCCTTGCTACATAGTGAGTTCACAGTCAACCTGAACTGCATAGCAAGACCCTGCCTCAAAACAGGAAAAAAAAAAAAAAAAAAAAAAATTAAGGATAAGAATACCAATTCCCTTTTTTGTTGTTGTTGTTTATTCAGTTTGTTTTTAGTCTTATGTTAAACTGCCTGTTAAATTTTTAAATTTGTATTTTTATTATTAGTTTAATTCAAGTAATATGCTTTTTTATGTATTAGTACAAGGTATCACTATGCAGCTTGGACTCGTAGTGATCCTCCTGTTTTCAGCCTCTCCAGCACTGATATTATAGGCCTGTGCCACCATGCCCAGTCTCAGTGGCCTAGTGTACCTGAAGGCAGGGCCAGTGCAGCATGTGATGCCAGGGATTGAACTCTGGTCCCTGTGCTTGCCTAAGCAGGCGCTTAGTCTGCTGAGCTATCTTGTTGACCCTGTAACATGCTTTTCATTAAGTAGGTAAATAACACAGAAGAGCATAAAGTGTATAAAATCCAGCCTCATTCTCTTTAAAGAGCCTCTTTCATTGCTTTTCTACTCCTTGGAGTGATTACTATAAAAACCATGTGGTTTTTTTCTTTGACATTTTTTCTTGTGTGATTCATTCATGAACATATGTAGTTTGGCTCTTTTTTTGTTTTTAAGCAGAACTGGAATTACTCTATACAAATGTATCTGTAAACTGCTTCCCTATGCCATGGAGTTTATTTTAGACAGCCTTTCAAAGCAATATATTTGTTCTTTTTAATGGCTTTTTTAGAGCCAAAATATGGATGAACTACAGTTTTATTAGCAATTTCCTTATTGGTATTTTGTCTGTTGTTATCACAAATAATGCTCCAATATATAATTTTTGTATGCATGTATGTGGTGGAGGTATGTATATATCTGTAAGGTAAATTCTTGGGGAAAATGCAGCGTAAAGGGTTTGTATATTGAAAATATTGATATTGGAACTTATCCTTTATAAGCTTTATATCACTGTACTTTACACTATCTAAAGTAATTTAAATTTACTCTCTCTCTCTCTTTCTCTCTCACTCTCTGTCTTTCTCTCTCCTCCTGCCTTCTTCCATCTCTGTCTCTTTCTGTCTCTTTCTGTCTCTCATCAGCAGTGAATGTGATCAATATTTTAAAGGCTTTATCTCATGATACATGCATCATTTAATGCCGTGAAATCACTCCCATTTCTGGAAACTTGACTTCTGCAGCAGTAGTTTCTTGTGTGCCTGCTTGTTTGTTTTTTGTTTTTTAATCTTTCTAAATGTTTCTCAAAGTTCTCTTGGCTCTCTAGTGACTTTTCTCAGTGACCTTAGCTATATTCCTGGCTTTTCTTTTGTCTATAAACTGACAGTAATCTTATTTTTATCATTAACTTTCAATTTGCAAAAGAATCAGCTCTGTCCATCTTCAGCTTTCTAGATCTCATCTTCTTGTATCTAGAATAAGTCTCAAGTCATCTCCTTATTTCTTTTTCACAATTCCATTTGTTACAGTGTAACAAACTGTCTTCATCTTTTATCATAGATATCTTTATGTCTTTATAAAATAGATCTGTTGCCACTCCGCTACTTAAAAGTCTTCTTTTGTTTATCCTTGCCACTAGGATGAAATTTAATTTCTTTTTATTATATTTAAAGCTGTGAAGAACTGTGGTTTCATATTACCTGCCTCTCTTCATCTCTGTCCATTTATCCTTTTTTTCCCTTGTTCCCCAACCATTGGGTGCCTCAGCTTCAGTACTTACATGAACTTTTGCTCCTGTAACACACTGAACTTTTTTCAAAGAGACAGCATATATCTCTGCCTAAATAAATGAATATTTATATCTAAACTAGTTAACTTGCTCTATTACAGAGATTAGTTTGTAAGACTCTTTGGTTGAAAAGTCTAGTTTTTCAAGTTTTTAAAATTTTGACTAGAATAGGGAACCAGGAAGGGTTTTTTTTTCCTTTTACACAGTCATCTGTTGACCCACAGCTAGCATTTTCTGTAACATATGGTCTCATACATTGTTATACTAGAAAGTCCATATGAACCCCAGAAGGGAAATCTGAGGAAATGAATATTATAATGCATCAAAATTTCACTGCCTCAGCTTTAAAAAAAATACAGTACCATTCATTGTTATAAGTTATAAAATATATGTATAACTACTAGAGGAGCATATTAGAATTGGCTAAGACAATTAGGAGAGGTTTAAAAAGGAAGTTGTCTAGAAAAAGCAAAGAGTGAATAATTCTTAGACTTTACCAAAGAGATTGCTGAGCATATGCACGGTGGTGCTGGCTCTTTCTTGGATTGATCCTAAGCACAGTGTGACACTGGCTAAGTATATTAGAGCAGAGATAGGTGCAGAGTGACAGTACAATAGATGCTGCTGCTGTTGTTGTTGTTGTTGTTGTTAGACAAGTTAGATTTCTCAAGCACATAAGTTCTTGTTCATGATAGATTTTTTTTTCCAGCCACATCAGTTTATATAACAGGACAATGTAATTGAAAGAAGATGAACTTTAGTATTTTCACCCTTCATCTTTATCTTGGTGCTGCTATATTCTTGTGACCTAATTATTTTCTAAGTCTCTGTGAACCTCATTTATTTTACCTGTAAAATAAAATACTGTAATGAATAAAATTTGATTTTCAAGATGATGACCTTGTTACAGTTAAAGTTTTACAGTTTTTGTGTTAGCTTTATCTCCATTATAATCTTTGTGTCCCTTTACACCATTATTAGGAATAGCCAATGAGTCAGAATTCACTATTGCTGAGTTATAGAGGAATAGAGTCTATTCTGTGCTTTTATGAATGCTGAAATGTTACCTTGTAAACCAGTTCAAATGTATTTATGTTTATACAGAAAATACTCGTTCTGTCAGTGCTAGACAGTGAAAAAAAAGTTATTCATTTTCTTTCTTTATCCTGTCTAATACTTTTCCATCCTTCTTAAAACTTAGGAGTATGTATCCTGTTTGGAAATCTTTTCTCGAGGGAACAATGCAAGTGGCCCAGTCTCGAATCAATATATGTGAAAACTATAAAAACTTCATTTCTGAGCCTGCAAGGACAGTGAGAAGTTTAAAAGAACAACAACTAAAAAGGGTATTGTGTTTATTTCTGTCCTTTTATTATATGTATTTTATTATCTCAGTGTTGCAGTTGTAATGTATAAGATGAGCTAAATTAAATATTTTAAAATTTTAAAAAATATCACAAGGTTTATTAAATATCATTTTACTCAAATTTCTCAATATGCTCCCTTTACTGTATTTTATTAGCTGAGGAAAGTGAGTGTAATTTGAATCTATAGAAATTGGTAAAGCTAGGGGCCGGGGAGATGGCTCAGTAGAATAAGCACTTCCCTGGCAAGTGCAAGGGCCTGAGTTCAATCCCCGGTTCTGCAAAAAAAAAAGAAAGAAATTGGTAAGGCTCAGTAAACACTTAAAAAATAGAGAACATCATGGTGAAAGCTTTAAAAATAGAAATATTAATGTTTTAGTAAATATCAATTACTTAGAAGTAATATTTCAAAAAAAAGAAATATTTCAGAAAACATCTAGTTTTGATTTTTTAATTGAATTTTCAGAAAAAAATTTAAAGACTATCTTCGTTTGCCAAATATGATTGAAGTATGAAATTAATATGCTAAGTGTATATGTGTATATATAAACTATTTAACCAGTATTCCTAGGCCAAGAATGTTTGTTGAGGCTCAACAATTTTCTTATCTGTAGATTAACTTGTTTTATGTTATAGCTAATAATACTGGTGTTCATAGCTGATTTTGTATGTGTGCAATGGTTGAATGCTAAATAAGTATTGGGCATAACTGTAAGGACACTAGGATTGCAAGTTGCGGGAAGTTACTTCAAACTGGCTTAAAGCCAGGGAGAGAACATTAACTTATACGACTGATTTCCAGAGCTCCAGTCATGGGCAGACCCAGAGGCTCATTGATAGTTTTAGAAATCAGTCTTTTCTTTTCTTCCGTCTATTAGCACTGTTTTCTTCAATGGCTTTCTTCTTTACCAACATTCTCTACGTTGTGGTCCTCAAAGTGCCAGATTTGTAAATTTCACACATAGCAGTTACAGACGTGAAAGTTTCTGTGAAACTACCAGAATTGTTGTGAAAAATGCCATTGTTTTTGCATTCCCACCAGCAGTTTGCGGAGATTCTAGTTTCTCTGTAACTTAACTAATATTTGTTGTTTTGGGGGGCTGGGGAATGGCTAAAATAATAGGCATCCTTTTAGGTGTGAGGTATTTCATTATGGTTATGATTTTCCTGATAGTAATGTTAGGTAATTTTTCTTCCATTATTAGTTTAATTTTATAATCCTGTATTTTTTATTACCTTACAGGTTTCAATGTTAGTTTGTTACATTACTTTGAATTATTTTTACTATTCCCCAAATCTTTTATATGTAATTTTTTATTATTTTATGTTTAAATTACATAATGATCACATCTATCATGGCGAATTTGTATATGCATAACCATCTTAATTTTTTTGTCTCCCCCCTACTCCAACCAATTCTTCTTCCTTTACCCACTTTCAAAAGCTAATTTTTTTTCTTTCCTTTAAATCCCTTTTTCCTTGTTTCCCTTTCCCTTCTTGTACCCCTTCCCATTTAAAAAAAAAAAAATTCTTCCTCCTTCCTAATATCTATACCCTTTTTTGCTTCTTTTTCATACTTTTGGTATCTTACACAAGAGAAGCAGTGTAATATTCAAACGTGTGTGTCTGTTTCTTCACTTAACACTATGGTCTTGCTGAGTGTGATGGCGCACACCTATAATCTTGAGGCAG
>NW_004524722.1:2078742-2087925 GCF_000260255.1 Octodon degus
CCTCAAAACAGAAAAAAAAAAAAAAAAAAAAATTAAGGATAAGAATACCAATTCCCTTTTTTGTTGTTGTTGTTTATTCAGTTTGTTTTTAGTCTTATGTTAAACTGCCTGTTAAATTTTTAAATTTGTATTTTTATTATTAGTTTAATTCAAGTAATATGCTTTTTTATGTATTAGTACAAGGTATCACTATGCAGCTTGGACTCGTAGTGATCCTCCTGTTTTCAGCCTCTCCAGCACTGATATTATAGGCCTGTGCCACCATGCCCAGTCTCAGTGGCCTAGTGTACCTGAAGGCAGGGCCAGTGCAGCATGTGATGCCAGGGATTGAACTCTGGTCCCTGTGCTTGCCTAAGCAGGCGCTTAGTCTGCTGAGCTATCTTGTTGACCCTGTAACATGCTTTTCATTAAGTAGGTAAATAACACAGAAGAGCATAAAGTGTATAAAATCCAGCCTCATTCTCTTTAAAGAGCCTCTTTCATTGCTTTTCTACTCCTTGGAGTGATTACTATAAAAACCATGTGGTTTTTTTCTTTGACATTTTTTCTTGTGTGATTCATTCATGAACATATGTAGTTTGGCTCTTTTTTTGTTTTTAAGCAGAACTGGAATTACTCTATACAAATGTATCTGTAAACTGCTTCCCTATGCCATGGAGTTTATTTTAGACAGCCTTTCAAAGCAATATATTTGTTCTTTTTAATGGCTTTTTTAGAGCCAAAATATGGATGAACTACAGTTTTATTAGCAATTTCCTTATTGGTATTTTGTCTGTTGTTATCACAAATAATGCTCCAATATATAATTTTTGTATGCATGTATGTGGTGGAGGTATGTATATATCTGTAAGGTAAATTCTTGGGGAAAATGCAGCGTAAAGGGTTTGTATATTGAAAATATTGATATTGGAACTTATCCTTTATAAGCTTTATATCACTGTACTTTACACTATCTAAAGTAATTTAAATTTACTCTCTCTCTCTCTTTCTCTCTCACTCTCTGTCTTTCTCTCTCCTCCTGCCTTCTTCCATCTCTGTCTCTTTCTGTCTCTTTCTGTCTCTCATCAGCAGTGAATGTGATCAATATTTTAAAGGCTTTATCTCATGATACATGCATCATTTAATGCCGTGAAATCACTCCCATTTCTGGAAACTTGACTTCTGCAGCAGTAGTTTCTTGTGTGCCTGCTTGTTTGTTTTTTGTTTTTTAATCTTTCTAAATGTTTCTCAAAGTTCTCTTGGCTCTCTAGTGACTTTTCTCAGTGACCTTAGCTATATTCCTGGCTTTTCTTTTGTCTATAAACTGACAGTAATCTTATTTTTATCATTAACTTTCAATTTGCAAAAGAATCAGCTCTGTCCATCTTCAGCTTTCTAGATCTCATCTTCTTGTATCTAGAATAAGTCTCAAGTCATCTCCTTATTTCTTTTTCACAATTCCATTTGTTACAGTGTAACAAACTGTCTTCATCTTTTATCATAGATATCTTTATGTCTTTATAAAATAGATCTGTTGCCACTCCGCTACTTAAAAGTCTTCTTTTGTTTATCCTTGCCACTAGGATGAAATTTAATTTCTTTTTATTATATTTAAAGCTGTGAAGAACTGTGGTTTCATATTACCTGCCTCTCTTCATCTCTGTCCATTTATCCTTTTTTGCCCTTGTTCCCCAACCATTGGGTGCCTCAGCTTCAGTACTTACATGAACTTTTGCTCCTGTAACACACTGAACTTTTTTCAAAGAGACAGCATATATCTCTGCCTAAATAAATGAATATTTATATCTAAACTAGTTAACTTGCTCTATTACAGAGATTAGTTTGTAAGACTCTTTGGTTGAAAAGTCTAGTTTTTCAAGTTTTTAAAATTTTGACTAGAATAGGGAACCAGGAAGGGTTTTTTTTTCCTTTTACACAGTCATCTGTTGACCCACAGCTAGCATTTTCTGTAACATATGGTCTCATACATTGTTATACTAGAAAGTCCATATGAACCCCAGAAGGGAAATCTGAGGAAATGAATATTATAATGCATCAAAATTTCACTGCCTCAGCTTTAAAAAAAATACAGTACCATTCATTGTTATAAGTTATAAAATATATGTATAACTACTAGAGGAGCATATTAGAATTGGCTAAGACAATTAGGAGAGGTTTAAAAAGGAAGTTGTCTAGAAAAAGCAAAGAGTGAATAATTCTTAGACTTTACCAAAGAGATTGCTGAGCATATGCACGGTGGTGCTGGCTCTTTCTTGGATGGATCCTAAGCACAGTGTGACACTGGCTAAGTATATTAGAGCAGAGATAGGTGCAGAGTGACAGTACAATAGATGCTGCTGCTGCTGTTGTTGTTGTTGTTAGACAAGTTAGATTTCTCAAGCACATAAGTTCTTGTTCATGATAGATTTTTTTTTCCAGCCACATCAGTTTATATAACAGGACAATGTAATTGAAAGAAGATGAACTTTAGTATTTTCACCCTTCATCTTTATCTTGGTGCTGCTATATTCTTGTGACCTAATTATTTTCTAAGTCTCTGTGAACCTCATTTATTTTACCTGTAAAATAAAATACTGTAATGAATAAAATTTGATTTTCAAGATGATGACCTTGTTACAGTTAAAGTTTTACAGTTTTTGTGTTAGCTTTATCTCCATTATAATCTTTGTGTCCCTTTACACCATTATTAGGAATAGCCAATGAGTCAGAATTCACTATTGCTGAGTTATAGAGGAATAGAGTCTATTCTGTGCTTTTATGAATGCTGAAATGTTACCTTGTAAACCAGTTCAAATGTATTTATGTTTATACAGAAAATACTCGTTCTGTCAGTGCTAGACAGTGAAAAAAAAGTTATTCATTTTCTTTCTTTATCCTGTCTAATACTTTTCCATCCTTCTTAAAACTTAGGAGTATGTATCCTGTTTGGAAATCTTTTCTCGAGGGAACAATGCAAGTGGCCCAGTCTCGAATCAATATATGTGAAAACTATAAAAACTTCATTTCTGAGCCTGCAAGGACAGTGAGAAGTTTAAAAGAACAACAACTAAAAAGGGTATTGTGTTTATTTCTGTCCTTTTATTATATGTATTTTATTATCTCAGTGTTGCAGTTGTAATGTATAAGATGAGCTAAATTAAATATTTTAAAATTTTAAAAAATATCACAAGGTTTATTAAATATCATTTTACTCAAATTTCTCAATATGCTCCCTTTACTGTATTTTATTAGCTGAGGAAAGTGAGTGTAATTTGAATCTATAGAAATTGGTAAAGCTAGGGGCTGGGGAGATGGCTCAGTAGAATAAGCACTTCCCTGGCAAGTGCAAGGGCCTGAGTTCAATCCCCGGTTCTGCAAAAAAAAAAAGAAAGAAATTGGTAAGGCTCAGTAAACACTTAAAAAATAGAGAACATCATGGTGAAAGCTTTAAAAATAGAAATATTAATGTTTTAGTAAATATCAATTACTTAGAAGTAATATTTCAAAAAAAAGAAATATTTCAGAAAACATCTAGTTTTGATTTTTTAATTGAATTTTCAGAAAAAAATTTAAAGACTATCTTCGTTTGCCAAATATGATTGAAGTATGAAATTAATATGCTAAGTGTATATGTGTATATATAAACTATTTAACCAGTATTCCTAGGCCAAGAATGTTTGTTGAGGCTCAACAATTTTCTTATCTGTAGATTAACTTGTTTTATGTTATAGCTAATAATACTGGTGTTCATAGCTGATTTTGTATGTGTGCAATGGTTGAATGCTAAATAAGTATTGGGCATAACTGTAAGGACACTAGGATTGCAAGTTGCGGGAAGTTACTTCAAACTGGCTTAAAGCCAGGGAGAGAACATTAACTTATACGACTGATTTCCAGAGCTCCAGTCATGGGCAGACCCAGAGGCTCATTGATAGTTTTAGAAATCAGTCTTTTCTTTTCTTCCGTCTATTAGCACTGTTTTCTTCAATGGCTTTCTTCTTTACCAACATTCTCTACGTTGTGGTCCTCAAAGTGCCAGATTTGTAAATTTCACACATAGCAGTTACAGACGTGAAAGTTTCTGTGAAACTACCAGAATTGTTGTGAAAAATGCCATTGTTTTTGCATTCCCACCAGCAGTTTGCGGAGATTCTAGTTTCTCTGTAACTTAACTAATATTTGTTGTTTTGGGGGGCTGGGGAATGGCTAAAATAATAGGCATCCTTTTAGGTGTGAGGTATTTCATTATGGTTATGATTTTCCTGATAGTAATGTTAGGTAATTTTTCTTCCATTATTAGTTTAATTTTATAATCCTGTATTTTTTATTACCTTACAGGTTTCAATGTTAGTTTGTTACATTACTTTGAATTATTTTTACTATTCCCCAAATCTTTTATATGTAATTTTTTATTATTTTATGTTTAAATTACATAATGATCACATCTATCATGGCGAATTTGTATATGCATAACCATCTTAATTTTTTTGTCTCCCCCCTACTCCAACCAATTCTTCTTCCTTTACCCACTTTCAAAAGCTAATTTTTTTTCTTTCCTTTAAATCCCTTTTTCCTTGTTTCCCTTTCCCTTCTTGTACCCCTTCCCATTTAAAAAAAAAAAAATTCTTCCTCCTTCCTAATATCTATACCCTTTTTTGCTTCTTTTTCATACTTTTGGTATCTTACACAAGAGAAGCAGTGTAATATTCAAACGTGTGTGTCTGTTTCTTCACTTAACACTATGGTCTTGCTGAGTGTGATGGCGCACACCTATAATCTTGAGGCAGGAGGATTACCATGAATTTGAGGCTACCCTGTTTCAATGAAAAAAAAAATTATGATCTTGTGTATCCATTAACCCAAATATGCCCCAAGGTTTCCTTCTATATGGCAGAATAGTGCTTCATTGTATATAAATACCACATTTTCTTTATCTGTTCCTCTGTTGATAGGCCTCTATGCTGTTTGCAAGATTTAGATATTATAAATTGTGTTGCTATAAACACAGGTATCACTGAGGTATGATGATTGTAACTCTTTCAAAAAGAGGAGCCTATTCCCAAATCTCTAAATTAATTTTAAGTGTGTCTTGAATTAGTGTTTTACTATCTCATGAACAATATAAAAATCTTTCAACAGTGTAATTCTGTTTACTTTCTTATTATGATTTCTATTGCTGTTAAGTCTTTTGACTATTTATATGCCTTTGGTACTTTTTTTTTCTTTTTTGTTTTTGGTACTGGGGATCAAACATGGGACCTTGTGCTTGCCACACAGGTGTTTATGCCACTGAGCTATATCCCCCAGCCCTCTTTTTTAAATATTACCACTCTTTTTTTTTCCTCTGAATTCCAAAATCTGAGTATTTTCCAGTTATAGTCTGTTCTTTTATTTGTAATCTATTTTTAAAAATTCATCTTTTGGGGGCCAGGAATATAGCTCAGTGGCACAAGCACCTGCCTGGCCAGCACAAGGTCCTGAGTTCAATTCCGGGCACCAAAAATAATGCTCCATATTTGGGGTGCAGTTCTCCATGGTTTTCTTTTTCCTCTTAAACACATTATTCCTAATCTGTCCCATAATTTCACTATCTTGATCACTGTACCCATTTTTATTGTGTGCCACTTTTTGTGTTTTTTTGTTGTTTAGGTCTACTTTAGTGTGCCTCATGGTGCTATGTATCATAGTTGAAAAACGTGGAGGATCTGCAGGATGTTTCTAAAAAGGATGACTTTAGGCAGATAAAGTGCTAGATCTTTATCTTGTTTATGTCTGGCTTTTTTAGAGTTACTTACTTCTGCAATCTTACCTAAAAGTAGAGGGTGCTTACTGTGACCTTTCTACTCAGCCAAGACTTGAATCAAACCTTTGTCTTTTCAGTATCACATACTTTTTCTGGTCCTATAATCTCTGCTTAGTCATTAGGCTTTCACCTACTATTGCCTGCTGGATTTCTTGGGAGTTTCACCCAGTACATGCCTATTAAAAATCAACTAATAACTCCAGAGGAACTTGACTAGTAAATTTGGAATTTGCTCCTTTGTAGTACCCTTCTTTCTGGATCGTTGCCTTGCAAGTTCCTATTCTCTTGGCATCACAAAACCCCAAATTCTCATTCTGTTTAGTAGAGTCAGAATACCACATATTGTTTGTATCCTCTTGTTTTGTGTGTGTGCCATGATTCAAGGAATGCACTGGGTGGGGGGATGTCAGGCTTTGTGTGCTCCCCTTCTTTTAGATCTCATAGTTTGTTAAGTCTAAATGTATGCTGTGTCCAACTTTTACTCTTTTATCTATGGGGAGGAATTTTTATCCGATTATTTTGACATCTTTTGGAATCAGTTTTGACTTAATATGATGCCTCTATAACATTGCAAAGTTCATGTCCATCTCATCTATGTATGTGTCTGTCTGAGACAGTGTCTTACTGTACAGTTTGGGATGGCCTTGCACTCAACACAGCCCTCCTTTCACAGCCTCTTGAATGCTGAGGTTACAGGTATGTGCCACCATGCCCAGCACAGTTCATGTCCTTTTAAAATTTTTCTGTTTTGGCTGTTTTCTTTCATAATCCTTGAGGATATAGATATATCACAATTATGAAAGGCCTGATATTATAATTAAAATCATATGAGAGATTATAATGAGTATTATAATACTACAGCCAGATCTTTCTTTATATGAACATTGGCTTGTAAATTGAAAATAAGAGCTACAGTAATCTAAGGCATTTTGTCATTCTTATATTTACTTAGCCTTTGTCTATATCTTTGTCCTTGATACTAGAGTTTACACCTTTATCTTGAAGTAACTGTGATCAGAGCCTGTAGATACATGGGTCAGGGTTAGAGGACATCTTATCAAATGCCAAGCCCTGAGTTTGATTTATAGCAACATACACATACGTGGTGTGGGGGCATTCATGACTAACGTTATATAACATGTTAGAGTTCACAAACTGCTACCACAGCCATTATAGTCTCATTTGATTTTCATATCACCTTTGATAGCTATGTAAGTTTTTTCTTTTTTAAAAATTCTATGTATTTAGTATAGGGTCTCATTACACAGCTTGGATTTGTAGTGATCCTCCTGTTTCAACCTCCCCAGCGGGATTATAGGTGTGTACCACCATGCCTGGTCTTGGTGGCTGGCTTGGTGTGCCCAGGATGGGGCTGGCATGGCATTTGGTACCAGGGATCGAACCCAGGTCCTTGTGTTTGCCTAGGCAGGCACTTAGACTGCTGAGCTTTTCTCTGTAGCACCAGTATTATTTTATGAATGATGAAACTGAGGCCAAAAAATGTTGAAGAAATTTAGGTAGAAAATAACAGAGCAGAAACTTGAGTATATTACTTTCTAATATGACATTCTATATAATCTTTTAAAAACACTTGAAGTTTAATATTTAAAAGGGCTTACAGAAAATTATACGTGAGTGCTTGTTTCAGCAGTGCGTATACTAAAATTGGAACAAAATAGAGAAGATTAGCATGGCGCCTACACCAGGATGACACACAAATTTGTGAAGCATTTCATATTGAAAAAGAAAATTATATATTTAAGATGATGAAATACAGAATTATTTATTCTTTTGCATTTATTGCTATAATGTCTACAACACCAAGTCTTTTCAGGGGTTGCTCCTTGTATGCTTTACTTTAATGTCAGTCATCAGCAGTAGTTATTTCACAAAGCATGGTTGTTAGGCAAACTGTGACGCTATTTGGTGTCGTATTTCACATGGAAGTACCAGCTGTTCACCCAGATTTCACTTTGCAATTCAAAGGACACTAAAAGTGCTGATTCCTCTTCTGGATTTCTGTCCTAAAGGCATATTGCATGGTCCCTAGGACAAAATGTTTTTCTTTAATCCTCAAAACTAAAATTATAATAATTGCATCTTTGTATTTTACAGTGTGTGGACCAGCTAACAAAGATCCAAACTGAGCTACAAGAGACAGTGAAAGATTTAGCTAAAGGCAAAAAGAAGTACTTTGAGACTGAACAGATGGCTCATGCAGTACGAGAGAAGGCTGACATTGAGGCAAAGTAAGTAGTCTAGCATTTCTGAGAAAATGATTATACAAATAAATGTTTTCTTTGCTTATGCTTTGTTCTACAGGGCATAGTCTTGTTTTTAGGTTGTATCGGTATCTTAAGTTGTATGTTTGATGTACATAGATTATATACTTAAGGTGATATTTTCTTTTATACTGGCTTTTTCTCTGTTAATTTAGTAAACTGTTAATATTTGACCAATACATTGAATTTTGAAATCCAGTAACACCTTGGTTCATAAATGTTTTTGTTTGCAGTTTCATTTACGAACTCTACACAGATGTGACCACTGCCATCTTTCCCACACAAACACAAATGCAGCCATCTTCCTCAGAATCGTAAAACAAATTAAGTTCATAAACAATACCACTGTAGAAGATAAGTGCTCATTATAATTACAGACTCAAACTTACCCAAAGTCTAGTTAAAGTTGTTTTATTTTCTGATAATCAGGATTTAAGAACCTAAATTACATTTATTCATTTACTTATTTATTTATGTGGTACCAGAGATTGAACTTGCAACCTTGAACTTGCCACGTGGATATATATGCTGCTAAACTATTTCCCTAACCCTCAAAACCAAATTTTCATCATTCAAGACTCTAAATCAATTATAGTTGGAAATCTCTGTGACCTCAGGATTCCACTAAGTAGTGGAGTATTGATTTTCATGTAGAAATCCTGTCCCCAGCACTTTCCATGAAAGCGCAGCTCATTCATTCATTCATTCTTTCATTCATGAGATTGAAGCCAGGGCCTCAGCACTAAACTACATTTCAAGCTATTTTTTTTTTAATTTTTATTTTTGAGATAGGATTGTACTAAATTGCCCAGGCTGGGCTCAAGCTTGCAATCCTCCTACTGCGGCCTCCCAGAGTATGGAGATTATAGATGTTCACCACAACATTCAAATATATGTATGCTTCAGAGACTGTGTCCATTTCAGGTTTTTTTTTGTGGAGCCAGGGATTGAACTCAGACCCTTGCACTTGCCAGGGTGAACAAAAACAACACCTGGCAATTAGTGATGAGATATATGCAAGTAATGGATATGGTTTTTTTTCTTTTCAAAGTTTTATTGATAAACATATAGCAATGAGACAGTTTCAAATCAAATCGAAAGTACAATTTCAACAAGTAA
>NW_004524722.1:2095012-2096262 GCF_000260255.1 Octodon degus
AGGAGGTGGGAGAGGGTCCGGCCCACGCTGCGCCTGGGCTGGGACTGGTCCCGCCGGCACAGGGTAGCAGGAAGCTCTCCACACACTCACCGGACCTGGGCTAGGACTGGGTCTGGGGGTTCCCGGAAGTCGGCAGAAATCTGGATATGTTTTTTCATGACAACTTTATTGAATCTGATAATACAGCTGTTCCCTGAAGAGATCTGTGAAGAGGAGAACTGAGATTTCTGTGCATTGTTTTGACTGATTCAAAAATCTAAACTGAACTCCTACACATGAAATCAGATGCTTTGGGCACTTGTGTTCCCAAACAATCTACACGTGTGTTTGGCCGCATTCTAATGTTTTTTATATGCTTGAAACATAAGCAATTTCACAGCTATCTTGTGAAAATTCAGGGCCTCCTGGAAAATTTATTGAAAATGAGTGGATGGTAAATGAATACTCATTAAGTTCTTGATGTTATTGGATATTTTCCTAATTTTATTTATTGTTTTATTTTTTGAGCAAACGGTTTCTGTACTTTCATAGAGTAATTGATTCTATTTTCTGAATAAGGTCTGAAATTTTTAGATTAGGAACTCTCCACAGGAGGATGCTGCCATTGTAGTTTTTAGGAACTTGTTTTATGAACTTTCAGGGATTTTAGAATAGAGATTGACAGATTTATAGAATATGTTTAAATACCTATTCAGCCATAGCCTGCAGTGGGAAAATGAGGACAGTGGTGAGCTCTTTTTGATGGATTTGCAAGCATCTAATTTGCCAAGATGATTACAAAGCACACTTTTCTGGGCCAGCAAGATAACTCAGAGGATTAAAGTGCCTGCTTAGGCAAGTGCAGGGACTGTGGTTGGATCCCCAGCACCACATGCCACACCAGCCCCACCCCCAGGGCAGGCTGAGCCAGCCAGCATCCAGGTGTAGTGGCCCATGCATGTCATCCCACCCCTGGGGAGCCTGAAAGCAGGAGAATCAGAAGTCCAAGCTGTATAGTGAGACTCCGCAACAACCAAATACATTAAAAAAACAACAACAAAAAAAAAAACCACTTTTCTAATATGGCCCAAATTCGTAGTGAGACATTTTATTTCAGTGTTTCATTTCTCTGGAAAATTAACAGAAATGTTTGTATCTCATAACTCCTTCACTGAATGTTTATTGGATTATTATATTGGATACTATGGATACAGAGATAAGTGAGGTAAACTTTGTGCCTTCAAGGAGTTTGGAACTCAGAATTAGGAAAT
>NW_004524722.1:2096727-2103839 GCF_000260255.1 Octodon degus
ATGGTATATTCAAGATGGTTAGGATAGATATATAGTTGCATTCTCTTAATGAATAGCGGGATTTGTTCTAATGGTGTTTGTAAATAGGATATCAAGTCCGCATCTTGTACAGCAATTAACCACTAGGAAGAATGTGTGCAATGTGTTAATTACTGAAACTGTCCTACCAATTTGGTTTGAAACTGTCCCATTGCTATTTGTTTCTCATTAAAATTATGGGGGAAAAAAGACTATAGAAAATGGAGAGATTAATTTTACCTAATGGTAAGGGAATCCTTTATAGAAGTAAAATTTGGATAGAGTTTCCAAATGTGACTGATTTTTCTAAGTAGAGAGAAGAAGATCTGGAAGGTGGCCTGAAAATGGGACTTCATGTAGTCTTCTCCCCCCACCCCCGCTTTTATTTGGTACAGGGTATCACTGGGCAGCTTGGACTTGTAGTGACCCTCCTGTTTTCCGCCTCCTCAGCACTAGGATTACAGACATGCACTACTATGCTGGGACTCGGAGGCTGGCTCAGTGCACCCAGGGATGGGGCCAGCACAGCATGTGGGACCAGGGATTGAGCCTTGGTCCCTACGCTTGCCAAAGCAAGTGCTTAGTCCACTGAGCTATCTCACCAGCCCTCATGTAGTCTTGATTGATGGAGAGTGTCTTAGTTACTCTTCTTGTTGGTGAGACAAAATACCTGATACCCAAAGTTAAAGAAGGAAAGGTTTATTTAACTCACAGTTTATAGAGGTTTCAGTCCATAATTTGCTGCCTCTAAGGCAGGGTGGTACATGGCAAAGGGGCAATAGTTCATGGCGGCAGAAGATAACAAAAGCAACAAGCAAGAGCAAAAAAGGGGGAAACAAGCCTCTTTCTGTCCCTTTTATCTTATCTAGACTGCTGGGACTAGAATGGTGCCAATACAACTAGTGGAGTCATCACCTAGCAGTCACCCAGCTTTAATCCCAGCACTGCACTATGAATTAATCACAAACTGGAGATTTAGCTACCTCCAAAAAAGCCCACCTAGGCCAGGGGATAGCTTGGCGGTCTAAGCGCCTGCCTGGCAAATGCAAGGACCCAGATTTGATCCGTGGTACTGTGTGCAGTGCTGACCTTGGAGCCCCGTGTTGGTTTCCTGCATGGTGGCTCATGCCTATAATCCCAGTGCTACGGAGGCTGAGACAGAAGGATCACTAAGACTCTGAGATGCATAACGAGACCCTGTACCAAATGAATGAATAAATAAATAAATAAATAATTGTGAAAGAAAATTTAAGAAAGTAAAGCAGAAGCTAGAAACTTAAAACCTTATAATGGAAGATCTATATTCAACTCAGATTATTTGGCTAGAAAGAAAGCTGGTAACATCTCAAAATCACATTTTGTCTTACCCTGAACAGGCACTCTCGATTATAAAGTGTGTGACCTGTGCTATTCTAGATCAAGATAAATAGAAATCTGAATAATAAATTTAAAAACCTCATGAAATATGAATATAACAAGGTAGGAAATAACAAGGATGTCTCAGAACCATTTTTTTAATAGTGACAAAGAGTTGGGATGCATATGTATTCATCCCAGAATGTTCTTTCTCCTATTAGAAAGATTAAAGGTTGGTTTTTATCCTGTTCACATGGGCTATGCGGACTGGCTGCCCCACCTTCCAACTGCAAATAGTCTGCAATTGTACTTCATATGAAGGCAGAGCTACCAGCACCTGAATTGAATTCTCCCATGGCGATCACCATGACACTGCAGTTAAGACAAACATTACAGTTTCAGAAAAGCTACTGATCATGGAAGTATTGCTTGTTCCTTAGCATCTGTTTATTGACTGTCTGTATAGTTATTTTTAGTTGAATAAACATTTTTTTTACTGCTTCTTGTTTGATTAAGGAGATCAGGGAGATAATACCAAAGCAAAAGATGGAGAAGTAAAGTCAGTAGAGTCCAAGGGCCTTTTCAGTAGGTTTAGAATACCTGTAGGAGTACAGGGGGCACACAGACAATGACCCAGACACAAAGAACTTTTAGTGCAGGGAATAACAGGAGTAAAGACTTCCCAGAATCTGGATGTTCTGGTGTGGGGTTTTTGTTCCTGTTTTGTTTTGTTTTGTTTTGTTTTGAGCGGGGTCTTGCTATGTAATTCAGGCTGGCCTCAAACTCAGAGCAGTTCTTCTGCTTCAGCTTCCCAAGTGCTAAAATTACAGGTGTGCTCCACCATGCCTGGCGTATTTTGATATTATTACCGGCTCTTATGTGCAGCAAAAAACTACTAACCCTTACCTCCTTAGGTTGGCTTTTTTTCGTTTTTGAGTAACCTTATAAGAACTAAAATGTGTGAACTTTTATGACACTGGGAATAAACTGTAGTTTGATGACTGTTAGTTATTGGGGGCCAGCAAAATAGTTCAGCAGATTAAAGTACCTGCTTAGGCAGACACAGGGGCTGGGAGTTCAATCCCGGGCCTGCCTGCCAGCAATTGAGACTGGGCGTGGTGGAGCATACCTGTAATCCCAGCTCTTGGGAGGCTGTAAACAGGCTGATCACTACAAGTCCAATCTAATAGTGAGACTCTGAACACCCTGTAGACCTTGTCCTAAAAATTTTTTTAAAATGTATTTTAATTCTTATTTGTCAAATTATATTTCTTTATCACCAAGTATGTTTTTATGTGCATCTCAATAATTATATTAAACTCTTCCTATAATAAAATATATGCAAATAAGAATTGCTCTTGATTTTCCAATTTTCAGTTTGTTATTATACTGTTTAGAACAGTATCTTAAATGATTCATTAAAATATTTGGTAATTTCATTAGAATATTTATAACTTATAAATCTTATTAAACATTTTATTTTATTGTAGGTCTAAACTTAGTCTTTTTCAATCAAGAATCAGTCTGCAGAAGGCAAGCGTAAAGGTAAGTTTTTAAAAGGTGTATTACTCAATTGAGAAACCGCCTTAGCTTATAAAATAATTAGATCCTTCTAGGATGTAGGTGGGTTATTTCTACCTTAGAGAAGATTTTAAAGTTACTAACTCTGAAAGAAACCTTCCTTCCCTATGCATTGTTGTGTTGTGTGGTGTTTTGTTTTACCCAAGTATTAAAAATTTTGGATATCAACTCGCTTTAATACGTTTCCCTGCCATACATGTTCAGGTAGTCTGTGTCATTAATTCTTAGTCACACAGAGTTGGGGCATTAGGAAGCCCTACACAATCATTTCGTCCAGACTGAGATTCCTCAGCATGTGTGCCGGGCTTGTGCAAGTGAGTTATCCTGGCGAACCCTCAAGTTGTGGAATATTAGATAAATGAGCTAAGTGACTTGGTGTTGCGGCCGAGTTCCCTGCCAACAGTTCTTCTGGCATGTTGGGAGTGGTTTTTTTTTTTTTAACTGTTGTTTTTTAAAAACTGTTTTTTAACTCTTTTAGTGTTGCCCATATGTCTTCAAAGAGAAGACACTTAATTTAAAAAAATTCTCAGCTAAGTAAAATGAACATAACATTTTGAAGATTTCTAGAAAGCTTTGAAAGTATGTTAATAACTGCCAAAGTGTAAGTTATTTATACCCCTCACATATAAATAACAAATAATTGAAAATGCTCTTCTCATTTATTGAGTCAGTTTCATTCCCAATAACTTTATATGCATATAAATACTTTTCCACATAGTTCTGTCTTACTCTTGGTAGGATGCCACTAATTGCTGACTGAGAGTAGTCTTCTGTGTTTTGCAGTGTGATATCACTTTATTTTTCTTTTACTGTGTTTTAGTTAAAAGCCCGGCGATCTGAGTGTAATTCCAAAGCTACTCATGCGAGGAATGATTATCTTCTTACTCTAGCAGCAGCAAATGCACATCAGGATCGCTACTATCAAACAGATTTAGTTAACGTTATGAAGGTAATACACTTTTAATATCTCTGTAATTTTATTTCATTAAAACCAAAACAGCTTATGATCTGGGTGTAAGGTATACAGGATTGAATATATTGAAGGTAGCAAGGCTGTTTTACATTGTTGTGGTTTGAATAATCTCTGTTTTAGACAGTTTGGAATCAATTTTTAGTATAAGAAAATGTTTAAAGCCAAATTATAATAAGATATTGTTGTATTACTTAGCCACAGCAAATATTTGCTGAAGATTGTTAAGATAAGATTAATATACTGTATGATATAAGAGATAGAAACTCCTAAGCCGAGAAACTGTTTTTGAACCATTTTTTAAGATTTAGTTCATATAAATCAGTAAAATATTGAAGCGAGGCACAATCTTCAGTTATTTTCCTCTGGACAGAATCATCAGAGAAAGGCTAAGATTTCACTGTAGCTTTATCTTTTGTTAAGTTTTAACCTTTATTTCCTGAAAAAGTGTATTTTTATTAAATATACTTTAGAGTACATCATGACTAAGCTGAATTTTTTACTAACCAGAATTTTGGTTATTAACCATATGATTATTTTGTAATTAAAAAAAAAGTTAAAATTTTCATAACAGGGACGGCCAGCAGACTAGGCAGGTGCAGGGACTGGGTTTTGATCCCTAGCATGCCATCTTGGCCCTGCCCCGGGGACATGCTGAGAGGGTGCCTGAGATTGGGCGTGGTGGCGTGCCCCTATAATCCCAGCACTTATGAGGCTGAAAACAGGAGGATCACTATGAGTCTGACCTGTGTAGTGAGACCCTATAGACCTTGTACTAAAAATCATAACATTAATAGGTGAAGTTAGCATTAATGTTTGGTGATTTTGAAATGTTTACAGGAAAATAAAATGTCAATGATTATATGACAATATCTGCGCTTTGGGTATTACTCTGAAATGCAGGTGGATTAGATTCAGTGTGTCTTCTTGAGCTTCACCATGGTTTCCCCCATTTATTCTGCATTTAGTTTTAACTTTCACTGAAGTAAAGGGAATGGGGTGAAGAAGAAGAAAACTGTTTTAACACTTTGGATTCCATTTCATTCTTGGCCAATTGCTCAAGAACTAAAACGCTGAATTACTATGTCTTTCTCTTATGTGTTCAACTCACCCCTCTAAAATGTTCATGACTGTCCAATAAGCACATTGCTGTCCCTGAATTGCTTAATTTAGGAATCAGCAGTTGACAATGGATGTAGCTGAAGTAGGCATTCTGGTTTTGTTTTGTTTTGTTTTGTTTCCTAGAGGCTCTGGTAAAGAGATCAGCTTGGTTCATAAACTACAAGTTCATTCCTTGAAAGTACAAGCAGGGTATTTCCTGGGACTTTCAGGAAAATACAAGAATATTAATGGGTGTCAAACTGGACTAAAAAGTATTTTATTACAAAACTTTTTTCTTTTTATTTATTGCCTGAAATCCCCCTTTCCAGTCATCTATCCTGTTGTGACTTGTGCTGATTTGAATACAGGTTAAAATAGCAAGATGGGGAATTGCTTTGATATCCAGATAAGAAATTTTTAGACCTTTTCTCACAAAGTATTGAATTAGAAATTTAGATACTTGCTTATTAGGTGTTATGTAATGCTTTGAACTTATAAGGACATATAAGTCCCAACAATGTGTATTCTCAGTTTCTTTTTTCTTTTTTTTTTTTTTTTTCTTCAATATTTGCAATTTTATTGGTTGTGTTGAGGATCCATATACATGACTCACTTTGTACACAATTCTTAACACACATACCAAAAAAAGTCATGTATTGTTTTTCAGTTGTTCCAGTGACTTTCCAGCTTCAAATTTAGAGGCAAATTTTCTGTAAGAGGATTAAGTACCAGTATCTTCAAATGCTGACAAAGTGTTACTTAAGTCCTACCAGTTCACAATCTTGTATCACATACACTACATATTCAAATTTTTGATCTTTTACAGCACATTAACAAAATGAGGCAAACCGGACTACCACTACCAAAGACATTACAGAGTGCACACGATTCTGACAGGGGCAACAATTAGAATGTAGTTTTCTTCAGGAAACAATTCTACTAAAAACATGGGAATAGAAGCCATTTAAAGTATCCAAGACATATTAAATGCAGGACTGTAATTCCACTTGCCATTTAGTATGCTTCGTATTGCAGGATATAAAACTAACCCCCACCTATGGAATGTTAAGCTGACACCCAAGGCAGTCAAAGCCTGCCATAATTCAATATCTCACTATTTCTGGTTGTACCAAAAAATAACCAGAGAATGATTTCACCCTAAAAAAAAAAAAATCATTTACACTTAAAAAATGCTATGAGGTGGGATTCCCTCCTTTTAAAAAATGTTTCTAGAACTTGCATTTACAAAATAGTTGATAAAAATATTCCTCTGGATTGTACAAGAAGAGAGACAGGGAGCACTGATAAGACACGGTGTGTGATTAATCAGTTTTGGCTTCTTTCACTTCTACTTCATCAGAGGCTGTGCTTTCCTCATTTTTAGTTTCTCCATTTTCCGAAGGTAAATCTTTCTTGGTTTCTTGATTAGCCACTTCAGCCTGTTTTCCCTTGGCTCCCCTTTTCCCTTTTCCTTGTACTTTTTTGTCCGAAGATTTATCCTTTCCCGCTGCCTTTTTTTGGCTTCGTTTCCTCTTTAGCTGGAACAATTTTAGCTGACACCCTCACCGATCTCTTCCGCTCCTCCTTCGCCACCCCTTGGGCCCAGCTGACCTTCCTCTTGGGCATCTTTGAGGGGCGCGGGGCGCAGGATGCGTGTGTGCGTGCGGAAGCTGCTGGTCGAGGCGCGCAGGAGCCTCGTGGAGCTACGCAGCTGGACAGACCGCTGCCGTTACTCCCTCGGCCAGAGCTGCTGGAACCCCTCTCAGTTTCAAGCAATGTGTTAACTAAAGCCTTTTTTTTTTTTTTTTTTAGCATAGCTTGTACTTTTTTAAAATTAATTTTATTGAGAAACAAATAGCAATGAGACAGTTTCAAAACAGATTAGTAGGACATGTACAATAATTAATACATTGCATATTGTTGTCTTCATAGTAGTTATTCATAGTACAAGATGCAGACATGATATCATGTCTAAACAATATTAGTACAAATATTGCTTCTCATTGAATTAAGAGAAAGTAGCTGTATATCTATCATAACTATTTTGTATATACAGATACAAAATGTTTCTTCATTTGTATCCCCC
>NW_004524722.1:2104334-2111531 GCF_000260255.1 Octodon degus
TCCTAATATTTTTCAGATTGAATCTACAATCAAAAATAAATGATTTTCAATAAACCAGGGAATATCCATTATTTGTGTATGACATTTCCCACTGTAATTCTAACTTCTCATAAGGCTGAGGAGTAAGGATCACAAGTTTAGATCCAGAAAATACAACTTAGCAACACTGTATTTGAAAATAAAATAGAAAAGGCTGGAGATCTAGCTTAGTGTTGGAGCATTTGTCTAGCACATTCAAGGCCCTGGGTTCTATCTCCAGCATTCACCTACCCCCCAAAATGATACATAATTGGGGAATCTGTGCTTCTGTCCTTTAAAAATAAGAAAACATACTCTCAGTTTTTTCATGTGTTAATTTATGTTCTTCCTCATGCTAATTAAGTGTCCTGTACTACCAGAAAACTTGCATCAGTCATATTGTTATTTATTTAGTAAATTTGTATCACTGAATTGATAATGGTCCCTAGGTACTTTTCTTATGTCTTTTTTCTGAACAAATGTTAAGGTGATAATGCCATAGTTAGAATCTTTAAAAATTGTATGGATAATTTAGAAGAAGGGGATTTCATGTATCCATTCAGTCATGTAGAGGATGATAGCTACTGAAGTAGGCCTTGAAAGAGACAAAGACAAATAGGAACACTATTTGTCTTCAAAAAACTAAATGCTATGCATGATAATATGTGAATGATTATAAATCAGAGTAATGAAATCTTTTATTGCTAACGAACTATGTTTAGCATTTTTTTGTTTAATATTGCTCTAGCGGGGGCCTGGGCCTAGCTCAGTCCTTTAAGTGGCTGCTTCCACAAAGCTGTCAGCCTCAGGTGGCTGGAGTTCGAACCTCACAACTCTCCCGCTGGCCAAACGTGCCCTGAAGGCATGCGAGGAACAACAACAACAAAAAAAAATATTGCTCTAGCATTATTATATCTTAGACATTATTCTTTATCTTTGTTATAGTTGAATTTTTGAGTAATTCCTTTGTTTGTTTTGAGACAGGATCTGCAGGCTAATCTTGAACTCATGGTCATCCTTTTGCCTCAGCCTCCAAAGTGCTGGAATTATAGGCATGCGCCACCATGCCTGGCCAGATTACTAACCTGTGTAATTTTTTGCCTTTTGCAAATGAAATGAAGTTCCAACTCGGATAAGCTAGATGACCTCTTTCTCTGTACTATATTTTGCATCTAAGTAGCAAGTAGTGCTGAAGAAAAAATTCAGTAGAGCAAATCCATAATCATAAATTAATAGTAAAATAAGTTCAAATAGGCCCTAAATAGGGTGCAGATATCCTACTCTGTTTCCCTGGTTAACTTCCGTAATATTTTTAACAATTATTTTCTACTTTTTTACCCTTTCACATTTAACAAAACAGTTTTGTTGTTGTTTGTCTTTGGTATTTTTGTAATGCTGGGGATCAAATCCAGGGTCTCACACATCCGGAGCCAGGGCTCTACCACTGAACTACATCCCAGCCAAAAAACTGAATTTCCTTCCTAAATTACAGAAAAAACAAAAACCATCAAAAGGGAACTCCATTATTGTCCCACTGCCTACCTTAATCTGTATTGAAGACTCTTAAGGAGACTCAGTAGCAAAATGTTCTTATGAGACTAATGATCTTTTTGCCCCAATTTTGGATTATATATCATCCCCTCCTCCTTTCTCATTTTCTATTTTTTAAAAATTTAATTCCTGCATTCATGCTTGTAAATTGTCAGGGGGTGGGGATATCTTTGTTGCCAGTATTGAGGACCCCACAAGAAGAAAATGACTGCTTCTCAGAGATGTCTTCTAGGTATAGCTGGCTTTGGATTTTGAGTCTGTTACAAGGTCTTACCTCTTCATTTCATCCGGGAAATAGAAATTGCTGCCTATTTGGCCTGGCCCCTGGTTCTTTGGCATTGTTCTGTAGTGTTTATGTTTATTGTTTATTGTTCTCAGGCCATGTCAGTCTTAGCATTTAAGGAAGAACAACTGATTAGAACAATCGCCTCACCTTACCTAAAGTAGTACAATCTAACAATAGTATCAAACACACACTAGAAAATGGCAAACTGTGTAACTGTTGATTTTCCACCTTTAACTAGATGAACAGGATTTGTAGTTATATAACAAAAATAAATAAAAAAAAACCCAGTAAATTGTGTACAGTAAATATCCCCCCAAAATAGTGATTTTAATTTTAAAAGATTTAGGAGAAAAAAGAGAAGTAAAAGCTGTAAAAGGGAGTAGAAACAAGGCTGAAAGACAAAGGGAGATTATTTGAGAGATTCTTTACTAGCTTTAGAAGCTAGTAAAGTAGGAGGAAAAAGAGGGAAAAAACAGAAACAAGAACAGAGCAAAACAATAAAAAATCTAGAAATGTGTTCTCATATAAAAACAAGAATAGGGCACAGGCATAGCACCTCATGGGTGGCCTAGCAGCTGGCAGAATCCAGACAGATGCTTCTAGTCATCCTTTGGACCCAGGCATTGAAACTTGTTTTGGGGGCATGAGCAGAGGGCAACACATTGAGGCCACAAGTTGTTCATAGAGATCAATGGAAGCAGAAACCAAAACTCTTCCCCTAGAGAATGCATCCATCCTTTCAGAGGACTCTCTATAGGAAGGACACCAATTATGTACTGTCAACCTGGATCCCAAAATCACAGCATACCACGTTAGGCTCCTCCAGAAGTTTGGGAAGGTGAAATGGTTTGACTTCCTGTTCCACAAGTCAGGTGCTTTTGTTAACTTTGAAACTAAGCAGGAAGCAGAGCAAGCCATCCAGTGTCTCAGAGGCAAACTGGCACTGTCTAAGAAGCTAGTGGTACGATGGGTACATGCCCAAATAAAGAGATATGTTCATAATAAGAATGATAAGATTCTGCACATCAGTCTCAAGCCATCTTCCAGCACTGAGCCCACAGAGTCTAACCTATGTGTCACTGCAAAGATAAAAGCCATTGACGCAAAGCTGAAAATGATGGCAGAAAATCTGGATGCAGAATACCCAGCAGCACCTGCTTATTCTTCTGTCAAACCACCAGATAAAAAAAGGACTACCCCTTATTCTAGAGCAGCATGGAAATCTCGAAGATGCTGGTTGTGAATTACTGTAACGGCAAAAGCAAATTGATCTCTACACCTGACCTCCTCTGCCTTTGTACTTTTAGATGTGGATGGTGATTATGAGTTTGTCTTCTGTGAACTATGTGTGGAATTGAGCAGCATCCAGAATAAATAGAATTGTGTAAAAAAAAACAAAAACAAAAATAAGAATAATCAAGAAAAAGAGAAAAAATGGAAAAAACTAAAAATAATGTAAAAGTTAAAAAAAAAAAAAAGTAAAGGAAAAAAAGCAGAAAAAAATGTCCACTTCAGGGCATGTCTTTGCTCTCACTGGTTGACAGAAGAGGAGACAAAGCCTAGATCTGTGTTGATTGATCCTAACAAGCCAGCAGTGGAATTACAGAAGTGGTGGGTAATTACAGCAAAGCTGGGCCTTTAGTTCCCCTGAAGTTCAGGCTACTTCTAGTTTCTTTTTCTCTCTTTCTTTCTTTCTTTCTTTCTTTCTTTCTTTCTTTCTTTCTTTGTGTGTGTGTGTTTGTGTAACCAGGGGTTGAACTCAGGCCCTTGCACTTGCCAGGCAGGTGCTTATTCCTCTGAGCTATCTCCCCGGCCTCTACTTTCTGACTATGAACTAGGGACCTGAGATTTTTAGCACACAGCCCTCCTAGGGCCTCCTGCCACTTGAACTCAGCTGCTCCTCACCCTGACACTTGGAGCCAATAGATGGAGCCAACCTGCGGCTCTTCTGAGTTCTGACTTTAGTTGGCCTCTTTGCAAAATGGCCACTGGCCAATCACCCTCTCCCAGGGGAGCATCTGAAGCCAAATACCTCACCAACAGCTGTAGTCTGCAGCATCTACTGCTGTATTCCACTGTGCATTTCTCTGGAGGTCTCTGGGGTCACCATTAATTGCCATGCCTCTGCAGATCTGAGCCCGCCATCCCATACCATGAGCTAGGGCTCCAGAAGGAGGTGCCTATCCTTCTACATTGTGCTCCTTCTCTTTGCTCTCCTGGTGGGCTATAAGTCTCGTTTCAGATCTTTGCTGGGTCCAGGGACCCACTTCTCTCTTCCTTCTCTTCCTGATGCTGCTATATTCCAGCTTCTGATTCTAAATATCAGAGAGGCTGTTTCTCTGCTGCTCACCATTCCATCATCTTCCTGGAAATCTGGAAGCAAAAGTTTTAAAACAGGATTTTCCAACTAATAACTTTTTGTTTTTACAGAAATCTAAGTTTTACCTGGATGATCTTTAGTCTGAATTTTTAAAAGTAATCTCTTAAAAATGTTTAGTGTATAGTTCTAACAGGCCATTGAATTTTCTAGGTTGTCATCTTAATTGGGAGTCTTTGCTAGAGAACCCACAAAAAATGAGTGGGTACTGAGGCACCCTGGGCTACACAGTGAGTTCAAGGCCAGCCTGAACTGCATAATGAGACCTTGTCTCAAAAAACAAATGGGGCCAGTGAGATAGCTCAGCAAACTGGCCCATGCCTGTAGTCCCAGCACTGGGGAGGCTGAAAGCAGGAGGATCACCACAAGACCGATCTGGATAGTGAGACCCTGCAACAACCAAATACATTAAAAACCAAAAAGAAAAACAACTAGTGAGAATATTGTAAAGAGTGACCAGAATGTAAGGTGAGAACTTTAAAGAAATCAACTTTCTTTTTAAGTCAGTTTTATTATAGTTAGCACACAATAAACTACATCTATTTTAAATATACAGTTAGTTAAGTTTTGACAAGCATGTATAGCTATGTGATCACCATCCTAATCATATTTTGAGTATTCTGTTCCCCCAATTTTTCTCTTTATGATTATATTCAGTTTTTGTCACAATGTAACAAGTCACCACAAACTTAAAGGTTTTGAACTACTGCCCATGAATTACCTCATATTTCTGATCAGCCAGGAGTTTTGTCCTGCTTGGTTTCCAGCTGGAGCCCATTCACATCCCACCTTAGGCAACCTGGTGGTTCCCTGCTCTGAGAAGATCACCATATTGATGCTGAGTGGACAGACACCCAATCAGCCTAGTACACTGCAGCCCAGAGCTCTTAGACTCCAGAGATTCTCCTATCTCAGCCTCCCGAATAGCTGGGGCTACAGACTCACCATCACACCTGGCCATCTCCTGTTTCTGTGGGTCAGAGTGTGGGTGGATGTAGCTGGCTTCTCTGCTTAGGGTCTCACAATGATATCAGGGTATCATCTGGGAAGGATTTTTACCTGGAGGTCCTGTGAAAGAATTTGCTTCCAAGGCCATTCAAGTTGGCACAATCAGGTTTGTTATGTTTGTAGGATTTGCTTTCTTGTTTTCCTGTTAATTGTAGACTGCGGTCATTCTCAGCAGCTAGAGGCCGTTCTCTTGTCCTTTGCTCGTGACTCTTCATTAGACACCAGCAATGGCATGTCATATCCCATCTAATGATTCCTGTTTGGAATATCTCACTTGTGTTTTTGCTTCCAGCTTGAGAAAACTCTGCTTTTAAAGGTTGCATGTAGTTAGGTCAAACCCACTCTTTTGCCACTTAATATGAGATAATCAGAAGAATGATATTTCATTGTATTCACCTTTCCTACCCAGCCTGAAAGAGGTGGATAATATAAAAGGGCAAGGATTATTGCGGTCATTTTATAATTCTATCTACTTCAGCAGCCTTGGTTATATCTAGTCCGAAGCAGTGTTTTTCAGCAATACTATAACTGTTAAGTTTTAATTTCTTCTTTCAATTCTTTTTCTTAAAATATCAAAATTGATTTTTGTATATTGTTCTGTTCTGGTTACTTTGTTGCTCTGCATAACTAATTGCTAACAAAGCTTAATGGTTAAGTCTGGTGGTTTAAACAATAACAGCATTTATTTTGCTCTCAAATTTGTACTTTGGGGTTGGACATATGGTAAATGTCTGTAATGCATCACTTTAGAGGCTGAGGCAAGAGGATTGTGAGTTAGGGGAAGCCAAGGGTGTGACATTTTATATTTCCATGAGCACACAAATACACTGATTCTCCATATCCTTTCTAACTTCTAGTCTCTTCCCCTCTCTCCTTGCCTTGTCTCCTTCCTTCCCTTCTTCTCCTTCCTTCCCTCCTTTTCTCCTTCTTTCCTCCCTCCATTCCTGCCTCCCTGTGCATATTTTGCAATGAATATAATGACTAGTATACATCTTGGTGCCACTGCCTAGATTCATGGCGGCCGTTCATAGGTGCTTTGTACCACAGGTGTAGATATCATCATAATGGAAAAGGGGAATGATATCGTAGTATTAATTTAAATCAGTTTTGACCTAGTGGAACCCCTGAAAGATTTTCAGAGACCTCCAAGATCTTATAGATTATAATTTGGAAAACTTTTACTTAAAATATGAAAACACTAGTTTAAGATGAAAAGGTGACATTAGGAGGGTCACTGCTTTTGCTTTCTTTTGTGTAACAAATAATTGTAAATTCCTCTTTAACAGATAAATAAGATTTGGGCCTTGTGAGTTTTGCCACCCAAGACCTTAGAAATTAGAAAAGAAGCTGAGACATCCATATGAACATATAATTCATATGGATTAGTAAAGCATATAATAATAATAGCATCATTTACTAGCTTTGAATTTTATGCATGCTTTATATTTTATAATATATTATTTAATCTTCACGGCAATGTGATATATACCTGAAGAGTAACAAGCATGTATTTTTGTGAATACACATGGTATAGATAGCTGTAGGCCAGTGTTGGCAAGCTTTTTAGAATTTTCAATAATAGACACATACCTCTGTGGCACCTGTGTGACCACTGGTTCACCACCACTGCTGTCAGCTATCTGCTCTCATTAGAATATAACCTTCCTAATTAGCTTTGTGTGAATGGGAAGGGAGAAGTTCTAGTGATCCTCCTTCATGGAGAAACTGTCCATGGAGGAATTAGCTCTCATCTGGCTTTGCTTGAAGAGGAGGGTGTCAGCAGACTGGTGGCAGAGGATGGGTGGCACAGGGTTGGGCTCTTAGGAATAGGAGAGTTCAAAGTGAAATACTAAAGGGATATGAGAACTTGTACTGTAACGTCATGTACCTCGGTAGTGTCCCAAATTTTCTGATCAAGAAGATTATGGGGCCAAAGAGGAAAGTGATCGATGACGTA
>NW_004524722.1:2111631-2112317 GCF_000260255.1 Octodon degus
TCAGTGGTCTAAAGCACCTACTTAGAACAAGCTTAGCAAAGCACAGGGACCGTGGTTCAATCCCCCAGCATCACATGCCAGCCAGCCCCGCCCCCAGGCAGGCTGAGCTGGCCACACACAAAAAATAAATAAATAAATAAATAAATAAAAATGTGAAATTATTTTTACTCAGTGAATTTTTGTTAAGCAGCTTTTGGGCAGTCTTCCCAGATTCTGTAACATGTATTGTTGGTTAGAAAATTGTATAAAGTCCTAGCATTAACTTTGGGGTTAAGAAAGAAATTGGTGTGTGAACGGATAGGATCTTCAACATGCTTACCCACTTCTGCATCACTCTAGTAAGTTTTCTTTGTTTGTTGGTCATTTAATAAGCAACTCCCCATATACTTTTTCCTTCTTAAACCACTCTCAAATAGCAAATAGTATTTGTTTTGCTGGTTTTCTGATGGCTATTTGATTTTTCCTCTCAGGTTGATGTAATGATGTTGCAAAATATGATAGAGATTATATTTTATCACTGAAGTGCTTAGTCACAATCTGATTGACTTCCTGAGTGAAGTGTCCTGTTCTCATAATGAAGCTTAGGCCTCATTTGTGTGTATTTGGTGATATTTTTACCAACATAACAGTAGTTTAGGTTTAAATTTCATTCAGATAAAGAATTTAAACTGAAGAATTTCACTTCC
>NW_004524722.1:2112867-2118422 GCF_000260255.1 Octodon degus
CACACACACACACACACGCATTCTGAGCAGTTAACTGCCAACACATGATAGTCAAGTGTAAATGGCAGTTGACTTTTCTATGTGATTCATTAATCTGATTTTTATTCCAGATGTAAATAGAGTTGAATTAAATGAAATGAAACCATTCTAACATGATTCGAGAAGGAAGAAGTTAATAGATGAAGATAATAAGCATTGGGATGCAGCCCATTCTCTCATAAGATTTTGAAGGGAACGCATAGGAGTGTTGCTCTTGAATTTCACATTGTGCACCAGATAGTGGAACTGTTAACTTAGTTGTCACAGTGAGGGTGAGGATTTGGAGTTTCAGAAAACCAGTGCATAAGTGACACCCTAGATGTAATATTTTAAATTGATTTTTTTGAAGTCCATAAAAAGTAGTACAGTATGGGGCTGGGGAGATGGCTCAGTGGAATAAGTGCTTCTCTGGCAAGCGCAAGGGCTTAAGTTCAATCCCCAGTTCCACAAAAAAAAAAAAAAAAAAAAAAAGTAGTGCAGTATGTATATATGTGTGTACATTTTTCATGTAAGATGAGTCCTTGGGCAAGACCTTACATTAACTACCCATTTTTGAAGGAAAGAATAACTGGAGTTTGTTTTTGTTTTACCAACTTGTAGAAAAATCTTTTAGTATTCTTGTAAAACCTTTAAAGCTGCAGTGAGAAGTATTGGTCAGAGAATAACATATGTGTCCATATAAGCAAACTGGATCTCTGATTTGAGGATGATACCTTGGAAACAGGCTGACTTTTGTGAGCAGGCCTTAGGCTCAAAACTAAAGATGTTTACTTTTTTGCTCAATTTCTATATATTACTTCTTTCCTAACCACTCTGTTCACCTACCCAGCCTTTGATTTTGTCCTCCTAAACTTGAAGCTCTTGTTCTTATTTTCAGGAGAGACAGCCATGTCTTTGCAATTGCTTAGGCCTAAAGTCTTACTGACATTGTGTTGTCCCACCCCAAATCCTGTATCATCCCCTTAGTACTTCCTTTAAATCCCTCACCTCCCTCACTCTAATTTTAGACACCATTATCATCTTTGCAGATAACTTGGAGTCTTCTACTTTCACTCCTACTTTCAATGTCTGTTTTCCTCACAATAGCCAATGTGGTCGTTTTCACCCCTAACTCCATTTAAAATTTAAGTCAGATTTTTGTTATTCCTTTGCTCAAAATCATCTAGTAATTTCTCATTTAACTTAAAATTCTTATGAGGGTCATTTATCATTTGTGAGTGTTTCCCTCAGTCTAATGCAACCATATTGGCCCTCTGGGTTTTCCACACCAAGCATCTCTCATCTCAGGACCTTAACACTTGCAGTTTCCCCAGGCAAGCTCTTCCACCAGGTATCTGTGTAACTCATTCTGCCTTGCTTCATGCAGGTCTTTGCTTAACTGCAGTTTTATTGGTGATGCCTTCCCTGATGACTCAATATAAAAATGGCATCTTTTCTTCAATTTCTACTCCTTTACATTATTTAATGTTATTTATATTTATTACACCCTGACATATTTCAGAGTGGGGCCTTTGTTTCCTCAAATGTAGTATCTCTAGCACCTAAAATAAAGTCTTGATGACAAGTAGGGTTTTCACAGGCACAGAAAGGTAATTATCACATGATCTCACTCATGTGGAATTTTAAAAAGTTGATCCCTTTAAATCAGATTCATTTGGGTAGATTAATATTTTCTTTTTCATAGCTTTAAATTAAAGAAATGTTTTACTCTTCTTACAGCAAGGCTGCCAAATTCTCAATTGACTTTAAGGGTTACTTTCAAAACAGATACTAAGGGCCAGCCAGATAGCTCAGCAGATTAAAGCGCCTGCATAGGCAGGTGCAGCAACTGGGATCCTGGCATGCTGTGCTGGCCCCCCCTTGGGGCGGGCTGAGACCGTCTGAGACTGGGCATGGTGGTGTGCTCCTGTAATCCCAGTGCTTTGGGAGGCTGCAAACAGGAGGATCACTATGAGTCAGATCTATGTAGTGAAACCCTGTAGACCCTGTACATAATGAAAAAAAAATAGATGTTTCAGAGAGGAATTAGAATTTAAAACTCCTTTGAAACAGAAGCTGTTAATGGAATTGGTGAGAATTGTACTCATTAGCAGTGTATAGAACCCTGAGATGTGGGATTCAGCTTACTGACCTCATTTCTGGTGCTCGTCAGGGCTTCTTCAGAGCACTCTCAAAGAATTTCCTTCTTCACCTTCCCCCCCCCCCCCCATACAGGGTCTTGCTATGTGGCTCATGCTGGCCTTGAATTCACTGTGTAGTCCAGGCTGGCCTTGCACTTGCAGCAGTCCTCCTGCCTCAGCCTCCCTAGTACTGAGACTTCAGGCATGTACCACCATACCCAGCCACTAACCTTTCTTCCTGACCCAACACTGTCAGGTGCCTTATATTGTCTGGCACATTTGATATCTTATATCATGTTTATTTTATGTTCTATTGGAGTATAGTCACCTCATAAGTTACTTCTCAGAAACAATTTTTGAAAATTTATGTATATGAAAGCCACTGGAGGAGTAGTTTTACTTGCTTCAGGACAGTCTGTGACTTTAGAGAGGGTGAACTCAAGGCCAGGAGAGAAAGCAGGGACTGTGTCAAGCAAGCCTTCCTCCAGTGGCCGGCTTTCAGTGTGTCTATGTAAGTTTCCTAATAAGTTTGGGCCCTGTCTCTTCACCTGTAGCGTTAGGGTTCATGTTACCTTTTCATGAGTTGTGAGCATGTGTGCCTAGCATGGAGTAGGGTTCTTTGAGTATTCAACTCTATTTCTCTCTCATCCTTCATCATCTTCTTAATCAGTATAACTTAAGGCTTCATCTGTGATGACAAGCTCTTACAGGTATTAACCAAATTTTCTTATCACAATAAAGGGGCAAGTGCAAACCACTCAACAAAAAAGTGTGATTTTTTTTTTGCTCTAAAAATATTAAAAGCTGGGGGCTGGGGAGATGGCTCAGTAGACTAAGCGCTTCCCTGGCAAGCGCAAGGGCCTGAGTTCAATCCCCGGTTCTGCCAAAAAAAAAAAAAAAAGACTTAAAAATATTAAAAGCTAATATTAGATTAGCATTTTCTCCTTTAGAGCTTATATATCTTTCTGGCATTGAAATAGAGAAGAGAGAATTGCTTCATCTGAGTGGCCAAGCACGACCAACTCAAGTTACAGTGCAAAGGGAGTTTCCAGCAGTCAGCTCAAGGTGCACTTCCCCTTGCCTTTGTCTTCTTTCAGTAGAACACCTACAGACACACCAGGGAGCTTTGGGGACTTCTGGTTTTGATTAAAATAAAAATGCTCTGAAATGTGCCAGAGACCGTGGAACCCGGAAGTTATTTTTTAAGTGAAAAAAGCATGTGATTATTACAGTATTCCTGTCAACTAGGATTTTCTCTTAGCTTTATGGGAATAGAAACTTTATTTACTATACTGAACTTTCACCTCATTTGCATGATCAATTGCAGTTTGACATTATGAACTTACAGATGGCACATGCCTGGGATTCCAGCCCCCTTGGAAGCTGAGGCAAGAGGTTTGCAAATTCAGACCCAGCCTGGACAATTTAGCAAGGTGTTGTCTCAAAATAAAATAAATAAATAAATAAATTTAAAAAGGGCTAGGAATGTAACTCAATGTCACAGCCCAGCATTCAATCCCCAGCAGCACAGAAAATACAAATAAAGAGATTATTAAAAAATAGATTTCAAATCTGTGAGAAGATAATAGATTATGAAAAAAATGAAGGTAAGTTATTTTAGAAAAAGAAAAATTTGATTTTTATATTATACCAGATTAAAATAAATCATAGGTTTTTAAAGAAAATAGAAGAAAAAGCACAGATAAATGTTTACCTGGTCTAAGTGTGAAGATGAGATTTTAAATATTTTAGTAGACAACTTTT
Source organism: Octodon degus (assembly GCF_000260255.1). Classification (NCBI taxonomy): domain Eukaryota; kingdom Metazoa; phylum Chordata; class Mammalia; order Rodentia; family Octodontidae; genus Octodon; species Octodon degus. The sequence continues at coordinate 2,116,791 of NW_004524722.1, forward strand.
ATATGGGAAAATGATAATAGATTTGATGATCTCAAATTTTTAATGTATATAAATAGTAACAAAAACAAACATTTATTGAGAAAAGTGCCTTGTAATAAGTTTTTTAAATTTTTATTGCAATTTTATTAATACATAAATGGATAATGGGCAGGCATCACCAATTTGACTGACAACTATCCTGTGGAAAAAATATTTACTATATTATCCAACTTACCAGTGATTGTTCATATGCGGTTCTTTACAGCTAAGTAAGCATAATAAGATTGAAGAGCCCTGCCCTAAAAACACACAGTGTATAGCCCTAATCTATTTAATAGTATCACATGTGTTTTGCTATGACATAGCAAACACTACTAGTTTGCCAGTCTACAGAACCTATTTCTTCACTGCTTACTACTCTGTCACTTAGCAGATAGCACCTATATCAGTGTGGTTTATTTGTTTCTTATAGTGACATCCCACTGTAAGAATCTAAATCTGTATTGGTTAAAGGCTAAACAGATAAAGTAAGGATACCCCAAATGTATTGGATCACACAAGATAATTTTTTTTATGAAGTAGTTCAGGTTAGATGACAAAGTTTTCAAGGAGCCATGTAGCAGGGTGGCCCCTACCACCTTTCTCTCATGACTGGCCTGCTCAAACTTGGGTCATTCACCGATTTGGGTTCTAGCCAGTGCAGAAGGAAGTGAGCTTGAAGAGATAGACCTGTTTTTCTAAGACCTAGTCTGGAGTGTGGTATATATTCCTCTGTTCATTCAAAAACTTAGTCCATGACCCTACCAAACAGCAAGGGAGGCTAGAAAGTACCATTCTGCCATGTCCCTAGGGAAAAAAGAACAGATTTTAGTAGATAACAAGTACTTTCTACCAAACCATCATCAGTGCTGCTCTAAACATCTTATTAAAAAAATAATAAAAAATAAACATCTTATTAAGCTACATAAAAGCATAGAAGTTAAAATGTGCCTATAGTCATTAAGAAAAATAACATTCAAAAGCAAAGAAAAGCTGTGAATTCAGTTTAAAAAAGAGAACTAGCCTGGCATGATGGCTTACACCTGCATCTTAGCAGGAGCGAGACTGAAGCAGGAGGATGACTGCGAATGCAAGGCCAGCCTAGTTTGCACAGTGTGTTCAAGGCCACCTCGACTCTGGAGAGAGAGAGAGAGAGAGAGAGAGAGAGAGAGAGAGAGAGAGAGAGAGACAGACAGACAGACAGACAGACAGATTCAAGTCTAGTGACCATAAATCTACGGTCAGTTTTTGTTGGGTTTTTTTTTTTTTTGCGGAACCAGGGATTGAACTCAGGTCCTCGCGCTTGCCAGAGAAGCGCTTACTCCACTGAGCCATCTCCCCGACCCTGATCAGTTGGTTTTTGACCAAAGTGTTGAAACTAGGAAGTGGGGAAAGAATGCTTCCAAAAATCTTGCCACCACAAGTGACTATTCACATGCAAAAAGAATGAGGTTAGACCTCCATCTTACATTGTATATAAAAATTAATTCAAAATGAGTTAAAGACCTTATCATAAACACTAAAACTATATACAACTCTTTGGGAATAAAGTATGAATCTGTGTGACCTCAGATAATACGTGTGTGTGTGTGTGTGTGTGTGTGTGTGTGTGTG
>NW_004524722.1:2118604-2120037 GCF_000260255.1 Octodon degus
CTGCATTTGATTCTTTACTGCAGATGTTATTAATTCAGGGATTTCTTTTTTCATTTCCAATCTGAGTTCCTCTATACCTTTCTGCAGCTGTTTTTTTATTTCAGAAGCCATTGATTCATTTATTTTGGCTGTGTGATTCCCAATTTGTTCTGTGTTAGTGTCCTCTGCACTTGTTTTGGGTGGGCTTGGGGTCTGAGATTGCATTTTGCTCCTTGTCATTTTGTGTAGCGCTGTCTTCTGACCTTTGTTGTAGAGCTTTGGTGCAGTTAAAACCTTAGCACCTACTGAAGTTCAGGTGCAGATCTACAAAGTCTGGATTTATCCAGCTGTGCCTGGCTTGGGTCTGACTGCTGTGCTCAGCTCCTTCCTGCTGCCGCCCTTGGGAGTGAGCCTGTTATGCCCCTCTGACAAGATGTTCTGCTCCTGGACTAGCTGTGTGGTTCTGTCCCCTACAGGATTTCACCTCAGGCCTGTATGCCAGGCCTGAGCTGAGTCTGAAGGGGACAAGGTGGAGTAGGGGGGAGAGGCAGCTCTCCCACACACTCACTGGGCCTGGGCTAGAACTGGATCTGGGGGTCCCCAGAACGTGGCAGAAATTCTCACTGGGTGGGCAGGATGGGGGGGGTTGCTGCAGAGTGTTGAGGGGGTCCCAAGGGGGTGGAAGAGGGTCTTATCCATGCTGTGCCTGGGCTGGGACCAGCAGGTTCTGCCAGCGCAGGGTAGCCGGAAGCTCTCCCACACACTCACTGGGCCTGGGCTAGGACTGGATCTGGGGATTCTCAGAACATGGCAGAAATTCCTACTCTGTGGGCCAGAGTGGGGGGTGGATGCTGCGGAGTGGTGGGGGGCATCCCAAGGGGTTGGAAGAGGGTCTCAACCATGCTGCGCCTGGGCTGGGACCTGTAGGTCCAGCCTGCTAGAAGTTCTGACTACTTTATCCTCTCAAGAGTCAGATTTCCTGAGTTAAATCTCACCGTCCATGAGAGAAATAACAGAGCTGGTACAGGTGGGAAGTCCAAATAGCTCTTCTGATTAGTTGCAAGTTGAAAGAAGGGATGGATCATGGAAAGAATATGTAGTTGCTAAAAGTGATAGTAATATATTAGTAGAATTGAGCTCTGTATTTGTAGTAAGCAAACTGACATACAAAATAATACTAAGTATTTATATCCTCTTAGATTCTATTTTAGACACTGGGAATACAGTGACTATTGCAATTGCTTTTATTCTAGACTATTGATAACACTCATAGATAGCGAATATCTACTGAGCACCTTCAGTATGTCACTGAGGGCACAGTATTTAGCAAGATCAACCTGGTTCTTTGAAAAGGAGGAAAAATAGTTTTTTTCTTTTTTTTCCATAATTTTATTGAGAAACAAATAGCAATGAGACAGTTTCAAACCAAATTGGTAGGACAGTTTCAATAATTA
>NW_004524722.1:2120137-2121336 GCF_000260255.1 Octodon degus
TTGTGTCTCTTTGGCAAGATGTTCTGCTTCTGAATCAGCTGTGTGGGTCTTGCCTCTAGCCTTTTATTTCCTAACTATCCTTATAATCCTATATGAAGTGGTAATACCACAGATACACTAATAAATCTATTAATGTACCATGGCCCTTTAAAGGGCCACATATCATTCTGTTGTGCCCCCATTTTTGCCCCTTTGGGGTTCTTTTACCCCAGTTGATAATGCATGCCCCAAAACCTGATGCACTATATATTTTATGTCAAACATGTTACTAGGTAACATTGGTTGGTAAAAATGACACCTGTTGAATAAACTATTGCTAATGGTTTATTAGAACCAGAATTACAAATATTTATAAGATACTTCATCATTGAGTTTACCTGCGGGCAATAGCTGCTAAGTGTATGACCTTTGCAGGGACCTGTAATCCATACTGAGGAATAGCATGGTTAAAAGAGATATTGGTCCCTGTGGGCCATTAAGGCTGTTAAATTGGGATGGCTCCAGCGAATGTAATGATGTAAATCTCATTTCTAAGGATCTGAATCTCACCAGGGGCTAGCGTGGGTGGGTTCGGATAGAAGGAGAGTATCTCTGGGCAGTGTGTGACTGTGTGAACAGTGCCATAGACTGCTGGAGGAGCTGCTGCCTGAGGAGCACCTACTGCTGCTTTACTTCCAGATAGCATTTTTTGTCCTGTATCTGAAGTAAATGGATACTAACAGTATTTTCTTTAACGGACTTGGGTGTACTTAGTTGATCCTGAGAAATTCCCCTTGGTATTAGGCTAAATATCTTGAGGTTTAGTTTCCTGCTCAATAAAATGAAAATACTGTCTGTCTTACAGGGCTTTATGAAAACTAGAGATACTATACATAGCATAGCTGTAAGTGGCACCAGGTACTCTGTTCATATCATACTTTTCATATTTTTGATGCAAAGTAAGCTAGATATTTTTATAATACCTGTTTTTGCTGATTTGCATTAGAGGATATTTCAGGTATTGATAGTTTGAGTATTATAATTTCTGATCCTATAATTGTTTAGTTTTAACTTTTTGTCATATAATGAAAGTTAAAAATGGCAGCATAACAATGAATAATGATTAAATCCCAAATGAATATTAACCATTCAGTTTAGCTTCAGCTGCTAAATATATAATACATTATAATATTTTTATGTAACTTAGATATTTTTTTTCT
>NW_004524722.1:2121633-2125188 GCF_000260255.1 Octodon degus
ATGTTTACACATAAGTCCAAAAATCTAACCATATACAACCTTGAAGCAGGACAATTCCATAATATTCCTTTTCCTATCTCTTTCCTTCATTCACCACTCCGAAAAGGAGGAAAAATATTAAGAAAACTTTATGGACTACTTGCCACATGTTGTGCTAACTTCATTGCATGTATTAAAATATTTGATAACTGGCTTTTAAAAGTAAACATGTTTCTGATCAACAGAAATACTAATGTGCTTTTTTAAAATGTATTTAGTACAGGGTCTCACTACACAAATTGGATTCGTAGTGATCCTCCTATTTTCAGCCTCTCAAGCACTGGGATTACACCACACCCAGTCTCAATTGCCATCTCAGCACGCCCCAGGGGCAGGGTTGGCACGGCACACCAGGGATCGAACCCCTACCCCTTTGCATCTGCCTGAGCAGGCACTTTTAATTCACTGAGCTATCTGGCTGGCCCCAACATGCTTTCTAAATGGCAGTTTTGTTTCAAAAGTTTGGTACATTTTGTGATAAACATAAATGGACACACAAAGCCCATTTAAATATTATTATAGACCTCAGTCTTTGAAATCTTAGTAATGATGACTCTAAAAGACTAATAGTAATGGCAAAGCTGTTTCCTACTTAGGCTAAAACTTTTCCTGCATCTATGAAACAAGAAGCAAGATTCATTTGTGTTAGCCCATAAACGCCTTTTCAGTTTGGACTTGCTTATACTTTCTATGTAGAGACCGCACTGCTGTCACATCAAACAGTAGGGGGTCTTGCCAGCGTGGCTGTAAGTGGTCCACAAATGTTCTTAAAGAAGCTGTCTGGATATTTACTACTTGATTACTGAATAAGCCACCTGCCTCCTTCATAACGTTCTTATAAGCCAGGGAATTTTTGTAAAAGATCAAAATCTAACAAACTTAACAAGCGCTAGCTGCCATCTTGGGTCCCCACGTGTGTGTGCCTAATCTCAGCTGGTCTACCTGAGACCCCCTGAGCACCAGCCCTAGTGCCCCATGCTGCCCCATATTCACTCCAACAAGATGAAAGAAATTATCATGAACGAGGAAAAACTCGCCAAACTGCAGGCACAAGTGTGCATTGATGGGAAAGGAACTGCTCACAGAAGAAGGTGGTTCATAGAACAGCCACAGCAGATGATAAAAAACTTCAGTTCTCATTAAAGAAGTTAGGGGTAAACAGTATCTCTGGTATTGAAGAGGTGAATATGTTTACAAACCAGGAAACAGTTATCTACTTCAACAACCTTAAAGTTCAGGCATCTCTGGTAGCAAACACTTTCACCATTACAGGCTATGCTGAGACAAAACAACTGACAGAAATGCTACCCAGCATATTGAATCAGCTTGGTGCAGACAGTCTGACTAGTTTAAGGAGATGGGCTGAAGCTCTGCCCAAACAAGCTGTGGATGGAAAAGCACCGCTTGCTCCTGGAGAGGAGGATGATGCAGAGGTTCCAGATCTTGTGGAGAAACTTGATGAGGCTTCTAAGAATGAGGCAAATGAACTAAGCCAGCTTCTGAAAAAGATAAAACTTGGGAGAAATTACTGGGAGTTACTGTTTAATATTATTAGTGCTTTTTAAAATTGTTTTTGTTTATGGATCTAATAAAATCTAGATCTCTAATGTTTTTTAAGTCTAAGCCCCTTAGACACTGCAGCTCTTTTCAGTTTTTGCTTACATACAATTCATTCTTTGCAGTCAATTAAGCTGGAGAACCTGGGAATAAAGTTTGAAACAGATTAATTTAAAAAAAACTTAAACAGCTTTCAACATCTGAATAAACTTGTGTGACTATTTAAGGAAAATTAATTTATAATTATAGAAATCTTAAACTTTGAAATAAGAAATTTGAAACTTAATTTTTGTTCCACAATTTTAAGTCTATTTCTTAAAAAGTTATTTGGCATGCAATCCGTTGCAGCCACAATGTAGTTAATTGAAAAAATATATATATATTTAGTAATGATTTTTTTTTAGGGAGGAATCTCTTGTCATTACTACTGAGAAATGGATCCTGTGTTTCCTGACCTTCCTTCCTCCTTAAATACCCTTAGCTAATATTTTTCTGTGATTTAAATACTGCTTAGCACCACAGAAGTTTTTGCTGGAATTGACTTCAGGATAGGCATGTGAGTATTTATAATAAGAAAAGCTAAGGGGTTTTTTTGTTTTGTTTTGTTTTGTTTTTTTGGCAGAACCGGGGATTGAACTCAGACCCTTGTGCTTGCCAAGGAAGCACTTATTGCACTGAGCCATCTCCCCGGCCCCGCTAAGTTCTTTTTTTATACACTGTACTTGAAAGATTTAATGCTTGGAATAACTAAATATCAAAAAAGTACAAGTTAGCTGCCGTATTAAAGTTAGAAAGTACTTTAAAAAAATTAGAAAGTACTCTATAGATTTAGTGTAGGTCAGAAGCCACATTTATTAAGTATGGTGCAAAGGCCAAATTTTGTGACTTTAAACTTTCTGTATTTTTTTTTTTTTTTTTTTCTCCGAATGCCTTCAGGGCATGATTGGCTGGCTTGAGTTGTGGGGATTGAACCACAGCAACCTGAGCCTGACTGCTTTGTTGAAGCAGCCACTTAAAGAACTGAGCGAAGGGGCAGGCCCCCGACTTTCTGTATTTTTGAAGAAAATATTTATGATCATAAATAAGCTTTAAATTGTCATTCAAAGATCATTTTAAGAGCTACTAAATTGTTTTATTAGAAAAATAAAAGTAATCAAAATCATAAATTAGACTACCTTTGATAAGTACTAATATCAGTAATTAAGAACCGATCCATCTCATTAATAAAAAGCATGGCTATTATAATCCTGAAAGTCTTTCAAGACACAAATCCTGTCCCCTGTTGTGGTTTTGAGCGTATTAAGATGCTGCTTTTTGCATGTGGCAATAAGCTTGGTGTAATCAAGCTTTCTGAGCTTCAGTCCCTCTCCCCATCATCTGTGCTACCTAGGTGATTCTTTAGCACAGCTCTGGGTTTTGTTCTACACAAAAACTGTTGTGGTTTTGTCTCCCCAAGAGAGTAAGGAATTTCTCCTTTTTGGAATCAAGAATGACTGAATTTCTAAGAAGGAGCAGATAACCTCACAGATATCTTCACAGATCACTTCACAGATAGCCTTACACTAGCTAAACTGGACTCTTTCTTCCCTGTGTCTGTGCCTTCACTGGCTCCCCTGCTCCCCTCCCCCAGCTCCAAAGCCCAGGTCTGAAGTTCTGGAGTTACCATCATCGTGGACTCTTGCTCTGCTTTGACCCCCGTAGAGTGCCCTGTAAGCAAAAGTGACCATTTTTTGCTTGAACTCTGGTTGGCATGAGGTGCTTAATATCAGGGACCTCATTACATAATGCTAAATAGCAGGGACTGTCATCTAGATATTCAGTTGCTTGTAGCCTGTGGAGGAGCAGAAGGTAGAGAAAACTAACCAGTGAAGTACAGGGGCTAGACAAAGACAAAGCATTACAGGCCCCTAGACAAAGCTGAATATACACTGTATGTGCTAAAATTTCTTTCTTTTTTTT
>NW_004524722.1:2125288-2132796 GCF_000260255.1 Octodon degus
CTTAGATATTTTTTTTCTTTTTTCTTTTTTTTGTTTTTTTTTTTTTTTTTTTTGGATTTTTAGGTCAGGGTCTAAATACTAGATCGGACTCATAGTGATTCTCCTGTTTACAGCCTCCCAGGAGCTGGGACTACAGGCATGTGCCCCATGCCCAGTCTCAATTGCCATCTCAGCACGCCCTGGGGGCGGGTAGGTCAGCACGGCAGGCCCAGGGATCAAACCCCTGGCCCCTGCGTCTGCTCACAGGTGCTTTAATCTGCTGAGCTATTTGGCCAGCCAGATATCTCAGCTAGAAATGTGCTCCCTGGAATTTCTTCAACCAATGACCTAAGAAAATACTGAAATATAAAGTTCAGGTATCTTACTCATTCAGCAAAAAATCTGAATAGACCCTAAAGGTGATATACCATTCTGCATATCAAGATCAGTGAACAAAATATCTTTTTCCTTTGGGAGTTTATATCTAGTGGTGAAAGACAGTTAAAAAATATAAAAAGTAATTGTGCTAATGATGGTATTTTTTGCAATTCAGTTTCTAAGTGATAGAATTTTTCTTTATGATCTTCTATTTTGTATTCATATCTGCTTTCTCTTATAGTGAAAATATCAGTGTATGTGTTCATTTGTTCTAATCTAATCTCAAATTTACAATACCAGTATTACTATTGATAGCAGAACCACTAAGTAAAGTTTGTTTCCTTGATTTTTGAGGGACTAGACAATACAGTATATCCCACTAAAGATACACTGTTTTGTTGTAGCCAGCCTAGATGTTTCATATTCTTTTAAAATAGAGTCTGAAAAAAAAAAAAAACCCATACACGTCAGGAAGAGAAAAACTTGTATAAATATTTTAATATTAAATTTATTGAGATATCATGAGATTAATATGCCTCTACAATTACAAGAGGTGCTCAAAGTGGTGGCCATGAGCTTCCAGACATTTATTAGTACAGTGAACTGCTGCTAGGGAAGCCTTGATCATTGAGATTCCTGCACATGCATTTTCAGTTTCTTCTCTAAGTGCTGACTGGCAATGTAGTGGGTTTTCTCTGATACAGTACATCCTGTAGGATCCTTCATACAAAGGTCACACCATCTGTTGAAAAAAAATCACACTTTTTTATTTTCCTAAAGTGTGTATACTTTTTTTAGGGACTGTTTATTAGCCTGATGTGGTAGTGCAAACCTGTAATCCCAGAATTTGTAAGACTGAGATAGGAGAGTTGCTGTGATTTCTAGGCCTGCCTGGGCTACACACTGAGTTCAAGGCCAGCCTGAACATAGCAAGACCATGTCTCAAAAACAATTAAAAATTTTAAAAACTAAAATACAGTTTTATTCTTTGTATATGGGAAATATTTAAAATCTGTAAATGTGCAAAAGTCAAATCTACTAACTCAAGAGATTCTCATTTCCATTTGTAGCCCTTTCACTTCCTTACCCATTGCCTCATCTCATTTTTTCATTTCCTTTTCATTAGAACTATTAATATCTGACTAAGGTAATATGAATTTTACTCTCCTACCTTCCCATAATCAAAAGTATCAGTTATTTAATTAGGTTCTTAGTAAGAAATTTAGAACACTAATTTATGAGAATAAATTCCATTTCTCAGAGCAAAAATGGATCTCAGGTAGCCCCGCAGCTGAGGAACAGCTTTGATTTTTGGTAAAATCTGTGAGTCTACCACTTTCTGATCCACCTTGTGCTGCTCTGAAATCTGGTATCTCTATTCCTTGATGTCAAAGATCTCATCCTCTTGGTGTCTAGATTTCCACAGCTGCTGCTTCTTAAAGTAAACACCAGTGAAGTGTTTGGGGATTTTCACTTTGCTGATATCAAATTTTGTAGAGGTGGCAATGACAGATTTCTGGTGTGTTCTTCGTAGAGGAACATGATTAAGGCTAAGAGGCCCAGTCACAAGTAGCAAACCACTGGCCAGCTGCTTCAGGAAGACCACTCTTGCCTCTGTGACACCCAGTGGGGACGATCAAGATGGTACCGGGAGTGATGCTAGCTCAAAGTTTCCTCACATGCTGACTGAAGGGTTTCTTGCCATGCCTCAAGATTTTGGGGCACATCTTCAGTAGGGTAGTATCTAGGCATTTTTCGAATCTTAACCACCCATGTACCACCATTCTTGTCCCCACCGACTGGTTATGTGATTGTAACAAGCACTCTGTCCTTTTTCTTCTCAGCCTTTGATTTTGCAGCTGTGTACTTTCTCTAATACAAAGCCTTTCTAGAATATATAGCAGATCAGGAGTATCTACCAATTCCTCTAACCAGGACAGGATTTCGGCTGCCCACTCTTGGACTTTTTTGCCTTCCCTTACCCTTTTACAGTACCTTCTTGGCTTCAGGTTTCTTCTCTTTAGTGTCTGGCTTCTCAGTTTTTTTGCCTGCCATCTTGCAAGATGGGAAAGAGAACTAAGTTTCTGACTCTTAACATTTTTGATATTGAATACAAACACTGATAATTATGGTAGTATATTAGTCCTTTTTTAAAAAAAGTAACTTTTAAATTTTTATACAATAAGGTATCATCTGTGAGTACACAATTCAAGGTTGTCAAAAAACTTAGAATTCTAAAACCATCTTACAACTCAGTTTTATTAAATTTCTATCACCCTTAAAGGTTTTCTCATACCTGTATGTAGCCATTCCCTGCCCTCATCTTCAACCCTAGGCAACCACCAGTCTGTTTTCTATCACTCTAGTTTTGCCTTTTCTAGACATTTTATATAAATGGAATTGTAATTTGTAGTCTTTTGTGTCTGGCTTCTTTTAGTTATTATTTTTGAACTTCATCTATATTGTAAAACGTAGCAGTAGTTCATCCCTTTTTATTGGTAAATAGTACTTAACTGCATGGAGATAATCACATTTTTGTTTATCAGTTGATAGACATTTGGGATTTTTTTCTGTATTTTGGTCATTATATAATTCTGTCTCAAGTATTCATATACAAGTCTTTGTGTATACAAATGTTTTTATTCCTATGAATAGATGGAATGAAATTGCCAAGTCATATGATATGTTTGACATATGTTTTTGAGAAACTGACAAGCTTTTTCATGTGACTGCTGGTTAACACTTGCTATTTATTGTTTGTTTGTTTTTTTATATTCTAGTCGTTTGTGCTGTAGTAGCTCATTACAGTGTTCATTTGTTATTTGGAGAGAACAGGGAGCACTGAGCTGCATTTCCAATCCTTTTTACTTTATTTTGAGACAGTCTCCCTATATTGCCCAGGCTCTTCCTGAACTTGCATTCTTTTTGTCTCAGACCTGTGGGTAGCTGGAATTATAGTTGTGCATCACCTTCCTGGCTGCCCAAACAATTGCAGTTTGCATTCTCCTTAATGACGTTGTGCTTCTCTTCAGGTGCTTATTGGTCGTTTGTCATTTGGTGAAATATCTGTTTGAATCCTGTTTTTAAAAATTAGGGTCATATTTTATTGAAGTATTTTTAGTGTATATATTGTAGACACAAGTTCCTTTTCAGATACATAATTTGAAAGTATGCCTTCCAGATCTGTGAATTCTTATTTTTTTTGAATTCTTATTTTAAGAGGTATCTTTTGAAGTGCAATTATTTCAAATTTTTATATAATCTAATTTAGCTCTTTTTATGTGATCTTGCTTTTGGTGTCATGTCTAAGAAAAACCTTAGCTTTCTCAAGGTCTCAAAGACTTTCTCCTTCACTGCTTCTAGACATTTTTTAGTTTTAGTTCTTACATTTAGGTCTGTTGTTGATTTAGAGTTAATTTTTTGAATATGGTATGAGATAACAGCCTAGGTTAGGTTTGGGTTTTTTTGGGTGTTTTTTTTTTTTTTTTGTTTTTTTTTTGTTTTTTTTGCATATGGGTATCCATCTTGCTGGCACTGCTTGTTGAAAAGTTAATGCCTGCCCATTGAATTTCTTTGGCTTCTTTGAGGTCAGTTGATGTAGACATGGTGTTTATTTCTGCATTCCACCTTTTGTCCCATTGATCTCTATGCCTCTCCACATGTCATTACACACTTCAGGGACATGATGAGCTGAGGTGCTTCTTAGCTGAGAGAAGCATCCCAAGTGCTTCTTCTGCTGCACCTTCTTGTTTCTCCTGTGCCGGTACACATAGCTTCAGCCACGGATGTGTGGTGAACATACAGCTCTTTCATTTCCAAGATCTCTGTGTTCAGTCAGGCTCTTTTGCTAGTCTGTTGCCCTCCCCAGCTGGGACACAGTCCTAGTTCAGTGGAGCAGCTGACTTCTGGGGCACCTTCCACCAAGATTAATGGACATGTATTTCACCCTCTGCTCCAAGTCATGTTAGTTTCTCTGGCAGTAAACTGGCTGGTTTTTACTGGCAGCTGTATTCTGATGGGAGTTTCCAAACCCAACAGAAATTGGGGACAGCCCCAGGCAGGAGTACCACAGATTTCCCCTGTTCTTACTTGAAGCTTAACAGTTTTCAGGTTGCTGTTGGTTGATTTTTAGAGCCAGAAACAGCTGATTTTGACAATCATCCAGTTTTGTAAGGTTTTTTTCAGGGGGGTGGAGGGCTTGACAGCCTGTTCATTCTACTATGTCAGAAACCCCACCTCAGTAGAGTTTTTATTTTTTAAAGAATAAAAAATGGTAAACAAGAAATAATATAAAATTTCATTAAACGAAGTAATAAGAATTTGACAATGGTTGTTGTATTGCATAATGTTATCTTCAAATTAGTTGTTTAGCTTACCAGATATAAACCTGAAAAATTGGTAAGAAAAAAGTTATAAGAAATTAAAAAGAAGAAAAAAATAAACATTAACTGCTCCTTTCAATATAGTAGCAAAAATCAGCAGTACAATTATCTAAGCTATCTGGCATATATACATAAATATATCTTTTTCCCTTCTTTCCTTTGTCCTTTTCCTTGTCCCAGTTTTTCCTTCCCATTGAATAGATTCTTTCCCTTTCACAGTATCTGTTGTACTTTTCAGATTTTATTTACTCTTTGAGGTTTTCACACTAGCAAGACAATACACTGTTTGCACATGTGGATTTGATTTATTTCACTTACCAATGCAGTCATATAGCAAATAAAGATATGAAAAAAATGTTCAAAATCATTGGTCATTCAACAGATGCAAATTAAAACAATGCTGAGATACCATATTATGTCAGAAAAAATAGCTGTCATCAAGAAGTCAGCCAGAAACAAATGCTGGAGAGGCTGTGGGGAGAATGAACCTTTCTCAGACTGGTACAACCACTATGGAAGTCAGTGTGTAGAATTTTCAAAAAGCTAGGATTGAAGGTCCCATTCAAGCCAGCTATTCCCCCCCTTAGGTATTTTTCCAAAAGAACTGAAACATTGTACCACACTGATATGTGTACCCATGTTTAGAGCATTACAGTTTGTCATAGATAAATCATGGGAACAATCCAGATGCCCATCAACTGAGGAAAACATGAAAAAGATGTGGCATTTTTACACAGTGGAGTATTACTCAGCTATAAAAAAGATAAATTCAAGGCTTTTATAAGTAGAATCGTTTTAAAATCAAACCTTCAAACTGGGCATGGTGGTGCATGCCCATAATCCCAGTACTGGGGAAGCTGAGATAGGAGGATTACTACAAATCTGAGCTGTGAGACCCTATACCAAATGAATGAATGAATGAATGAATGAATGAATGGAAAAATAAAATCAAACCTTCAATAAGTTTCTCTAGGGCCAGCCAGATAGCTCAGCAGATTAAAGCTCCTGCTTAGGCAGATGCAGGAGATCGAGGTTCAATCCTGGACTGCTGTGCTGGCCCTGCCACCGGGGCCTGCTGAGATGGTGATTGAGACTGGGCATGGTGTCAGGCACCTGTAATCCTAGCACTTGGGAGGCTCAAAAACAGGAAAGATCACTACAAGTCCGATTGGTATAGTGAGACCCTGTAGATCCTGTACTAAATTAAAAAAAAAATGTTTAGTTTGTAGATTCAAGTTTTTTTAGTCATCAACTGATAATAGTTTATTATTACCTTTACAGCTCAGTTCTTACCTATTTAGGTTTTCCAATATAAGGATTCCTGATTGTATGGACAAAACAACTGGCAGGTTTTAAAAAATATATTTGCATCAGGGGATTACTCCTTGTTAATGATTAAGAAGTTACCTCTTATAATTTCCATATATTCGTGAATTATGGTTACATTTTACTGTTGTTGGATTTGGTTTTCTTTTCTTTCTCTGTTTTTAGGATGAGCGGAACTTTTTCTTCATGTACTAAAATACATCAGTTTATTTTGTAAGGTTATGCTTCTGTTTATTCTTGGGATGAATCCTACGGAACCATCATATACTTTTAAAACATATATTGTCAGATTTGTGTACATCTTACTTAGATTTTATGTCTATCTTCATAAGTAAATTGATCTTTAATTTCCCCTTTCTATTTTGAGTTTTTCCGAAGATATACTAATCACTAAAACAATTTGAAGTTTGTCTGTTTCTTTCTGTGTTCTGGAATAATGTTTTATAAGCTAGGGGTGATCTGTTTAACTCTTGGTTACACATTCCTGTAAAGCCATCTGAGCTCAGTGCCTGGGAAGCTCTGACTGCATCATACACATATATTACTTGAAATACCATCATTAAAAGGTGGACTTTCTTCTTAGCTAGACTTGTGAAAGTTTACTGTGATCACTGTTCCTACCGAGGACATGGCCAATTAAAATCAGCTTCCACTCCCACTATGTCAATGAAACCATTCTCACCAATGTACGCAGTTAATTTGTTTCTTGCCTTTTATCTTTATTATTCTTTGCCTCCCAGCAGTATTTGATACCTAACCACTCCCTTTTCCTCAAAAATTCTCTTTTCATAGGTTTAATAAAACATGCACCTGGTTTCTTCCATTTCTGGCTGCTCTTACGCATTGTAGCAATAGTAAAAGTGAAGTGAACAGCATAGCATAGCAGTATATAGCAATAAAAATGAAAGTCAGTATATTTTGTATTTCTCTAATTTTAGAAATGTTTTCTGTTTGATTTTCAGAGTACCAATAAAAAATTTGCAGAGTACAGAAAAACCAGAGCTAAAATAACCCCAGAATGCAGCAGAGCTGCTCTTTTGTGTTTGTTGCCTTAGCTTGTCCTTTTTAAATCTTTTCTGTACATATATTTCATACACATATTTTAAAGTCAGTACCAGCTTATTCACATATTTTTTCTTTTTCTCAGGAAATACACTATGAGTTATTTCTGCCTTTAAATATAAATGTTCCTTGAAAATATTTTAATGATTATATAATGTTTGATCATAGTAATATGCCATAAATTTTTTATCTCCTTTTCTGCCTTTGTAAATCTGTTTTGTTTTTGATTTTTTTAATGTAAATCTGGGGTTTTTTGTTTTTTTAATATATTTATTTTTTCCAATAATTTTATTTATAAACAAATAGTAATGAGACAGTTTCAAATGAAATTGGTAGGACAGTTTCAATAATTAACACATTGCATACATTCTTCCTAGTGGT
>NW_004524722.1:2142269-2144907 GCF_000260255.1 Octodon degus
AAAAATAGGATAAAGAATTCTATGCTTCTCATGTTTACATGCTAAAATTTTTAACTGAACTCTTAAATTGCTTTCATTTTACATGATGTGTGCTATACTGTGGGTCATTTAGGTAGGTAAAAAAGATTAAATCTGATGTGTCTAAAGACCCATGGAAGGCCTCATAAAAACATGTCTTGGGGAAACATAAATAAAATAAAGATTTGTGATAGTGCCACTCATTATTTCTGTAGCAGAATCACTGTTTTCTCTGTGCATGCTATGCTTCCGTTGTGGGAAAACTAAAAATTCCAAAATCCTTATTTCTCTATTTTAGATACCAGTACAGGAGAGAGGGGAGGTGGGGGAGGGCATCAGGGGAGAGAATGCAAAATTATTTGTCTGTTATGTGGAAAGATATGTAAGGTACAGCTAGACAATATTTCCATTTGACAAGGAATGTAGGATTTGTGAAATTAAGGCCTTAACCAGTAGTTTGGAAGACAAGACCAACTGAACTTTTTTATATTTTCTTTGCTCCTGTTATTTCTGTCTTGGTTTCATTGTCTCATTTAATGATTTTTATTTATTTATTTATTTTTTTGTTGGGGGGGGCAGCTCAGCCCACCAGGGGGTGGGGCTGGCTGGCATGTGGTGCTGGGGGATTGAACCACGGTCCCTGTGCTTTGCTAAGTTTGTTCTAAATAGGTGCTTTAGATCACGGGCTGAGCCATCTCACCAGCCCCATCATTTAATGATTTTTAAAATCTTATGTCTAAAAATTCAGTTCATTTCATTGTGAAGTAGACTTGCATATTTACATTTAGAACATTTGTGGCATATGTTTTTGTTGTCTGTTCTCTTAAAAGATGACTATATTTAAAAAACAAAAAAAAAAAGCCAGCTATGGGGGTTCACACTGTAATGCTAGCACTCCAGAAGCTGAGCCAGAGGGTTGCCATGAGTCAAGGTCACCCTGAATTACATAACAAGACCTTGTCTCAAAGAACAAGCAACAGAAAGGCAACTAAATAAAAATAATGCTTAGCAATTTAAAAAGAGAGAAATTATTACATTTACTTATTTTTCATGGCACTGAGGATTGAACTCAGGGCCTTTACATTGAGCTATGCCCTCAATCTTTTTAAAATGCTTTCTTTTGAGACAGGGTCTCCTTAAGTAGTTAACTTACCCAGCCTGGACTGGAACTTGTGATCCTCCTGCCTCAGACTCCCGGGACCACGAAACCTTGCTTACATGTCTTTCTTTTAATAACCATCTTTTTCAAGTAGCATACTCTTTTGACACTATCAGATCAAGAAGTTTAAAAAAGAAGAAAGGATCAAGAAGGTTCACTCTTCTCAGAATGACAGTGTCAGTGAGTGGAAGGACTGGGATTTGAACACAGATGTATGTGGTTCAGGGCTTTATCTTGGACCAGGCTGCATTGGGATTGTGATCGAAGTTTTATGTGGTTTTAATTTATTAACAATTAAATTGGGTCACACTGGAATTGTGCTCTAAGTATTATGTGGCTTTAGCTCACTCAGGACATTCTCTTGGCATCTGATCTTCGCTTACTACATGCTCATGTGAGCAGCGCAGCCTTTACAAAAGCAACATTTAATTTTTCTTTCTTGATTTTATAGTTCAGAGATAGAAATTTTCTTACTTGCTTCATCTTTCACAGAACCTGAAGCAACTCAACTTTTAAATAAACAAGCATAAACATAGGTGATGTGCTTCTAATCTTACTGTATATCAATTGAGAGATGTAGCCACTTGTTAAGATACTTACAGCAATACAAATGCAGCTCAGGACTTACTTTGATTTCCTTAGATTTGTAAAAAGCCACTTTCTCCTTACAAGTACAGCTTGGAGTCTTCTGAGAAAAATAAACAAAAGCAGGTAGGCAGTATTTTCTTGTAACATCAGTAAAGGAAGACTGTAGAGTTTCATGATATAATTTTAGACAGCTCACATTTATCATCTTGATGTTTATTTCCTTGACTTTTACCAAAGACTGTTTTAGAAATACCCATTGCTCTCAAAAGAGTTTGTTATTCTAGACTGTTAAGGAAACTCAAGAGGTTCCAGCATAAAGCAATGGCTACAGAATGTGTGACCTTCCAGAATCTAAATAAGGAGGTCACTGCTTTACATACTCATTTTAGGGAAAATTGCATCAAGTGCTTAGAAAAAATTTTCTCCTAATTTTTAACGTCATTATTTTCCTCTTCAAAGAAGGTCTAGGTAATTTATAGTTGCCTATAAATGTTTCATGGAACATCCTAAAATTCTGAATTTCTGAATTTGCCTCTAGAATATCACCTCTCTTTTTATTGTACTATTATGTTTGAGCCCCAAACTTAAGCAATTTTAAATATCAAGTATATAGAAATATTACAAAGAAGATAGATAATATATGAGGGCATTTGTTCTGTAGTTAACTGGAAAGAATATGGCTGTTTAAATGTATTTAAGAGCGCAGGCCCGGCGAGTGAGTGAGACGACCTGGGGTCCTCCGGATCCTGAATAGACCCAGAGCGCAGGCCCAGCACGGAACCCTTCAGCAGAACTCCCTGCAAAGAGGCTAGAGGCAAGACCCACCCAGCTGATTCAGGAGCAGAACATCTTGCCAGAGAGACACAAAGGGTT
>NW_004524722.1:2146542-2155005 GCF_000260255.1 Octodon degus
CTAGTATTAGAAACTTTAAAAAGTATATTTCCATTTTCTGTTGACTTAAAAAAAGAAGAGGTTTGTACCTATGTTGTTTATTTATTATTTCTTGCCTGTATCTTGTAATATGAGAAACTACTTTGGCAGTAACAATACACAATGTACTAACCATTTTTACTCTCCTAAAATCTTGTTTTGAGATTTTGTACCATTGTTTTTATTTTTTTCCTTTAAAATAAAATAACTGATGTCAAAAACAAACAAGCAAGCAAACAAAAAAACCAAAACAAAGTGAATAATGCACTGCAAAAAATGAATCATATGTAACTTTCATCAAGTATGAGGTCATTTTTATTTGTTGATAAAATGTATCTTTACTCCAATAAAATAATCAGAGAGCCTGAATTTAAAAAAAGTATTTAAATTCAATCTTTTTTTAAACATTACTAGATCATTAAATTAAATTGTTGGTTAATCACCCCATGATAACTAAATTTAGCTACTAAAGAATTCTCCCCCCAAATCTGTACGAAGTAGTCAAATGGTTTACTGTTTTTAAATTTATATTTGAATGAGTTACCTACCAACTGTTTGCACTTCGGCAATCACCAAGGAATTTATACTAACAAGTTAAGATGCCATTAAGAGGTTTGAAAACTCTTCATTAAACAAAGCTTTGTGAATCAATTACTTCTCTTTTTGTATAACATGTTAGTGTTGCATAATTAGGCTTAGTGTTAATGTTATTAGGCTTGCTTTTTAGCCATAGGGTTCAGAATGAGTTCATCCATTTTTTTAACCTGTGAATTTTGATACAGTTTGTTACTTGTTTTGTGGAACAAATATTTGTTCCACACCAGTGTCATACTCTGTACTGATGTCTCATTCATAGATTTTAGAAAACCAAATGAAAGGCAGCCAAGTATCAGAAGTTATATACTGTGAAGCAAAAAGAGAAGAGAGATATCCAGAATAGATAATAATCAAGTGAAGTTCATAGGATCAGTAAGACTAAGCTAAATTAAGTGAGAGAAGAAAGAGATAGTCAAGCAGAGGAAAAACCTGTCTGAAAGCTCAGTGGCAAAGGAAGAGCAGTAGTGGAGCCAGAGCAGATGTGTTGTAGGAAAAGTGGAATCAGGAGAGGAGGCAAGGAGTAATAAAGAAGCTAAACTGCAAAACCACATCCCAAGCCATGATGATATACTTTTTAAAATTTTATATGCAATAGATAACCCGTAAAGAGTGCTGAGCATTTAAATAACATATATAAAATATGAAATTTAGAAACCTAGCTTACATATACATATTAGTTGGCAAGAGAGACAGCTGGGTACAGGGTCATAGGCAATGGCTGTTATAATCCAGATGAGAAATAATAAAGTGGCTTTATGGGCTAGGATGTGGTTCAGTGGTACAGTGTGTACTTTGCATGCCTTAGCTCCTGAGGTTGATCCCCAGCACTGCAAAATAAATAAATAAATAAATAAATAAATAAATAAATAAATAAATAAATGAATAAAAAATAAAGCAAAAACTAAACAAAAAAGAGAAGGGGTAAAGGGATCAAGATGTGGTATATAGGCAGGTTTTTCATCTTCCAGTTCCGGTTGCTTGGTCGCCACAGTTTACAGTTATGGCCAAGCCCAAGAATCACACCATGCACAACCCATTCTAAAAATGACAGAAATGGCATCAAGAAACCTCAGTTACAAAGATACAAATCTCTGAAGGGGGTAGATCCCGAGTTCCTTAGGAACATGAGTTTTGCAAAGAAGCACAACAAGAAGGGCTTCAAGAAGATGCAAGCAAACAATGCCAAGGCCACGAGTACACACGCCGAGGCTATCAAGGCCCTCGTCAAGCCCAAGGAAGTCAAGCCCAAGATCACTCCAAAAGGAGTAAACCGCAGGCTTGCTTGACTTGCCTGTATGCCCACCCCAAGCTTGAGAAGGGTATCCATGCCCACATTGCCAAAGGTATACAGGCCTTGCTGGCCAAAGGCCCAGGCTCCAGCCAAGGACGATGCTCCAGTTTCTGCTCCAACCAAGACCCAGGCTCCAGCTTCTGCCCCAGCCCGGGCCCCCAAAGCTGCCCAAGCCTCCGTGAAGGCTCCACAGTAAAAGCCTCTTATCTGCTGATATAAAAACAGAAGGGCTGGTGTGACCCCTGGGGTGCCATCTGTGGGGGGCTGGTGTCTTCCTGTGCTCTTTGTACAAATAAGCCTGAGGCAGGATTTAAAAAAAATGTGATATATCACATCTTTTTTATTGAGATATATATATATCTCAATTCCCCATGTTGAATTTATTTATTGTGTGTCATAAATGCATACTAATAAAAGGGGGCGGGGACCTTCACTGGCTGACCAGCTTGCTTCCTTGCTTCTTCCTATCAGTCACACCCATACAGCTACTATAGTCCTTAAGTACATTTATTACTTAATAATGAGATCATAGAAACTGTGTGGGTATTCAGTGCAACTTTAATTGCATGCCTTCTTTTCTTGTATTCTTGATTCCTATATTATTTGCTGCATATAAATAAGATACTCCAGTGGTTTCCCAGAACACAAGATTATAACCACCAACCAAGAGCATTTCTAAACAAAAAATTCTGTTAGAAGTTACATATTTAATGGGCCAGCCAGATAGCTCAGTGGACTAAAGCACCCGCTTAGGCAGACGCAGGGGCCCGGGTTCGATCTCTAGCCTGCCGTGCTAGCTCTGACCCTGGGGCGCACTAAAATGGTGATTGAGGTTGGACATGGTGCCTGTAATCCCAGCACTTGGGAGGCTGAAAAACAGGAGTGCTACAATTCCGATTTGTATAGTGAGACCCTGTAGACCCTGTACTAAATATTTTTTAAGTTATATATTTATTTTTAAGCAAGTTCATGAAAAGTATGTCTTAAAAGTAAAAATTTTTATTCCAACTCAACTGGTGATGTTATATAACTACATGAACTAGTATAGATATTTGCACCATCTATATGTGAAGTACTCTGTGGTGCCATCTAGTGGTATAAGCGCTACAAAAGGTGTAGCTTTGCTACTCAATACTTTGAGGACAGAATTTTCTCTAAAAGTTAATTTTTATAATGAAAATTTAATGAAATAGCAAAACATAAAATACTAAAGAAGTTTACTATAAAGCTTCTATAGATGATCTTATATCACTTCTTGGCCTTTTGGCTATGATCAAATGTAGGCAATTCTTATATATAACGCTAAAACACCTGCAACAAAAGAAAAGTACCTGGCTCAGTGGAATAAGCGCTTCCCTGGCAAGCGCAAGGGCCTGAGTTCAATCCCTGGTTCCACAAAAAAAAAAAAAAAAAACCTTCTCTTCCTGGCTGGAAGAATGAAGGCCACCTCAAATAATCATGCAGAATAAAAACCTCAACCCTGAAAAAAGAAAGAAAGAAAAATACCTAAGACTGCTTCACAATTTAGAACTTGTATCTATAGAAACTATCAAAAATTGAAAAGGTAGCCCACAAAATGGGAGAAAATATTTGCAAATTGTGTATCCTGTAAGACTACCACCAGAATATACGAGGGACTCTTCTAATTTAACAGGGAAAAAAAGTTAAAATATGGATCATGGGCCTCAATAGACATTTCTCCAAAGAAAATATTTAATAGGCCAATGAGCAAAGGACAAGATGCCCAGCATCATTAGTCACTAGAGAAACGCAAATCAAAGCCACCCTGAGATACCATATCTCAATTGTTAGAATGGCTTTCATAATTTAAAAAACAAAACACCCAAAACAAAATAGATGTTGGTGAGACGTGGAGAAACTGGAATTCTCTTGCATTGCTGTTGTGAAGGTGCAGACACTTTGGGAGAGGCCAGCAGTTTTTCAGATAGTTAAACACAGAATTCCTGTATGAGCTGGGCACGGTGCTGCATGCCTATGATCTCAGTGTTCTGCAGCTAAAGCTAAAAGATTGCAAATTTGAGCCTAGCCAGGGCAACAGTACTTTAGCAAGACCCTGTCTCAAAGTAAAAAATGGCAGAAGAGGTAGCTCAGTATGAAGCTTCCATCTTCAATGCTCAATACTCTCCCAGGGCCACAGACTATATGATTCTATTTCTATGAAATGTCCAAAACAGGCAAATTTCTAGAGATAAAAAGATCAGTGATTGCCAGGGTCTGGGAGGAGGAGAGCCAAGTGACTGCTGAGTGGGTATGGGACATTTAGGGTAAGGGACATATAAATGTTCTGGAATTAGGTAGTTGTCATTGTTGTACCACCTTGTAAATGTGCTATTTGTACCCTTCCCAAATATGTATGTATCATCTAAAAATTTCATTCCTGCTTGTCTTCCAGAGAGAAAACAGATTGCAAAGTTGAAGTAAAAGCAAATCTCTAAAACAAAACAGGTTGTATTTGGGAGGAATATAAACAAATTAGGATCTTTTACAGGCCAGGATGACCTCTAGTATGTCTGGAAAACAAAGGAAAGTTGGTGACCATTGAAACAGAAATCTCTGCAACTCATTATGAAATTATAAGTTTATTGGAGCTTATAGAGCTTGAGGGAACTGGAAAACTGACTGGTGAGCAGCAGCAATCCTGAGTAAAGCTAGTCTTAAGGTCACAGTGGTAGTTCTATTAATTGCTAAGAAGAAAAAATATGGCATTAAAAGATAAGAAATTCTGTTCCATTACAGTGGCCTAGCAAGGAAGTTCCTAGAATAATTATTTGAGACTTGTTTTTCTCCCTTCTCTTGGTTCTATTTTAGACATGTTTGTCAAGAAGATCTTTATTTGTATGCTCAATTTCCACACAGGAATTGAAACAGAACCTTGTACATGAATGTTCATGGCAGTATTACTCTTAATAGCTAGAAAATAGAAAAGGAACAAGTTCCTATCAACTAATGAATGGGTAAAAACATTATATCCATACAGTGGAATATTACTCAGCTGTAAAAGAAATGAAGTACTATTACATTGGTGATCCTTGAAAACATTATGAGAAGTTAACAGAAACCAGGCACAAAAGGTCACAGACTACATGATTCTACTTCTATGAAATGTCCAAAACAGGCAGAATTCTAGAGATAAAAAGATTGGTGATTGCCAGGGTCTGGGAGGAGGAGTGCCAAGTGACTGCTGAGTGGGTATGGGACATTTAAGGTAAGGGACATATAAATGTTCTGGAATTAGGTAGTTGCCATTGTTGTACCATCTTGTAAATGTACTAAAAGCCACTAAATTGTACACTTTAAAATTATAAAGTGAAGCCAGGCATGGTGACACACACCTGTAATGTCAGCACTTGGGTGGCTGAGGCAAGATGATTGCTGCAAGTTTGAGATCAGCCTGAGCTACAAAGTGAGCTCAAGACAAGCCTGGCCTGTATAACAAGACCCAGTCTCAAAAAGGCAAAATTAAATAAAATCACTAAAATAGCAGCTAGGAGTAGTGGCACATACCTGCAGAAGAAATCATGTAAGTTCAAGACCAACGTGGGCCACTTAGTGACACTCTGCCTTAAAATGTTTAAGGTACCATCTTAAAAAGAGATGACAATGTAGCTCAGGTAGAGCATTTGCTTAGAATGTGTAAGATCATGAATTCCATCTCCAGTACTATTTGCTTTCTAATACTATTTGATACATATTTTTTCATCTGTGCAGTTTCCACAGTTTTTAATTAGGTGACTGCTTACATTTTAGTGTCTATACACATAGTTTAACCATTTCTCAAATATTCAGTGGCTTTCTAATTTTTTTCAATTTCAGGAAGTCCTATTATACTGCTTAAACGAGATTGTTTTAAATCTTCTGTTGCATGGGTTTTCTTCCCCAAAACAGAACCTCTGAGTCCTTTTTAAAATTTTTATAAATATTTCTGTATTTCCCTTGACAATTATTTGGTAAATATATACAAAATTATAATTGTACCAATATGTGTAAGGAAAAATGGATGAGATTGGGGCTACTCAATGTCTACCCTATTCCAGGCTCTATGCCTAGATTCCTTGTATTTTTTCATTTAGCTCCTGTATCTCCTCTGTCCTGCAGTATCTACAGAAGCTATCAAGTGAAGGAGCAACAATCAGAACCCAAGGCTTTTCTCTCCAAGTTACATGCTGTGTTTTCCTTCAAATTTAGGAATTTTAAATTTTTTATAGTTGTGCTTTATTTTTTGAGCTGTTTATTATAGAGATTCTACATTTCTCAAGTGATTATATTTCATAATACATACTAATCTGTATTTTTGTTCATTTATTAATGGGTGTTAAACTAAACATTCTTGTTTTCTGGTAGACTGACATTATGTGTCAAAGCCTTACTAAGAATTTTTTTTTGCTTCTGTTTACTGCTCTCTTCTAGGCTCTTGATGGAAATGTGTATGATCACCTCAAAGATTATTTAATAGCCTTCAGCCAGACTGAACTTGAAACATGCCAAGCTGTGCAGAACACATTCCAGTTTCTACTAGAAAACTCCAGCAAGGTAAGGTACTGTTCATGTAAAGGATAGTGTTAATCCCCAGCTCTGTAGTACTTTATATGTTAAAATCTAAAGTGTTTTGCACTCAGAAAAAATGAAAGTATCAGTGATATTAAAATAATGCCTTAAAGGACACATTTCAGGATACAGCATCCTTTTAACAAGAGTTGGAGAATGTTCTTGTGGATGAGTTGGTGACATTATTACCACAACTGAAAGCAGAAAGGTAGGTGATGTACCAGGCCAGCTCAGAACATCATGATGCCCCAAATCATGTGCCTTGCACTTGAGAAGAACGATTTAAACAGTTATATCTTTTTTTTTTTAATGTATTTGGTACAGGATCTCACTACGCAGCTCTGACTCATTGTGATCCTCCTGTTTTCAGCCTCCCCAGGGCTGTGATTACCACTCCTAGTTTTGGTGGCCAGCTCAGTGCACCTGGGTTTGGGGCCAGTGTAGCATGTGGTCCCTGTACTCACCTAAGCAGGTGCTTAGTCCGCTGAGCTGTCTTGCCAGCCGTAATAGTTATATTTTCTGCTGAAATGAATTTTGAATATGTTCAACTCAGTCATTTGGGAGAATAATAAGGTCATGTCTCAGTTCAGAGAAGTAATAAGGCACAATGGAGAAAATAACATTTGATAATATTGATTAAAATAAATACAATATCTTATTACAAATTAAACTATTTTCTACATGTGTTATCTTTTATGGGTAGTAGTCTTTCACTTAAAAATGTTAATGGGTCAGCTTTGATGATGTGTCACACTGTGTGCTGAGCAAATAAATGTGATTAGTTTTCTTTCTTAATCATAAAAAAATATGATTAAGGCTTTGACACATAATGTAAGTCTACCAGAAAACAAGAATGGTTAGTTAACACCCATTAATAAATGAACAATACAGATTAGTATGTATGATGAAATATAATCACTTGAGAAATATAGAATATAACAAATAGCTATAAAGTCTGATTATAACTTTTGAGTTTAAAAAATAGTTTTGTAGAAGTTTCACTATAGAAACTATTCTTCAGAAGATAAATTGTACCTGTGATTAGTGCATGTTATTTTCTTTCTGATAAAAGCATAGTATTTCCTGACCAAGTACATGTATTTATAAAAATATATGTGTTTTCTAACTGATATTTTAAAAGATCTATTTCAATTCCCTTTTGTGGCAGGGAGTCTAGAAACTAGCTGATACTTTTAGAAACTGGAAAAGAGACTAGAATATCCACCTTTAAAAGATAATGGTCAAAGACAGGAGAGAAAAAGGGACACAAAAATCTGTATTTTCAAAAAAAAATTTTAATCATTTATTTATTTTATTTGTGTGTTTGCTTGTTTGTTTGGGACAGGATCTCACTACACAGCTCAGACTCGTAGTGATCCTCCTATCTCAGTCTCCCCAGCCCTGAGATTGCAAGTGTGTGCCACCACACTTGGTTGTGGTGGCCTGCATTATACATCCAGGGTTCCCAGCCGGCTCAGCATGCAGTATCAGGGATAGAGAATCCTGGTCCTTCCACTTGCCAGGCAGGCACTTAGACTGTTGAGCTATCTCCCCAGCCCAAAATCTATCTCACATATATTCTTGTTTTCAGTGTACCAGAGTGCCAAATTCGATTTTTAGAAAAACATTAAAAATGCTAAGTTATATGGATTACTTACTAGCCTGATGCTTTTAAAGTCTAGATGGATGGATGGATGGATGGATGGATGGATGGATGGATGGATAGATAGATAGAGATAGATACATACATACATACATAGATATCCCTCAGAATCCAATAAAAAATAAAAACGGACCAATGTGTAGAAAGAAGTGTGCATGGATAAATGGGTAGTAAGTTTTGAGAAAGAAAATGAAGTACTATGTTAAATGCAGAATTATAGAAATAGGTATGTAGTATTTACAGTTCTTTTTGCATTAGTGTATTTTATTTGAAATTTTTCATAGGATGGTCTTGAAAGCAAGTCTATAAAAGTATCTTGGCTTTGTTT
>NW_004524722.1:2162580-2166130 GCF_000260255.1 Octodon degus
GGCGCAGGGTAACAGGAAGCTCTCAACACACTCACTGGACCTGGGCTAGGACTGGGTCTCCATTAGTACATCTTTAAGCATGCCCAAGTCTTAACAAGTCCAACATTTTTAAAAAGTCCAGGTCAAAGAGAGACTCAAGGCAAACTCTTAGTGAACTCTTAGCGCTGAGCCCTGTTATGGGTCATTCAGAATAGGAACCAGATCAGCCAGATTGGTTGGAATATAGAAAGCCATTTATTACTGAGCGCAGGGCCCCCAATCAGTTCTCACGCAGGAGAGGACAGAAAGACGGCTAGTCCAGGAAGCAGGGGGGGGGGGTTAAAACCTGGAACCACATTCCGTTTGGTAAACAAATTCATTGTCTGATATACAGTAATACTTTCAGGGTCATTATGACCCCTACTCAAACTAAATTTCTTGAGGCTTTATTTTAGTTTCTGGTTATCTTTAGTTTCTGGTTATCTTTAGTTTCTGGTTAACCTTGCATAGCCCAAGGTTACAAGAAGTTAAAGTCCATTTAATTTTCTTTTGAAGTCATCTCTATAAGCTAACTTTGTTAGCAGGAATTGGTGAGGGTTACAGGAACTGGTGAGGGTTATAGGAATTTTATCTTAGCAAACAGCAAGAAACAGCCACTAGTTACTAAACAACTTAGAACAGTGGTGAGTATACATTTTTACACAACAGAAAACACAAGATTTACATTTATAGTCTGAAATGTGAGTTGACCCATTACAAGCCCCTGTGAAAATCAAAATAAAAGTTAAATACTGTCAGCATACAGTGTCACAGGATAAATATTCCTATTCCAAGGGACAGGAAGGAGTAAGACCAAAGCAAGAGCAAAACCTGCAAGGTAAACATTAAATTCTGTAACTTGGTGCTCAGCATCTCAGGCAAAGATGTGAACTCCAAACAGCTTGGGCAACCCCACCATGGCTGCTTTCTGCCCCCTTGAGGTGGCTTTGCTCACTGCCTGTGACTTTTCTCAGACATTACATGTTCCTGGCTTTTTCAGCTTTTTGAGGTGTTCATTGCACTTTCAGTTTTACTCTCACAGGCCTCACACACTGCCCATCAGGGGCATACTGCCTGGCATCCTAGGCCTTCTTTTAAAACCAGAGTGAAAGGGTCCCTGACTCCACAGCTCTTCATACCTATAAAACCAGGACCTCATGGGTGGTGCCAAGGTCTCCTACAAACTCAAGCAGTCGTTGGGCCCGCCAAAAATCATGGCTGCTGAAATCTCTGCCTGGATGACTTGGCTCCAGTAAATTTTTTCCTAGCTGACCCTGAGTTACATGCTCTGGGTCTGTTTTTCAAAGTCTTTCACTTAGACACTTGGGCCTGTGAAAGGTGAGGTCTTACAGATAGGGTTTTGTGAATCCAGGGATGCCTTATAAGGCATCCTTCCTGTTGTTCTGATACAAAGTACAGCACTACTTCAGTTCAGAAACTTAATTTGTTTTATGATTTTGGAGAAAGTGGTTGCATTTGAGTGTATGTGAGGAAGATGGCCATGGTAGTGTTTGTCACTCAGTGTAGAATTTGTAAATGGAAGCAAAGTTTTGTCCAATGTTTTTGTCTGAGAACCAAATTATTTGTGAACAGAGGTCTTTGTGAACCAAATTATTGCTGAACTTGGCTTCATTGTATTGTTAATATTTTTAACAACCAAGCTTTCCTCTACTCCAACTTTACAGACACTTTCTTCCTTCCAAAACTGAGTATTTTTAAAGAGGGTTTTTGCTCCTGTTCTCAGTGTAAATCTTGCTCAAAGTAGCAGGCAGTACTCATGCTAAAGCCTGAATGTTGGGCTGCCTTGAAGTTTCCTCTGCCAGATTAATTACTCCAACAGCCCTGAATTTGAGTTTCCTGAAATATCTGAGGACATGGGCAAAATGAAGACAGTTTTTCTACCACAGCATAACACACATAGCCTGGAATTTCACTGCCAGTGGTGACTGTGTTCTCAAGTGAAATCTCCTGATTCTGTAAGCATTATGGTCTCATGAGCTCTGATCAGAATGCCCCATCAAATTTAGACTAAGGCATTCTAGGGTTTCTCTAGTTTGTATCTCCAAATCTTTTCTAAAGTCTCCCTGGGAACCACAAAGGTTTCTGAACCATAAGGTTAGCTGTATTCATAGCTGTGACTCCTGGTACCAAAATCTGTCTTAATGACTTTTCTTTCTTTGAGACACAAGACCCAACACCCTTAACTTAAAGGAGGAAAGATGTTTTTGACTTGTGGTTCACAAAGTGTAGTTCATGTTTGACAGGCTTAACTAGCATGATGGACAAGCCTGGGTGGAAGAAATTTGCTCATATCACAGCAACCAAGAAGGTGGGGAGGGAGGAAGGGAGAGAAGAAAGGAGGGAGGGAGGGAGGGAGGAAGGGAGGGCAAGAAGGCAGGCAGCAGGAGAAAAGGAGTCAGGAGAGAGAGAGAGAACAGTGATGAGGCAGGAAGGGGAGAGATAAACCCTTCCAAGTCTCAACCCCCAGCAAGCTACCTTTTACAACCAGACCCCACCTCATAATAAGTCAGCTATATAAACTCTACCTCCATGTTTCAGTCACCTTCCAAAAGTCTTCCCTGGGACCACATGAGGCCATTGGAGAATGTTCTCAATCCAAACTATGACACTGTGGAATATTACTCATGAAAAGAAGTGAACTGTCATTACATCATTTTCCAGAATTGAAAAATATAAATAGCAGTTAACAGAAGAAGTTCTTGTTGGATGAATTCTCCCCCCTAAAAAAAATTCCATGTGTTTAAGTCCTGACCCCTAAGACCTCACAGTATAACTGTATTGGAAATAGATTCCTTTCAAGAGGTCAATATGATAAAATGAAGTAGTTAGGATGGCTCCTAATCCAGTATGACTTATGTTCTTAAAGAACTAGAAAGTAAGACAGAAGCAAGCACACAGAGAAGATCATATGAATGTACTAGAGATAGATGGTCAACTACAAGCCACAGAGAATGGCTTTCAGAAGAAACTAACTTTGCTAACACTTTTATACTGGAATTCTGTCTTCCAGACTGTGAAGAAACATGTTTCTGGTGTTTAAGTACACAGTCTGTGGTACTTTGTTGTGGTGGCCCTAACTACCTAATACAGATGCTTTTCTTCCCTAATAATCAGGAAGTGGAAATCAAGATCTCCAAGAGATCAAAGATAAAGACCAAAAAAAAAAAAAAAAAAAGCCAGGTGTGGTGGCCCATGCTTGTAAGCCCAGATACTCTGGAGGCTGAGGTAGGAGACTGAAGTGCTCAGGAAGGAGTGCGTGTTTGAGGCCAACTTGAGCAATTTAGCCAGACCCTGTCACAAATTAAAAATAAAAATTTTAAAAGGGTTAGGGATATAGCTCTGTGTTCCCTGACTTCAATGCCCATGAAATGGATGGGTGAATAGGTAGATGGACAGATAGATGGATGGACAGATGGATGGGACAGAGAAAAATGAATGTTTATAAGAATACAGATTAATGAAAATTTATACAGTACCCTATGGGATACTAATTGACACATACAAGAGAGGA
>NW_004524722.1:2166930-2171224 GCF_000260255.1 Octodon degus
AATTCTATGCTTCTCATGTTTGCACATAAGTCCAAAAATCTCACCATATACAACCTTGAAGCAGGACAGTCCCACAATATTCCTTTTCCTGTCTTGGAATAGTGGGTTTTTGACTGCTGATCAATTTTTTGGTTTTTGGTTGGTTGGTCCATTCAGGATTTTTATTTCTTTTTTAGTACATTTTGGTAAATTACATTTTTCTAGACAGTTTTCTATTTTAGTTTTCATCAAACTAGATGTCATAAAATTTTTCATAAGTTTATTTGTCTCTATGGTTGCTTCCCTTTTTATTTCTAATGTTGTTTGTGTTTTTTCTCTTATTTTGATTACCCATACCAGTCTCTTTTGTTTATCTTTGCCAGAGCTGGCTTTCATTCTTCAATGTTGTTTGGGCTTTTAATTTTTATTTTATCTACATTATTTATTTTTACATTCTTAGAGTTTATGTTCTTATTGTTTCTCAAGCTTATTTTTTAAAGTATTTTCAGTCTTTCTGCTTTTAAGTAAAGCAATTTAAAACTAAAAAGTTTTCTTCTGCTTTAACTACTATCTGTGATACATAGTACTTGTTATTTTACACACACACACACACACACACACACACACACACATTGTCCCATTAACCCCTGAATTATTTAAAAATAAAGTTTTATAGTCTGTATTTAGTGGGAGTGTGTGGTAAAATTATATTTTTCATTTCTAATTTTATGAGAAACTATATTTTTATTCTATTATAGTCATCCTAACTTTATAAGAGAGGTTATCCCCCAGCAAAATTCTTTGGAATTCCTTTTTCCAAGAAAGAGTTACTTTGGATATACTACCTTTAGTTTAGAAGAAGTGCAGTCATAAAATATAACTAGTATCATAAGCATGCTTGATTTCCTGGGGTTTTTTCCCCCACATTTTACACTTAGATCCAGTGAGGTTCACAGGGCAGCATGGAGCCAGAAAGTTGGTGTGACTTGTCCAAGGTCACACACTGACACATAGTGCTTTTATATTGTTTTGATTGAAACTGAGTTAAGAATTTATAAACTATTTTGGGTGCCTAAAGAGATAATCTTTCATTTTCTGCATTCACTCATGTGAGTATCTTGCTCCCTAGAGACGTAGAAAAAGTGAGATGTTCTTATGTCTAGATTAAAAGTGGTAGGAATAAAAATTTAATAAGAATGATGTATTGGGGAGATATGCCTGTGCTCTTTTGTTCTAAGTGAGAAGAGCTCACACCTATAAGTTGTATGTCATGTGCTTTTCTGTCACAAAGAGTTTGTTATGCTGCTCCTGTTATACTGCTGAAAGCAATTGAATGATTTGATAGCCCAGTTGGAAATGTGAAACTCTAGGGTTTTTTATTCTGCACCATTATTGCTTTATCTTCTAGGGTAAAAATTATTTTTCCCACATGTCTAAAATGTAACCTATTCCCAAAGGTGTTTTGGAGGTAATTCATACTGACACAGCACACTATAAATGTAAAGGTGCCCTGTATATCTTTCATACCTTAAATGGATACAGCTGACTCTAAAAGCTTTTATTAAATTTTAATTATTTATGAAGCTTTCTTTTCATCTTAATATTTCATGAAATGCTTTGTATATGTAATTGAAGCAGATGTCATAGATATTTTCTCTAGTATAGTATCCCCTAAGGTACTTCTACTAGACTTATAATTTGTTTATCTGTGCTTGTTTTCTGTCTGCATAAAGAAACTTCTACCAAATAATTTCAGTAAACACAGAAAAAGCACTTGACAAAAGTGAGCACCCTTTGTGATTTGAACACACCCACAGAACAATCTAGAAATAGAAGGGAACTTACAGAATATAACATTTGTGAAAAACTTTTACCCAATGTAATGTTCAATGATGAAAGACTAAGATACTTTCCACTACTACCATTTATTTACCTTTGTACTGAAAGTCCTAGCTAGAGGAATTACGTAGGAAAAAGAATTAAAATTATGCTTGCTTCCAATGACATGATTATATATTCAAAATCCCATACAACATCTACATAAAATTTACTGGAACTGATAAAGTAACTCAACAAGTTTGCAGATAAAAAATCAAAACTACAATAACCAGTTGTGTTTTTATACTCTATAAATGAATGGTTCAAAAAGAAAAATAAGAATAAAGTACCGAAGAATAAATTTTTATTGTTTTTTGAGACAGAGTCCCACTGTGAACCCTAGGCTGGCCTCAAACTTGTGATGATCCTCCTGCCTCAGCTTTCTGAGTGCTCATATTACAGGTGTACATGACCCTGCCTAGTGTATAAATTTAACCAAAGACATAAAAGACATACACACTAAGCACTACAAAATATTATAGAACAAAAAACCTTAAATAAATGAAGATAAATGTTCATGGGTTGGACTATTCCTAATTTTATAGTAGCCCCAAGTGATCTTCAAATTCAGTGCAGTCCCTATCAAAATTCCAATAACCTATTTTTGTAGAAATGGAAAAGTTAGTCCTTAAATGAAATTGCAAGGAACTTTGAATAGCTAAAGAGATACTGAAAAGTGAAAAATAAGTTGGAGCTTCCAAATTTCAGAACTTACTGCAGAGTTACAGTAATCAAGACAGTATGACGGTTATCTAAGGGACTACTTGGCATGCTCAAGAACCCAGGTTTGATCCCTAGTGCTGCATGCCATGCTTGTGCCAGCCCTGCATAGTGAGACCCTCTACCAAATAGATAAATAAATGGATTTTTTTAAAAAGACAATATGGGATGTCCATAAAGATAGACATATAAAAAAAGTAAAAAGGGATAGACATATTTTTTTAAAAAAAGATAGACATACAGACTAATGAAAGAAAATTGACAATCTAAAAATAAACATCTGTGGATAGTTGGTTTTAAATGGAAATTCTGTGACTATTAAAATAAGAATAATATATTTAACAAAATCTTCTGGAACAAGTGAAGATCCAAGTATAAAAGAATGAAGTTGCACTAAATTGAATTCCCTGCATCATAAAAAATTAACTCAAAATGGGTCAGTAATCAAAGTATGAAAGAAAACAGTCTTTATTATCTTGAGTTTGGCAGTGTATTCTTAAATTTGACATCAAAAGCAAAAGCTACAAAAGAAAGGTAATCAGATTTAAGAAAGAGGGGTTTGTTTTATTTTGTTTTGAGACAGGGTCTTGCAATGTAATTCAGGCTAACCTTCGATTCACTATCTAGGCTGGCCTCAAACTGATAGCAGTCTCCTGCCTCAGCCTCCCAAAGTACTGGGATTACAGTCACACACTACCATTCCTGACTCAAATTAAGAATTTTTAATGCATGAAAGATTTTTTAAAAAAAAAAGGAAAGGAAGAAGAAACAGTGCAAAATATAGGAGAAAATATTTGCCCATCTGATCTTCACATTTATCTCTTAAGGATTTAATATTCAGAACATAATGCACACTTCCAACACCACAACATAAAGACTAACAGCACAGCTTTAAAATGGACAAAAGACCCATATTCTCTGAGAAGATATACAAATTATCAACAAGTACATGAAAAACTTTATCAGACATTGATCTTTGATTAAGGAAATGTGACTCAAAACAAGAATTAAGGGGCCAGCAAGATAGCTCAGTGGACTGTAGTGCCTGCTTAGGCAAGCACAGGGAAAGCGGTTCCATCCCCGGCACCACATGCTGTGCCAGCTCCACTCCCAGGGCAGGCCTGAGCTGGCCAAAAAAAACTCCCAAAAAACCCAAGAATTAAATAGTACTTTTCACCCACTAAGTTAGCTTTAGTAATTAAAGAAAAAAGTAAAAAATAACAAATGTTGAAAATTTGGAGAACTCAGAAGCTTCATACATTGTTGTTGGAAATAAAATAGAGCAGCTACTATGGAAAATAGTTTGTCAGTCCCTCAAAAAGTTAAACAAGAAGCTACCATATGACTCAACTTCAGCTCCCAGGAACCTGCTTCCTGCAAAGAGATTTCATCTCCTAACAGGAAGTTAGCTATATCAGACCCATAATTGAATCACCTTCCAGAAGTACTGTCAGGGAGCACATGAGGCTTTGGGGTGACTTTCTCTTTCCAAATCATAACATTTCACCTCTGGCTCCCAGAAGACTTGTATGCACCTCTTTATACAACATGCATTAGTACATCTTTTTTTTTCTACAGTTTTATTGATAAACAGATAGCAATGAGACAGTTTCAAATCAAATTGGAAGTACAGTTTCAACAAATAATACACTGCATATATTCTTCTTAGTGGTTAATTGCTGTACAAGATGCGGACTTGTGATCCTATTTACAAACA
>NW_004524722.1:2179154-2184566 GCF_000260255.1 Octodon degus
AACCTTGAAGCAGGACAGTCCCACAATATTCCTTTTCCTGTCTCTTGCTTTCATTCACCACCCCCTTCTTCTTGAACATCCACCTACCTGAGAGACATCATAGCAGCAACTGGTCTAGGACTTTATTTGGATCTTGAATTGAAAAATAATTTCCTTAAAAGAGGGAATGTGGAAATTTGAATATTAATTGCTAGTTTGGTAAATATTTGTAAATTTTAATACAAATATATTTTCTTAGAAGAGCCTTGTTCTTTTAGATACCTTACTAAAATATTTATAGGTGAGATGGTATGTCTTAACTTTAACATAGTTAGGGGTAGAAGTAGTAGTACATTTATTGATGAAACAAGATCAGCCATGAGATGTTTTGGGAAATTAAGTAAGGAGTACATGGGAATGCATTATACTTTATCTTATACTTTCATATGTTTGAAATTTTGCCTAAGAAAAAGTTTTAAATTTTTAAAGGTTGTCCACACTGAATTTTTTTTTTTTTTTTTGGTTTGGCCTGGTTTGATGTTGTTACAGGGTTTCACTGTGTAGTTCAGTTCAGGCTGATCTTGTACTTTCTATGTAGCCCAGGTTCACCTCAAATTTGTAGCCATCCTACTGTCTTGGCCTCCCAAGTTCTGGGATTACAAGCATGCATTACCAAACCTAGCCCCAAATTGGTTTATAATGCTTCAGGATAAGTTTGGCAACTAGAAGAATGACCCACACACCTTTTCTACATAGTGACTATGAGACACTGATGGTTCGATCATAAGTTTTAGTTTTTCTGGCTTAAAACTAGAGTTCAAGAAAAGTACAATATCTTTTCCTTTAAGAATGTATTTACCAGAATATCATATCTGCATCTTGTACTATGAATAACTACTATGAAGACAACAATATGCAATGTATTAATTATTGTAACTGTTCTACTAACCTGTTTTGAAACTGTCTCATTGCTATTTGTTTCTCAATAAAATTCATTTAAAAAAGAATATATTTACTCAGTATGCCTTCCTAAGCAAGTTTTCTCAAAATTCTTCACTCCATCCTACCCTTCTGTCTAAATTAGGTATCATGCTCTTGTGTTCTTCCTGTGCCCTCTACATGCTCCCATAGTGTATCTTAATTGTGCAGCTGATTTGCTCTTCAGTTTCCACATTATAAAAGTACTTGAAAAATACTAACCTTGTTTGCTTGTTTTGTTTGCCTATACATTCCTTCTCACCCCTGCACTTTACATTGGACCTAGTAAGCTCTTTCAATAAATGGTTGGTTGAGTAAGGGAGAAAGAAGCAGTAGAGAATTGAGATTGCACTAGTAAATAAAATGGAAAATATGCCTTCCCCTACTTGAACCTTTCTTCAAATTATCCATCTTTTCTCAAGACTACCAAGACAGAGCTACTTTGAACCTTTTTCTTCTGCCATTCTCTGACAGAGCTGCTAATGAGCTATACCTTATTGCAGATGGAAGATGGCTATTGTGCTGCCTTATTGCAGTAGACAAGGCAGCACAATAGCACATGGATTTCTGCACATCATATGTTGCTGAGTTTAACTTTTCTGGGTTATTCTTGTTCAAATGGTTGACTATCTGTGGTTTTTATTTTGCTCCTCTGTGTGTATCATAATTATTCTCCATAGGTTCCTTTCTACTTTGTCTTCTTGTTATGCTTTAAAATAGTAATTAGAACAAAGCCTCCTTGAAAAGATGCCAAGAAATACTCTAAAACTACAATTTTTGTGCAAGGATAGGATTACCTCCTCATTTCCCACTGGATGGCAGCCTCCAAGAAAAAAAGACTTTAAGAGACTCATAAAATCTTAGGGCTGGAAAAGGCAGAGTGTGCATCTCCTGTAACATGCTTCCTATTCACATACATAGGTCTTTACAAGATAGCTTTCTGTGTCTTTATGCTATCTTAAAATATGGTATATTATCTGGTCTCCAAATCTGGGCCGATTTCTAAACTAGTACTTTTGAAATTTATATTTTTAAGAAAATAGGACACATAACTAACACATCTCATCTGAAATGGAAAAAAAAAAAATATATATATATATATATATATATGTAACATCATTTTTTTATCATATAGTTTTGAATCGTTTCTCATTTGTGTTGAAAAGAGCTGATTAAATCTTAAACTTTAGGATGTAATTACTGGACCTTTTAACCTTATTAAAGACTTAAAAACATCTTTTTCTCCTTAGGTGGTACGGGACTATAATCTTCAGCTGTTCCTACAAGAGAATGCCGTATTTCACAAACCCCTGCCCTTCCAGTTCCAGCCCTGTGACAGTGATACTGTAAGGGAATTTCAGATTCTCATCTCCTTTGTTGTTGACTTGTGCTTGTTTGTGCTCAAATAACTCATCATACTCAGAATAGACAGAAAAAGCTGTGTCCTGTGAATTTTATAACAAACTGTGAAGATGTAGAGAAGCCATGAAGTTTCTGCTTTCTGAAATGTAGATAACACCCAGTATCATTGTGCTAACCACTTTCTACTGAGTGAGGTTAAATTCAAGGACAAGTTACTAAAAGTCTAAAGTCAACTGAAGGAAGAAGAAAAGATATTCAACAAATGTATTCAAATATGAAGTATGCCTTTTGTCCATGAAATTCTTAATGTTATATACCCTTCCAAAGAAACAAATGGTTGTATTTTAACCTGAACATAATTAATAAGTAGAATAATAAATATGTACATGGAGATATTTTTGTTGGCTTTATAAAAATAATAGTTTTTTGATAATTCCTTTCAGCTTGTGGAATGCTAAAGTATTAACATAAATGCAAAATTGGCCATTCTTAAAGAAGCTTTAATTATACATTTTTTGAGTTTATGAAAAATATTTGTCACTGAGTTTTTCTTAAAAGTCACTGAGTTTTTCTTAAAAGTTAATTTAATAACATGAAAAGTAAAATTAAATGTCTTCAAAAAGAGAAAGCAGATGTTGGCATACTAGCATGTTCTCTCAATATAGACAAGCTAAGAGGAAAGTCAAGTTATATTTACAAGGCTTTTTGTTAAATTTAGGTAGAATCCGGGGTTTATTATATACTTCTAGGGTTTAATGGAATCCACTTAGTAGAAATATATTTGCTGGAGGTATCTCATAACTTTTCTTACATTTGAAGTAGCCTTATTAGTGTTTATAGAAAGAATAACAGGAAATCAGTATTTCCCTCTAGATGATAATCTTTGCCCTTTATATTAGTGATTTTTTTTTTATCAATCAGCTTTTACTTAACGACTGAATGACATTGTCCTATAATCTGACTTCTATAAAGAGTGGGGTGAAATAGAGTATGAGAAGATACAGGGCATGACAAGTGTATCCAGCTTAAAAATTGTGGTTAATTTGAGATTATTTTACCTTTGCCCATTCGCCTAAGAATCAGAGTGACAGCAACTCTTCATCTCACTTTTACAAAGCCTGACTGTGCTAAGCCTTAAGACCTTTATTTCCTGTGACTACTCAGTGTTCTTAGCTGCTGTGTCCAGAAATTTTGCCTTAATTTCTAACTCTATGCTGTTTTCTGTCCTTGTGCAATCTTTACTGGGCAGAGTTTAAAAGCTGCCCAACTGGTGGATACTGAGCTCTCCCCTGTCAGTGCTCTGAGAATGACCATAGCTGAGGTATATGGGACTGTGGGTCAAGGGCTGGAGGGATGGGATTTGTGGGTTTGCATGTTAATCAAGGGTGGGTCCTGGTGTTGGGATGTAATTGGTATGTATGTATACAGGACCATTGCTTGCATCAGCCCTTCCCTTCTGTTTTTCTCATATAACTTAGGAATTTCCTTTACTGTGTACAGCAAAGCTTGTTAATTTTCATTTTGTCTGAATCACTTTAGTTTTCTTCAACAGGAGTGGTCAGAGGAACTACAGAGTTCATCCTGCTTTTATTAAAGGGAAAACAGTAGTCTAATAAGAAAAAAAAAAAAACTTGGCCAGAATAATATTGTGAATGAATGACACATACAGCTTTGGTGAATACAGTGTTAATGTTCTTTCTACTCTTCTATTCTGTACATTGAGAAACAATTTTCAACACTTGAAGAACAATTAATTTTTGCCTAATGAAAAATAATGAATAAATATGCTTTTATAAAAGTATTCAAGGGCCAGCCACATAGCTCACTAGACTAAAGCACCTGCTTAGGCAGCCGCAGGGACTGGGATTCAATCCCCACCACGCCATGCTGGCCCTGCCCCTAGGGCGCGCTGAACACAGTGATTGAGACTGGGCTTGATGATGCTTGCCCATAATCCTAGCACTTAGGAGGCTGAAAACAAGAGGATCACTATGAGTCCGATCCATGTAGTGAGACCCTGTAGACCCTGTATTAAATACATTTTTAAGAAAAAAAAATATTCAGGATTGTTAGCTGGAAATGGTGGCACACATCTGTAATCTCAACACTCTGAAGGCTGAGAAAGGAGGATTACTATGAGTTCAAGGTCAGTCTGGGTTATATAAGGGAGTTAAGGCCAGGCTGTACTATTACAGAGTGAGATCTTATCTCAAAAAAAAAAAAAAAAGAAAAGAAAAAATTGAAGATTGTCAACCACTGAAAAAATCTTTAGGAATTTAAAATGTTAACTATAAAGTATTCTGTTTGTAGTTTGTTTTGTTATAAGTTAAATATTCTCATTGCCCACAAGAAATGTATGCCCATGTTTTTCCCCCAGTGATAGAGATCAAGCCCAGGACCTTGTACACACTAAGCAAAGTGCTGTACCCTCAACCTTTACTCCTTCATTATTGCAAGATAGTCATAGTGGTTTTGATTTGTATTGACCTAATGACTAATACTGTTGATCCTTTTTATGGCTTATTAGGCATATATCTACTTTGCAAAAAGTTTATTCAAATATTTTATCTATTTTTTTATTGGGTTGCTATCCTCTTGTTACAAGTTACATTTTGATTTTTGGTTTGTTTTTTTTTTTTAATCTTCTGCAAATTTTTTTTAATTAATTGTATTGAGAAAGAAATAGCAGTGAGACAGTTTCAAAACAGGCCAGTAGGACAGTTACAGTGATTAATACCTTGCCTTTGTAGTAGTTATTCATAGTACAAGATGCAGATACGATATCTTGTCTAAACACTATTAGTACAAATCTTTCTTCTCATTGAACTAAGAAAAAGTAGCTGTATATCTATCCTATTTTGTATATACATATATTTTTTTCACTACAAAATGGTCCCTCATTTATATCCCTCTTTTTTGTTTAGTTTTGTCAGAGATGGGTATTCCATTGCCATTCAAATATTGCAGGTGCATATATTCAGCAAAATAATCCAATGTAGTCCAGTAGTCCATAATAGTAGTGGGTTATCTGCAGGCCTGGTAATGTCAGAAGTTGTTGGCTTGAGCCTTTTACAGCTCAGCATATTAATATGG
>NW_004524722.1:2184776-2190195 GCF_000260255.1 Octodon degus
TCAGGATTTACCTTGGAAACCCTGTACCACAGTTTGTAGATCTTTGTCAGTGTCAGCCATGTGGATGAGTAACGACCATTGCTTGACCCAGTTCCTCTCTGTGAAAGCCTGAGAGAATGTTTTCTCTCCATGTGACTCTCCTTAGGCACACTCTACATCATTGATCACTTTCCTTTGTGGCCCCATAACCTCCTTGATCAGAAAATTTGGGACACAACTGAGTTACAGGATGTTACAGTACAGGTTTTTCTATGTCCTAAGTCCTCACTGACCTTAAAGGGCTAAAGCCAAAATGTTGGCTATCCTTGTAGCCCTACAAGTTACATTTTGAAGATGATTTGAAGTTTACTCTGCAGAGATTGAGAAACAGTATGCCAGGAAGTAAAAGCAACAATTGAAAATAAAATCATGAGTGGTATTCACTGAAGATTTATTTTATGCTAGATGTTTTTCTGATTGTATTACTATATTAACTTATTTAATCTTCATGATAATCCTAAATTGTAGATGCTATTTCTAATCTTGTTTTATAGTTGAGGAAATTTGTTCAAAGTCAATCAACTGTTACGTATTAAAGCTAGATAAGTTTGAAAATGCATAACCTGTTCCTGAGATGGCAAGTAGTCTTGAGATGATGGAAGAAAAGCTGAACAGTACCACAGATATGGGTTGCAACCAGATTTTGTGTAGAGAGTTTTGTATATAGTACAATAGAGATCTATGGGATGTTTTCAGATAAGATGGTAGTATGATGAAGTCCATTATGGAGACAGGACAGTATTGCACCATAGTTTCATATTTTGCATTAGGAATTTTAATCTCTAAAATTTGATCTACATTTAGGCAAGATATATTTAGGAAAGTCGTAAGATTTTCAAAGTATCTTCTATAATAAAATGTAGCTCATACTTTCTGCTGAAATGTTTTGCAGTTGTTCTTGTAGTTTTTGTTTTTTGGATTTGTTTTCATTTTGTTTTGTTTTGTTTCTTTTGAGACAGCATTTTGCTAGGTAACCTAGGCTGGCCTCAAACTCACAGCAATCCT
This sequence comes from Octodon degus, assembly GCF_000260255.1. NCBI lineage: Eukaryota > Metazoa > Chordata > Mammalia > Rodentia > Octodontidae > Octodon > Octodon degus. The sequence continues at coordinate 2,185,821 of NW_004524722.1, forward strand.
CAGCCTGCCAAGTGCAAGAGATTGCAGGAATGTACTACTATACCCAACTAAGATTTTCATATATTGTCTTAAAAATTAAAAAAAAAAAACTTTTACATAGAATCCATTGCACATTGCAACATTTCCCTACGAAAGTCTAAAATAGCCAACAAAAACTATTCCACTGTGGGATAGTTACAGTGTTAACAGAGGAATTTAATTAAGACTTGGCTTTATTGTCCCACCCTTGTTTACCTTTCATTTCCTCTGGTAAATTTCCATTTTATTTTATTTTAACATATGATTGATTTGACTTATGCTATAGCATAATATACCAAAGGAACTGATCCAAATAATTTTATAAAGTGACATTTCTGTTTACTCTCTTCAACAATCAACTGGGGAGTTTTCTAGTACTTATTAACTAGAAGATGATTACAAGTGACAGTGACTAATTGCAAGTTTGTCTGATGTATAACTTTGTAGCCATCAAATGGTTAATACTGAAAGATTTTTTTGTTTATATTTCATAGAGAGTTACTGATTTCTAACATGTCCTTTCTTTGTTTTCTCCTATTAGTATTTCTCAGATGATACTGAGTCAGAAATCCTTCTAAAATAATTAAAATACACATTAATTGCTGAAATGAGTTTTTATTCATGCATATGAAGTGTACCCTCAAACACCCTCCCAAAAGGATATTCTGTGAATTGACAAATAAATATATTAATGTCTTTGTATAGGAGGATCATTCATCTGTCACATAGTCACACAGATGTTACATATTCATACAGGTGTTGTATAAAATTCATAGGCTTCAGTGTCAAAAACTAGCCGTCCATATATTTTTTCTAATCCAGCTTCTTTTTGCAAAAGTGACAACCTTATTGGGTATAAAAATGAAGCATTATAGGATATCATGTCCACATCTTGTACAGAAATTAACCACTAGGAAGAATGTATGCAATGTGTGAATTATTGAAACTGTCCTACCAATTTGATTTGAAACTGTCTCATTACCATTTGCTTATCAATAAAATTATGGGGGAAAAAAATGAAGCATTAGACTTAATGCCATGCATGTATTAGTGGGCTTAGAAGAGATGTTCACTGCCTGGTTTTCTAGAGTTTTATTACATAAAATAAGCATTTTTTTCCTTTTTATTTTAGATTTTGCTCCTAATTGCTACAGGAAATACCTAAATATCAGATACAGAAAACATTAACTGCTCACTACAAGTCTCTTGGGACATCTGCTCTTTTATTTTTCACAAAGTAGAGCTCATCAATCACTTTCCTAGCATTTTTAAACCTAAAAGGCAATCTGTGGGTAGTAAATAGTAGCCAATCACTGACAATTACTGACCGTTCCTAGGACTTTGCACTTTTTAGCACTGCTGTGTATCTCAGCACACCTTCCTTCCGTTTCCAGAACTAGCAGTGAATGTCCTCAGGGACATTTCTTCACACCCTGTGAAAAGGCAAAGGGTCAGCCAAGGATGGGAAGTGTAGAAAGCACACATTTATAAAATCAGATAAATACAATATGATCTTTATAGGAAGGAAAAATAAGTTTCCTGGTGAAAATAAGTTAACCCTTTACTCTTTACCTTCCTTGACTTGTAGATAACAGACCATCATAGATAGCATTAGCAAAACATTAGCATTACCTTTCTGAGACATATTTCTTGACTTTCTGATATTTAATTTTTCCTTCTATAGATGAACAGTTATATTAAATAAAATGTCCACTTGCTTTAGTATTTTTACATGCTTAAGATTTGCTTAAGTGGAATATTTTGCATATCTATTAAAAATAAATATTTAGCAAAAACTGCCTTTGCCTATAAAGACTCTAAAAGGTTATATACCATACAGACATTACATTAAAAAATTAGAAATTTTGGACTGTGCATAGCATTATCTCATAAACTTAAAAGATGGTGATACAGAATCTGTGGGAAATGCTCCTGCCGGGTGAATCAGTGCCATCCTTTTGTGAATATGTTAAGTATAGTATCTAAAAATTAAAGACTTTGACTAATGACATGAATTCTGCTTTGTAGAATCAGTATTATTGACAGGTATTTAAAGGGGTTGTCCTTCTTTCTTCAGCTTTTCAGATGAGCTCATTTTTCTTAGGAAGCCTATGAACATAGAAAGCCAGATGTATAAGAAGCCATCCATATAATAGGACCCCTTTTCTAAGCATACAATGGTATCTAAGGCTTTGAAATGTAGACACCTAAGTAATTATAGACACACAGAATGTTTGCTTGGGATTTGCGAATGTAGCTCCTAAAGCTGTTGAAGAAACTGTCAAAGCAAAGGTACTCTTCATGAAGTTACTCATCTAGCCATGCCTCTCTACTAGAGAATACTAGACACGAGATCAGTGGTGGCAGTGGTGGCCGCTGCTATTGGTGGTGGTGATAGTGGTGTTGTACTGGACAGCTGTTGTTTTTGTGCTTATTACTCAGGGATATATTTGTTTCTTAGATTTGCTTTTGGTATTTTAACCCAAAACAAGGAAATAATAGTGTTTCTTTAGCAGAGATACACTGTATAGTATAGTATATACTATATACTCTATAGTATATCCTATCAGAGATCATCCAGAGGTTTTCAAAATTTCCCCAAGGCTCAAACAACACCACTTCTCCAGTTTACTGCCCTGAGAGACTAGGCACATAATCCAGCCACCTGGAAGACTTCCTGCTTCTTCCCAAGTAAAGGTGCTGCTAGCCCAGCAAACTTGGAATAAGTCATGCTTCGTAAGAGGCACTATACCACTCCTCTCCAAGGTACATAATATGTTTTAAATAGGTGACGTCAGGGTCTGTAGTCTCTTACCAAAATTCTTTGGGCCAAATGTATTTTAAGTGAGAATTTTTTCAGATTTTACAGAAGTGATCCACGTACTGCATACTTACTGCATTATAACTTGAGTGGGGCATGGAAGAGCACCCTATAATCAAACAGTTATTTTGCAGAAAAGTATTTGAATAGTCATATTAAGTGAAATAAAGACTGTAAATAATATCTATTTAGTTCAAGTCAAATTTCTTCAAATGTTTTGCTTCCAAACTTACCGGAGTGCCTTGTGATTTTCTGAACCTTTTTTGAATTTCAGAATTGTAGGACTGTGAACCTGTACAAACATGGGTGTTTGGAATGCAATAATTTACAAAGATCCAAATTTTTTTTTTTTTTTTTTTACTTTTTTTCTTTCCTTGGAGATAGAATCCCAGTGTGTTGCTTAGGCTGAGCTACAAGTCTTGGGCTGAAGCAAGCCTCTGAATACCTGTAAGTACAGATGTGTGCTACCAAACCTGTTAAGAGGTCATTTTTTTAATTTTTATTTGATTGATTGATTGATTGATTGATTGCGGAACTGGGGATTGAATTCAGGCCCTTGCACTTGCCAGGCAGGCGCTTATTCTACTGACCCATCTCCCTGGCTCCCCAAGAGGTTATTTTTAAGGGCTGGCCAGATAGCTCAGCAGATTAAAGCACCTGCTTAGGCAGAGTGTAGCCAGCAGGGTTCAATCTCACCTGTGCCATGCCAGGCCACCCCACCCCTGGGGCACATTGAGACCTGATTGAGACTGGGTGTGGTGTTGCTAAGCCTGTCATCCCAGCGCTTGGGAGTCTGAAAAACAGGAAAGTTCTGTCTGTGTAGTAAGGCCCCGTAGATTCTGTACTAAATGCATAATTTGAAAAAGAGGTCATTTTTAAATAATAATTGAATTTCTTAGAATACCTATATGTTAATAACTTTTATAAAGAATGGATTAAAATTTTAATCTGATAATTTTTATTATCTACCAATCAACTGAAAACAGTACAAAAAGTACATACCCTTTCATGAAGGTTGATAAGATTGTTCCTGGCACATGACATTGGCATGATAGTTCTGATATTTTCTTTTGCGAAATTGGATTGAGATAGTAAATTTTGCTGGATTAGTGTGTCTCATTCCCCACAGAGATCATCATTTTTCCCCATTCAAGTGGTCCTATTTTGGGTACTTGAAAAATAAGACTATTTCTTCTGTGAAATCAACCTTTCTGTCCCAGGTTATGTTACCCTTTTAGGCAGGTGCTCAGACAGATGTCTATCTGAACTACTTGTGCCTTTATAATTACCTTAAAATGAACCAAAATCATATCTTTTGTTTGTTTTTAGGAGTGCGGGGAATGAACCCATGGCCTTTTCACTGAGCTACAACCACAGGCTTTTTTATTTACTATTTTTTTATGGGGAGGGCTCTACAGTGTCCAAGCTGGGCTTAAACCTTGACCTCCAAAAATGCTGGAATTAAGGGCCGGCCAAATAGCCCAATGGATTAAAGCGCCTGCAAGTGTGCATGGGGGGTTTTAATCCCTGGGCCTG
>NW_004524722.1:2190860-2192524 GCF_000260255.1 Octodon degus
CCCATCAATAATATTTTCAGGTGGGTGTTTTTCATCACTCGATGAGGCTAAAATCACTTCAGCCCCTTCAGAGCTCAAGCAGAGATCAGCTTTTCTCATCTTAGGGTTTAACCTTGCTCCCTTCCCTCCATGGGCTCCGCTGCGCAACCCCGCCCGCGCGCCTTTCCTCAGGCCTATCGCCCCGAAATCCGCGCCGTCCCCGGGGACTGAGAGACTCTGGGGACCAAAGGAGCCCGCCGCCGCACGCGTGAGCGCGCGGGCACGCACGCGCAGTGCTCAGCCTGCGTGCCCGCAGCTCCGCCTAAAGACTAATATGTTAAGAATATAAGAACATTAATTTCCTTAGTTTTGTCCTCTAAAGTTATGTAACATCTAAATTTTGAAAACGGCTTCATATTTTATTCCGAAAGAGTTGGAAATTTTGAAAAACTCAGTATTGCTAGGCCTTCAAATTCAATTGAAGTAGTTTATCCCTGGTCTTTCTAAAAACAAAATTAAATCAATAGATATTTCTAAGGAAAGGCCTCACTAATACTTCACTGAAAGGAAATTTGTATTTTAGAAATACCTTTTCAATATTATTGTTACCACTATTAGTATTAACTAAATAGAATAATTGCTGACAGTATGGGCATATGAAGACCTTGTGGACATGGATGGGGTATCTTACAAACCATAAATCCAGCACTCAAAGGCTGAGTGGCATTGGGAAAAATATGTAACCCTTTCTGGGCCTAAGTTTCCATACTGGTAAATTGAAAATAATAATCTCAATTAGAATTGTTCTGAGATGGGGCCGGGGAGATAGCTCAGTAGAATAAGCACTTGCCTGGCAAGTGCGAGGGCCTGAGTTCAATTCCCGGTTCCACACACAAAAAAAAAAAAAAAAAAAAAAACAAAGAATTGTTCTGAGAACTAAATGAAATTATGTAAAATAGCACAGAGCTTCAATGTTTTCAAAATAAGCATTTCTTTATAGTGTTCTAATTATAAAAAAGCATTCAAATAGTTTACACAAAGTATATATGAATCAGAAAATCACTTTTCACCCCATAGAATTAGAAAAAAAGTTTTCACCTGAACTCTCACCACTTAAAAGTAACTCCTGGTAACATTTTGGTCAATATTCTTCATAGAGTTTACAATCCTCCATCAGTACAAACATATATGGGGGCAGGGGATTTAGCTTAGTGTTGCAGCACTTGCTTGGCAAATGTGAGGGCCTGAGTTCAATTCCTGGTACCCCTCAAAAAATAAAATGTCCCCAGTACAAACATATATGGATGTAGATATATAACAACAGTTTTATGCTACTCAAACTTGAATTTAAACTTTTTTTTTTCCCCCTAGAACCAGGGATTGAACTCAAGCCCTTGCGCTTGCCAGGGAAGTGCATATTCTACTGAGCCATCTCCCCAGCCCCCAAAACTCTTTTTTCCTAATTGAACATGTCATGGATATCTGATATTTGGAATGCCTATAGTCTCTAGCCATCTTAGAAATTTGACTCCACTTACCTGTCATGAAATAGCTTGTTTTTATATTATCTCCATTACCTCTTAAAAGTATACCAACAGTGGATTAGGAAACAAAATCCAACAATATGCTGTATACAAGAAACACATTTAACTCATAAAGACATTCATAGGCTGAAAGTCAAAGGA
>NW_004524722.1:2198409-2203644 GCF_000260255.1 Octodon degus
AAAACGTATACCAACAGCCAGGCTTGGTGTTGAACACCTACAATTCCAGCACTTGGAAGACTGAGGCAAAAGGGTCACAAGTTTAAGGCCATCCTGAACTAAACCACAAGACCCTGTCTAAAAATAATAACTCATTAATGTATATATCATCATGAATTTTAAATTCCAAGTGAATTAAAGTTATGTTTTAAGAATTTCTACCTGACCTGATAGTGCATACCAATAATCCCTGCAATTTGGAAGGTTGAGGCAGGAGGATCACAAGTTCAAGGCCAGCCTGGGACCTTACCAAGCAGAAAAGGAGATGTGGATGTTTCTTTGGTGGTACAGCACTTGTCTAGCATATGCAAGACCATAGGTTCAGTGCCCAATATAGAAAAAAGTCATTTTAAAGTTTTTTGAAGGCTCTTTGTTTAGCTCTGGTGAGAATCTGAGATTTCATCTCATCTTCAATTTGATTTTCCACTGAGGAAGCTAAGGCTCAGAGAAGGATAAATTAGCTGGAAAGACATAGCTAAGTCTCTTTGGGATGTAAATGTAGTTTAAATTTCCATGAGTGTCTTCAAAGAAATAGTAAATTTCACAAAATAAAAATTTTTATAAAAATCCTTAATTTGAAGATTCAAATGTTCTTATTCATTTTGAATGGATTTAGGAGTGGAAATTGAAACACAAGGAGACTGTGTGAGGAAAAGGGAATCAGTGCTAGAGTCAGCTCTGAGGGCCTGTGCCAAGTGCATGGTGCTCAGTAACTCAGTTCCCTCCCCCATACTCATCCTGTTCCTCCACACACATGATAATCTTGTCCTTCATCTGTCAGAAACTGGTTGAAATGCAGTGTGACATCTCTGAGGATACTATCCTAAGTGTCTGGTGCTCCAGCCCTCACTTTGGAAAAAAGAATTAGAGGGGTTTTTTGTTTGTTTGTTCTGCTTTTTGTTTGGTTAGGGTTTTGGGGGGTAGTACACACTTAGAATACCAAATAGCCACATTCATTTGAGAAAATGATACATGTGTACAACATATCTTGATCATTTTTTTACCCCTTTTTTAGGGATACAAAGTCTCTCTGTGTAGTCCATGCTGGCCTTGAACTTGCTGTGTAGCCCAGGCTGATCTAAGACTCTTTAGATTACCCTCTAGCCCGAGCCTTGGAGTGCTGTGATAAGGTGTGCATTGCCATGCCCGCGGTTATATTTGTTTAACCAGCATGTGCTGGTGACACTTCTGTGTCCTCTTGAGCACAGTGCTAGATGCCAGCAATAGAGAGACAGAGCTGCCTAGGCCCCACATTGCTAAAAAACAGTAGAAACCAACTCAGCATCGTAGTACAGCTTGACGTTTGCCTAAAGGATAACTCAGTAAGTGTTATTTTTTTTTTTTTCATTTATGTCTTTCATACAGGATCTCACTACACAGCTTGGACTTACAGTGATCCTCCTGTTTTCAGCATCCCCTGCGCTGGGGATTACAGGAGTGTGCCACTATGCCCAGACTCTGTCGCTGTCTCAGCGCACCTCAGGGTGGGGCTGGTGTGGCATACAGGACCAGGGATTGAACTCTGGTTCCTGCACTTACCAAAGCAGGCACTTAGTCCGCTGAGCTATGTTGCTGGCCCAAAATGTGCTCCGATTTTTTTTTTTTTTAAATACAGGGTCTCCTTACACAGCTCAGACTCGTAGTGATCCTCCTGTCTCAGCCTCCCTAGTGCTGGGATTACAGGCATGTGCCACCATGCTGGTTCTAGGATGGACACAGCATGCAATACTGGGGATTGAACTTGGGACCTTGCATGTGCTAGGCAGGCACTTATGCTGCTGAGCTGTCTTCCCAGCCCTCAGTAAATGTCTAGCAAGTGAGTCAGCTATTTCATAGCAAAGGTAGGACTTGAGCTGCAAGTTGAGCAATGACTGAGAATTTGTTGGTCAACAGCAAAAAAGGTAGGAAAATCGTTCTGCCCAAAGGGAACAGTACTCAAAAGCACAGGGTTGTATTTAGATTAATGTGTGTTTTCCAGTAAAAGACGGATAGGCTTCTGAAATTATTTTACTAAAAACTTGATGATTTCTAAAATTCTAATGTTTTAAAGGGTGTGAGAATCACATTCCTTAACTTCCATTGGTAGAGAGCAATGAAAGCTACCTATTCCATACTTGAAGGTTGATAGAAAAATGGATAACAAACATTTCTCTTTAGGTTTTAGTGTGGGGTGTGTGTCAGCGTGTGTCTGTACTGCTATTTTTCTTTGTCTTGTATTGATGCCTCTTTTTAAAAAAATCAAATTGAATAAGTAAGCTTTTTCAAAGCCAGGTTACAGCGCTATTTGATACTTAATTTTCTCATATTCTGCTTCAAGACAGTAACAATATTATATGCTTAATAGCCCGTTTCCATTCTTTTATATGTTTTAAATACATTTTTAATGGATAAAAGAAAAATGTTAACAGAATAACCAATTTAGAGCCAGCCAGATAGCTCAGTAAACTAACGCACCTGCTTAGGCAGATGCAAGGTGATTGAGACTGGGTGTGGCAGTGCGCACCTATAATCCCAGGGCTTGGGAGGCTGAAAACAGGAGGATCACTTTGAGTCTGATCTGTGTAATGAGACCCTGTAGACCCTTACTAAATACATAAAAAAGAATAACCACTTTAAAAAGCAATCACTGGCAGTTTCTTTACTAGAATGAGCCCTTGTAGTACTAATATCTTAAATATGAATTTCACTTTGTATTTAACATCCTGGGTTGTATTTGCCTTATATGAAATTTTCATTTGTCGAGATCTATGTTCTAGGCAGTGTCCATATGTCTTCTGTGGCCTAATTTCAGAATTCATGAAAAGGATAAATTAATTTGGATTTTGTATCATTCCTTACCCAGAGGATCTCAAAGCCACGTTTCCCAATCAGTAGCATTTGTTATCTGTCCTAATCACAGAGCCTTTCCATCTAAGTAATAGTAAACCTGGAGAGAAATCCAGTGTTTACTCACCCAACTCTTAAACACAGTGAATACTAGGCAAAAAGTTGTGCTTTTTAAAATTTGTATTTATATTTATTTATTGGAGATTGAACTCAAGGCCTTCACACTGAGCTACATTTCCAGTGCTTTTTTTTGAGGCAGAGTCTTGCTAACTTGCTAAATTTCACAGAGTAGGCTCAAACTTATGATCCATCTCTTGTTTTCCAGAATGTTGGGATTACAAATATGTGCCACCACACCCAGATTAAAAGGTGCAAATTCTGTGTGGCAATTTGGATTAGGACCCATCCATAGTCAGCACACATTTTAAACTGTTTGTTTCTGAGATTGCTGCTTAGCGAGTAAAAATTTAATTTCTCCAATAGTTACCCCCTTTCTCCTCTACTCTTTGCAAATGTATGCTCTTGAGATTTGTTTTAATCTTTCAGTGTGTTCATTCTTGCTTTTTATTCAAGATCCTAGGAATTGGGCTGGGGGCATAGCTCAATGATAGAATGCTTATTTAGCATGTGTAAGGCCCTGGGTTCAGTCCCTAATCCTGGAAGGGAATGGAAGAAAGAAATTTCCTAGGAATTATGTAGTTATTTTTAAATGAGCAGTAATTACTTTTTTTTTTTTTTTTGTAATTTAGGGGAGGGTCTAAAGGGTGTTCAGGGTCTCACTACTAGATTGGACTCATAGTGATCTGCCTGTTTACAGCCTCCCAAGAGCTGGAATTACAGGCACGCGCCACCACGCCCAGTCTCAATTGCCATCTCAGTGTGCCCTGGGGGCGGAGCCCACACAGCAGGTCCAGGGATCGAGCCCCTGGCCCCTGCACCTGCTTACAGATGCTTTAATCTGCTAAGCTATTTGGCCAGCCCTTATGACAAACTTTTTTTTTCAAGTGATTTTCAGCTGGGCCTTTAACAAATACTGTTATATTATATACTTACTGTATGCAGCTATCATACCAGAATATTTGAAATAGGACCTTGTTGTAGCCCCCAAACCTTTAGAAGAAAAGTGGCATTTTCACCAGTTTTCACATATAGGTAAGACTCAGATTAATAAAGATCATAAAGCTAATAAATGGCATACAGTGAATTCAATACTAAGTCTACCAGGTTCAAAAACCTATTTTTTCACTTCAAGTATTCCTTTTTACCTTTATACATTAGAGTCCTCTGGCTAATGCACATTTCATTTGTGTATGTCTGGGCTTAATATTTTAGTGTCTCTGATTTCTAAGGAGTTTCTTATTTATTTATTTTTTTGGTGGAATCAGGGATTGAATTCAGGCCCTTGCACTTGCCAGGCAAGCACTTATTCTACTGAGCTAGCTCCCTGACCCTCTAAGGAGTTTTAAATTTGATTGCCTAGATCTATTTGCAAAGCAAAATGTAATAATAAAGTTGCTTCTCAGATTTCTGATAACCCAATGAATGGAATAAAATATAAAATGTAAATGTAAAGTTTGATAAGATATGAAATTTGATGAGATATGAATTCTGATTACTTTTCATTTGCCATTGTATAACCTAACTGTAGCTAAAGTATCTACATAGAGAAAACAATTTTCAACACTGCCTTATCACAGTCCCCTCAAAAAATTAAAAAATTTAAACTAGTAAAAAATATTTAAAAATTTTAATCTAGTATGTCAATTTCTTCTTGCTCTGTCAAATTTGAGCTATGTAACCTTACAAATTAATTTTTTTAATTTTTTCATTATACTACTTTTTATGTAAGAAATCCTCTACACAATTCATATTTAGAAGATATTTTCCCTCATTATTTTAATAAAGTTTAGTTTTCATGATTTCTTAAGAGTTTGGAAAGGATTAAAAATAATTTAGTGGTTAATAGCTCTGATTCTGAAGTCAGACCTGTTTAGTGAAGATTATAACTTGTAATGTCTGGAAAACACTGGAAAAAATGACTTACCCTCTGCACCCTGGTTTCCTTTTCTATAAAATCCCTGTGTGGGGAGAGGAAGGGGAGTAGAAGGGACTGAAAAAATAATTAAGATGTGTTATGTACATGTGCCAGCTCCCCACAAGGAATATAATCATTATGTACTACAAATATGTTCCAGTACAATTTTTTTTAATTATAAAATGCTATGTGATCTACCTCATAAATTTGTTATAAAAAGCTATGTGAGGGCTGGGGAGATGGCTCAGTGGTCTAAAGCACCTACTTAGAACAAGCTTAGCAAAAGCATCAGGGACCGCGGTTCAATCCCCCAGCACCACATGCCAGCCAGCCCT
>NW_004524722.1:2203744-2224011 GCF_000260255.1 Octodon degus
TCTCTCTCTCTCTCTCAAATAAATAAATAAAATTTAAAAAAAAAAAAGCTATGTGAACTTCTGATTAATGGCCTACAACTGATGAAATCTGTCATTTTTGTAATCCAGAGCTGCATCTGATCAATTTTCTGCATTTCATTGAAAACTTTTATGTTTTAAAGCATCAGCTTCTTTCATTCAAGACATAAATTTCACTTGCAACTTTATGTGGATAGTGAAGACAGTCCTTTTCTGAACTATAAAAAAATTATATCATTAATATTTTATTTAAGAACTACCCTTCATTTTTCTTTTTGCAGGAAGTGATAGAATTTCAAATTGGAGCATCCTTCTTAAGAAGTGGTATAAGAATATAACTTATTTAAACATACAACCTTAGACAAAAATAGTTTATATTTTTGATTGGGGAAAAAATGTATGTGGAGTCTTAAAAATGTTATATGAAGCACTTTCTTGAGTTTCTTGTACAGAGGGGTTTAATTATTACATGATTTAGATGTGGAATTTTGTTATGTATGAAGTAGAATCATAAAATTGGAACCTAGAAGTAACTTTTTGTGATCTTTGATATATTACCCTTACCTATCATATGGAGACATTAAAGCCCAGCAAAAGTGCAAAACCTAGTTTGAGGTTTAGTAGAAAGTTAATGATAGCCCTCTCACTAAATTAAATTCAGAATCTTGGTTCAGGGGATCAGAATTGTGCCGTTGTTAATGTTTTGTTCTCTTCTTTTATTTAAAGATTTTTTAAGTCACATTGAAACTCCTTTAAGTTGATTCCATTTCTATTTCTTCAGCAATTCTAATGTCATAGAAGGATGTTATAGAAGATTCTAATGTCATAGAATGAATACATTTACTTATTAGCCAGCATCCTTTACAGTTTTGGTTTTTTTTTAATTAGCCCATAGTATTAGAGATGAAGCTCCCACATTTGGCAATACAAGGTAAAATGCCTTGTGGTTGTTTATGGTTTTGTACCATGGTTTTAGTCTTCTACTGACTTTCTGTGACATGAGGCATCACTTCCCACAGTAGGTAGACGTGCTAGGTAAGTGAAGGTCCTCTGGTCCAGCTACTGAGTGGTAATAGTTGCAATAAGGATAACAATACTTTTCTCTCTGTTACCTCTTTGTTGTAGAGCCGTCAGTTAGAATCAGAAACTGGAACTACAGAAGAGCACAGTCTAAATAAAGAGGCTCGGAAATGGGCCACACGCGTAGCACGTGAGCACAAAAATATTGTTCATCATCAACGGGTAAGTGTAGTAGAAAGACTACGAGCCAGTTCAGCTTAAATGGCAAATCAATTTAAGGAGTTAAATTTTACTCATGACTAAAATAACCTGTGTATTTTTTTTCAACACTCAACAGTAGGATCAAAGCCAGTGACGGTGAACCTGTGGCATGCATGGTGCAGTGGACTGTTTATATCAGTGGAAACTCTAAAAGGTTCACCATCACTGGAGGCTGTCTACTTGCCTTAAATTCCATAAACCTTCTAGCAGCAGCATATGAATTCATCAGTTTGCCTAAGAATGGTAGATAATAGTGTGTTGTAGTCTTTTAGATACGATAAGAGACACACAGATGTTGAATTAAAATAGACTTTTATCAGACCAGACACATTTTTTGAAGGCACAATTCTGGATTCCATGAAAATGTAATTTTAAGACTAATCTATCAATGCACACACAAATTCTTTTAAATATATGTATATAAAAACATTTTTCTCTAATTTTTAGTATCTATATTTTTTTTCTGTATTTAGGATAGGGTCTACAGGGCCTCACAACGTAGATTGGACTTGTAGTGATTCTCCTGTTTTCAGCCTCCCAAGTGCTAGGACTACAGATGTGTGCTACCACACCCTGTCTCAGTCAGTCTCAGTACGCCCCACGGGCAGAGCTGGCACAGCACACCAGGGATCGGATCCTGGCCACTGCACTCTGCCTAAGCAGGTGCTTTAGTCTGCTGAGCTATCAGGCTGGCCCGATTTTTAATATCTAAATCCTCTTTATTTGCCTTCACTTCCAATTTCTCAGAAGAGTTGTCCTAGCTTGGAGATGTAGTTCAGTCATAAGCACTTGAGTAGCGTGAGTAAGTTGTCTATATTTATTATGTGTGTATCCTCGTCTCCCACTCATTTTTCAGCCCATTAGAGTTAAGGTTTCTCTTTCCTCAGTAGACTAAACTTATCTGAAATGGACATTAGGATTTCTCATTTTTCTTCACTGATCAGCAGTTCCATCATAATTAACAACTCCCATCATTTTGAAGCATTTTCTTCTCTACATATTCATGTCTCTGTTGTTTTGATTTTCCTTCTGTGTCTCTGACCATTCCTAGATTCTTTCATAGGTTCTCTTTCTCCTTGCAATTAAAATATTTAAATTCCTTAGTTCTGCAGGTGATTCTTGTCTTATTCATTACTTACTATGGACAATTGTGACCACTTCTATGGCTTTACTTACTGCCAAATTATAAATTATTTCTGACAGTGGGCCTTGCTACCATGTGTCCATATTATGTATTCTTTTCCTGCTTTGAAATCTTATTTCACTATCTTGCAAATATTTCAAATTCTGTATTCCACTTACCAGGTGTGTGCCACTATGCCCTGTCTCAATCACAGTCTCAGCATGGAATATTAAAAAATATCTCAAATTTAATACAGTAAAAACTGTTTAGGGGTTTGGTTTGGTTTGGTTTGGTTTATGGTTTTTGAGATAGAGTCTCGATATAGTTCAGGCTGGTCTTGGACTCACTGTGTTGCCCAGGCTGGCCCCCAACATGTGGCAGTCCTTGTGCCTCAGCCTCCTGAGTGCTGAGATTACAGGTATGTGCCACCACGCCATGCTCAAAAAAGTGCATTTTTAGATATCATCTCTCTCTGTTCTGAGTATTGTGTGCCCAATTTCAGCTTGGCAGTTCTCACTTGGAATCTTTCCCATGATGTCAATCAGATGGTAGCTTGTGCTGATGTCATCTCACAGGCTTCCTCACTAACATGACTAGTGCTTGAATTAGGAAAATTTGAATAGTTTGGAACTACAATAGGTGGGGTTTCTCATGAAACCATGTTGCTTGTATTCTCTTTAAATGGTCTGTCTAGCATAGCAGCTCATGATGGCTATGTGTCTTACAAGGTAGCACAGAGTCCCAAAGGTGTAAGTCCCAAGAATCAAAAAATTATCCTTCTGGTACAGCAATTAACCACTGGGAGGAGTGTATGCAATGTGTTAATTATTGAAACTGTCCTACCAATTTGATTTGAAACAGTCTCATTGCTATTTGTTTATCAATAAAATTATGGAAAAAAATTATCCTTCTGATCTAGCTTCAAACATATCACAGTGATACTTGCATCCTGATTTATTAATTCAAGGATTCACGAAGGTCTGCCAACAGTTTAGTGAGAGGGGCTGGTAATGTGGCTCCAGGGAGGAACACTTGCCTAGAATTTGCAAGGCCCCTGATTTGAACCCCAGCACCGAAAAAAAAAATAAGGGGGAGGAAAAACAGTTCAACGAGAGAGAACACACGATCTACTTTTCAGTGGAAATAGCGAAGTTCTGGAAAAACCTGTAGAATGGAAAATGTAGTAGCTAGATTTAAAAAAAAAAAAAATACCATCTCCCACAGTCTTCAAACATAGCTGTTCACATCTCAGATACAGAATACACTGGCCTCTTCACCCAAACTCCCCCCAGCCCGCCAAAGCCTGGTTTTTCTAAGAGGTTAGTAAACTTTAGGCAGGTAAACTACCAAAAAATCAAACCAAAGCACATCATAATCAGCTTGTTTTTTAAAAATTGACCCAGCACTATAGAAGCTGAGGCAGGAGTTTCACCAGGAATTCAAAGCCAGCCTGGGCTACATAATGAGTTCAAGTCCAGCCTGAGCTACACAGCAAGACTCTGTATTTAAAAAAAAAAAAAAAAAAAAAAAAGATGCTTTGTATTGAAAACATCTGAGATCAGGAGCAAGACAGAGTTTCATCATGTCTGATTTCAACAATAGTTCTAGAAGTCTTAGGCAAAGGAGTCATACAAGCAAAAGGTGTGAAAGGCGTTAAGTGGGAAAGGAAAAAACAAAATTGTTAGAGATAACATGATCTTACATATGGAAAATGCTGAAGTTTCCTCCAAAACAAAACTGCTACAGGATAAAAAGTGGAATTGCAGAATAAAAACTCAACACAGAAAAATTAGTTACATTTCTATAACCAACAGCAAACAATGCAAAAAGAAAATTAATCCCAAATACAACAGCAGGAAAACTAAGAAACTCTATTTGCAATAGCACCAAAAGAACATACTTAGAAGTAGAATTAACCAAAAAGGTGGAAGACTTAGCCACTAAGAACTACAAAATGATGATGAAAAAGTGAGAGGATATAAATAAGTGGAAAGCTTTCTGATGTTCATGTAATAAAAACTGTTGTTAGGGTGATAATGACACCCAGAATTACCTACAGATTTAGTGCAGTCCATATCAAAATCCCAATCAGAAGACATCCAATGTTGGTGTAATAGAATATATTATTAAATGACAGTATCACTCAAAATGATTTTCAAACTTAATTTTACAGGAACAGAAAAGGCTATCCTTTTAATTCATATAGTAAATCAAGGGACCCCAAATAACCAAAATAGTTGTGAAAAAAACAAGATCAGAGGGCCGGGGAGATGGCTCAGTGGAATAAGCACTTCCCTGGCAAGCGCAAGAGCCTGAGTTCAATCCCCGGTTCCGCCAAAAAAAACCAAAACAAAAAAAAAAAAAAACAAGATCAGAAGAATCCTACTTTCTGGTTTCTTCTTTTTTTTAATGTATCATTTATTTAATTAGGTTCTTAGTAAGAAATTTAGAACACTAATTTATGAAGACAAATTCCATTTCTCAGAGAAAAAATGGATCATGGCTAGCCCCGGAGCTGAGGAACAGCTTTGATTTTTGCTAAAATCTGTGAGTCCACCACTTTCTGATCTACCTTGTGCTGCTCTGAAATCTGGTATCTCTCTTTCTGGATGTTGAAGATCTCACCCTCCTGCTGTCTGGGTTTCCACAGCTTTTTCTTCTTGAAGTAAGCATCAGTGAGTTATCTGGGGATTTTCACTTTGCTCATATCAATTTTTGTAGAGGTGGCAATGACAGATTTCTGGTGTGTTCTTCATAGAGGAACATGATTAAGGCTAAGAGGCCCAGTCACAAGTAGCAAGCCACTGGTCAGCTGCTTCAGAAAGACCACTCTGTTGCCTCTGTGACACCCAGTGGGGATGATCAAGATGGTACCGGGAGTGATGCTAGCTCAAAATTTCCTCACATGCTGACTGAAGGGTTTCTTGCCATGCCTCAAGAGCTTTTGGGGTACATCTTCAGTAGGGTAATATCTAGGCATTTTTTTGAAGCTTAACTACCTGGGTACCTCCATTCTTGTCCCCACTGACTGGTTTTGTGTTTGTAGCAAGAACTTTCTCCTTCTTTTTCTTCTCAACCTTTGATTTAGAAGCTCTGTACTTTCTCTTGTACAATGCCTTTCTGGGATACATAGCAAATCAGGAATATCTACCAATTCCTCTAACCAGGACAGGATTTTGGCTGCAGTGGGGCTGTCCCTTCTTGGACATTTTGCCTTCACCTTACCCTTTTTACCCAATACCACTGGCAGCAGCCTTCTTGGCTTTGGGTTTCTTCTCTTTAGTGTCTGGCATCTCAGTTTTTTTGGCTACCATCTTGCAAGATGGGAAAGAGAAGTAAGTTTCCTTACTTTCTGGTTTCAAAGGTTATAAAACTGCAAACTTCCAGATAGTATGGTACAGTAAGTTCCTGGCTTACAAATATTCAAGTTGCAGACTTTCACAGGTGTGCTGTGTAAGAGTCACATAGGGACTTACTATTCTGGCATTGTTCTTTTCACATACAGAACAATGTAGACTCATAAATTTTATAGACATATTGACTAATTTTTGAATCACACTATTTTTAAAATACCAGTTATCTCCATATATTCAGTCTAGTCTAGGTTAAACACCCAGCAGGATATTTTATAGAACCTGACAAGTTGATTCTCAAAGATTTAGGTGTCAGCCTGCTTGGGGGATTTTTGTGAGTGAGGTTTTCAGGTTAAAGAATGCACACGTGAAGACATCGGCAATAGCATGCAGCAGAGAGCAGAGCAGAGTACCACAGCAGCCTGTATCTTTATGCTTGTTGTTTGCACATGTTTATAGTATTATATGCTGGCCTCACAGGTGCATGTGTGGTTATCCAATGTTAAGTCTTGGTTATAATTGTGACCTGTTTTGTGCCAGAGCTTACAACAGGACTGTGCCCTCAAAGCTGTCTGGGAGCATCCTTCCATGCCTGTGCTTTGAGCACTTTGGAGCAGTATCCCACATCCCACCTCCTCAAAAGTCAGGAGAAAGTTGTCTCTTGCAAGTAGCACATAGATCTCACCCCTGTGCACAAAGACTGCAACAATGAAGGGAACAGCAGAGCTCTACCAAACCCATTGCCACCACAGTGCAGCTTATACCTAAGCAGTGCCAAGTGTATCCCAGAGTGAGGATTCTGCTGCAGGGCCTGTGAGGATCCTGCTACAGGGGAAAGGGGGGCTGCTGTAGGGCCTGGGCAGTGGACACCTTTGCATCCATTTCTTGCAAACCTTGTGCCTGTGTTTGGTGGTCAGAGATATAAATGCAACATTTTGCCTATAAGAAGGCTCAAGTACCTCCTTGTACTGCAGTCAGCAAATCAGGAGCCATACAGTTTTGCAAAAGCATCTTCCTCATTTGGTAAGCCTCATCCATTAACAGCATCAAAACCTGACATGTGACATTCAAGGACTGGACCATATGCTGAGTAAGGGCTTCAACTTGGAGGGCTAGGTCTGTGGTCCCTGCCCCTGGCATTATCAGGGCCATTGGATAAAACCACCAGGCCACCTGTTTAGTACAGGGCCAGTTGCGATACATGGCATCCAAATTGTGGGGTGTGTCTGTATTGGCAGATCTGATAGTGCCCTTAACATATGGAAGTCCTCAGGTGCACCTCCCTATATCACTGTGCAGGTAGGTACAGCCACCCCATGGTGCCACAGACCTGTAGTGTTTCCTCAGTAGGCCACTTGGCAGTTATAGACTTATTAGCTTCAGATCATCCCACCACTTGTTTATGTCATTTACCATTTGTGTCCTGTTACACAGGTCAGGGAGTAGCTACTCCAGAGTTCTGTTTCCCACCAACAAATTCACCTGTTGAATCCACAGCAAGGCTACATCCATCAATGTCACTTGCATTACCATCAACCACCTCCAGCCATTGTACATAACAGGTCCCAGTCCTTGTAGCATAGTTGTGCTCTTTCAGATCAGTACCTCAAAAGATTGTCATCATTGATCCAAGGCAGAGCAGTCAGGTTTTGTTCCACCAGTCAGTACAATTGAGGAGGGATGTCAGCACGATTCTCTGTGGGAGGACCTCGGGTGCCTCAGTCTAGAGTTCAGTGCATATCCAAAAAAATGCAGTTTTTGTGTGCATATTTGTAGGTCAGATATGCACATGAGCAAGCCTGTGTGTCCATGAGACAACACTGTTAGTGTGGCTCATCCTGACAGGGTGGAAAGAGAAACTATTATAGGGAAATCCTGCCCTTCTTGGAGGATACAAATCATGCAATCATCCTGTGAGAGGATGGTGGCCAGAATCATATCCTCTCCCTCTTATAATACAAAACATGGGTTGGCATTGCTACAGGACGTAAGAGAGTCAAGGCTAAATCCACCACTCCAAGGGAGATGGGCCAAGCAGCCACAGAGTCACTCCCTTTCAGCATGTTGGCTCCAGCACTGGGCAGAGAGTACACTGAGGCCTTCAATGGCAAAGTTGAAGTCCAAGGCTGTATTTGTACAGCATGCTTAAGTCCTTCCCTGCAAGACTCCAAGAAGAACACCCAGATGCCCACCAGGAATTCTGTAGGCCAATCCCAAGTCCACTAAGAGCAGTCTTCCAGGTGTATTGGCTCCAACCTGGGGAGAATTAAAGCCTATTTCAGTACTTTAGCACCCTGCTCTGTAGGTCAGATATGCACACAGAGAAGCTGCTCTTGTAGGAGACTATTCAATGAACTGTCATTCACAGGTACATCAGGGCTGATTGTTGAGCAGTTGAACAACCTAGCTTAAAACCCACACTCATCCAGTGAACTCTGTTGCTAAATAGGCAAGGTTGGTTTTTAAAAGAGCCCGTTGTACCTCTCAAGCATACCATTTGACAGAGGATTGATTAGTTAATACATTAGGGAACGAAAAATATGTAAGAGATCTAAATATTAGGAAAATACTCTGGTTTCTCTTCAGAATGTATAAATCTTTCAACTTCTACTAAATATTAGGAAAGACACATCTATTGTTATAATAAATTGAAAATAGTTATTCACCACAAAATATTCATGAATCAATAAGGAAACTCTTGTGACTTATAAGAAGAAAAACTTTTTTAGTCAAAGAACATAGCGATGTGATTGGGGAGATGCAAAAAAATGCAGGTGTTATACTAAATTTACAAGACAGTTTTAAAGTAATTTGAGACTCTGATTCTAAAAATGTTTCTGTAATTTTTTTAAAGTATACAAGAATATCTAGGAACAACAATGACTTTCCCTTCAGCTGGAGCCACCATCTCCAAGTAATCTGCTTAAATCACAAACAGAAAGAGGAAAGGAACCAGTATATGTGCTCTAGGCCTTTTAGAAACATGGCATTGTTCCTTTGGCCATTGGGTAATATCATAGATATCCAGGGAATGAGTACTATTCAAAAGGAATGTCACATAAATGTTACTGTGGCAAAACTGAAAAGTACAGTAATTACCCAGCATGCTATAAAACAAGCAAGTTAAGGACAAAGTATTTGCCAACAGAATTAAGATGTGTATTGAGCATCTCAGACACTCAGAGTTGAGTCGCTAGACCTTATTCCCTATGAATTCATGGCACAACCTGAATGCAGCTCTGCAGTTCAGCACTCATTAACAGCTAAATCTTCTAGGCCCTGATTAAAAATCAAAAATTGTCCTGAATTATAAGGCTGGTTTTCTTAATTGAACAGGTGTATGGTGCCTTTGCCTCAGAGAAACAAATATTTGGAGCGATTTTCATTGTACTTAGTTGTAACAGGTATTTATTCTGCAGCATTTTTCTTGCTGAAAGATTTGAGATGTTATGCAAGTATATACTCAGATGGCCAAATATATATGAGATATTTATATTGATTTTTACAATCCTCTAAATCACCATGGGAAAAGATATATCAAAATATGATCTAAAATTTTCTTCATTTTTTTTTCTACTGGAAATCAAACTCAAGACCTTGCTATGCTGAGCTATGTCACTGACCCTAACATGCGTAGAGGTAGCAATAAAAGTCAGGTTATGGCATTTCAATTAAATCACTTAAAGGACCTTTTTTTTTTGAGACAAGGTCTTGCTTTGTAGTTCAGGCTTACCTTGAGATCACTGTGAAGCTCAGGGTGGTCTCCAAATCATGACAATCCTCCTGCCTCAGTCTCCTGAGTGGTGGAATTACAAGCATGCTCCACCATGCCTGGCTGAAGCACTCTATTATGAGTTACATTCTAGTTGTGAATTGCTTTGACAATTCATGAAACACTGGGGGGAAATACCATAAAACACTTATCTTTGTTTACTGTAATACAATCCTGCAGACTTTGGTGCAGTTAAAGAAATAAAGAACAACAGTGACTCATGTGCCTTACCACCAACTGACTTCTACAATAATGACCATAGAAAGCAAAATGATGGTATAACACAGGAGTTGCCAAACCTACAAAAGAACCGATCTGTGTTTTAATATAAGGACCTTACTAAGATACTACTCCAAACCAGCCAACTGTGAAAAGCTAATTAATGATGAGCTGCACATTAGAGAATACTAAGAAATTATTGTTGGGTCCAATAATGGTATTTTGGTTGTATAAAAAATTCACGTATTTAGAGACTCACATAAAAGCATGTAGGAATGAAGTTAATACCTGAAGTTTGCTTTAAAATGTACTAGCTAGGGGCCAGGGAGATAGCTCAGTAGAATAAGT
Source organism: Octodon degus (assembly GCF_000260255.1). Taxonomy (NCBI): domain Eukaryota; kingdom Metazoa; phylum Chordata; class Mammalia; order Rodentia; family Octodontidae; genus Octodon; species Octodon degus. The sequence continues at coordinate 2,213,859 of NW_004524722.1, forward strand.
GCTTGCATGGCAAGCACAGGGTCCTGAGTTCAATCCCTGGTACTGCAAAAAAATAAATGAATACAATAAAAATGTAGTAGCTAATGAAAAGGATAGATAAAGCAAATGTGGAAAAATCTTGACATTTTGAATCACAGAGATTGATATCTGGGAATTTGTTTTACTAGATGTTAATATATTTAAAATTTCTCATAGCAAACATGGGCTAGTGGTGTGTCTCAGTGGTAAAGTGTATACTTCACAAGAATGAAGTCCTGGGTTCAATCACCACTATAAAAAAAGGCATTTCAAATCTTTGGGGAAATGATTGAGCAAGCAGTGTTAAAGAAATTGTATTTGTGCTTAGGAAAAAAAAATACATTAAAATTAGATTTCTCTCTTCCATCTGATAACATTTTTGGCATACTACAGATACCTTTTTAAATAAGACACAAAACTAGAAACTATAAAGAAAAGCTTAATAAATGTGACCGTATAAAAACTGAAAAGTTTAGCAGGTTGTGTCAGTCCACTGCTTAATCCCAGCTGCTCAAGAAGCTGAGGCAAGATACCATGATTTAGAAGTAAAAATTGAGATGGCCAGTAACACATGAAATGATGTTTTCTGTTAATCAGAAACATAATAATGAGAATAATAATATTTTTGGGAACAATAATATAAGTATTATAAAACATTATATTGGCATAATTTTAAAAATTGGCAATTTCCATGGTTAAATGTATTATGCAACCTTTTAAGGATAATTTGGCAATGTCTATTAATGTTAAAATGTATAATTTTACAATTTCTACTTTTATGGGTTTTTTGTTTTGTTTTGTTTTATTGTGGTACCGGGGATTGAACTCAGGACCCTGTGCTTGCCAGACAAGCACTTATTCTACTGAGCTATCTCCCTGGCCCTCTACTTTTATGTTTTTATCCTAAATATTCTGATATATACTAAGACTCATTAATGAGGTTCTTAGTACAGTACTATTTATAATGTTAGGAAGTTTGAAAATTCAAGTAGAAATAGAGGAAGAGTAAATAAAATATAGTACAGATAAACTCTTGCATCTATCAGTTAATTAAGGAGAATGAAGTCAGCCTAATTATACAGACATGAAAAGCATTTCTTAAAATTTCCTGTTTGCATTTCTATATGATCAGAAATACATTAAAATGATTTGGAAAAATACGTATAAATTGAAGGGATGGTATTTCCTTGGGGTAGAGAGCACATGGTGAATTGTGCGATACAGTGGGGACACTGTCATTATTCATTGATTGTTCATAACAGTACTCTATATTCATGTAAACTTTAAAATTGAAAGTATGCATGCCCAGCATGTCCACACCATGTATCCTCCTGTCCTGTTAGTCACTTAGTGGCCATCTTGCTTAGCTGATTGTTACAGTATGACAGTGTCAGTGTTCAAGTAACCCTTTGTTTTACTTAATAATGACCCCAAAATACAAGAGTAGTGATGCAGAGGACAAAAAGGTATAAAACATTGAAGGAGGGTTTTTGTTTTTGTTTTTGTTTTTTTTTAATGGAACCGGGGATTGAACTCAGACCCTTGCACTCGTCAGGCAAGTGCTTTTCTACTGAGCCATCTCCCCGCCCCTGGAGGAGGATTAATTCTGGTACTGTGGGGCAATACTTCAGGGCATATAGGAAAACAGTAAATATAAGGTTCCGTCACTGGCTTTAGGAATCCACTGGACATCTAGGAATGTATCCCCGGAGGGTAAGAGGGGAACTACTGTACAGTTACATATGTCGTTATCGCTGGAGAAAGCTAGATGAAAACGCTCTATTAGTTTTGCAACTTCTGTCAGTCTGTAATTATTTTTTTAATTTTTTTTACAATATCTGTATTTTTATTCATTTAGCATAATGTACCAATGCTTACAGGTCATGGCCTGTGTTACAATCTCACTGTTTTACTGCCAAATACTATTCCATTACATGTACATACCACATTTTACTTATCCTTTCATCTACTGAAGGGATGCACATTAGGTTACTTTTGGTAGTTGTGAATGATGCTGTTACAAACACTCATGTACACATATCTGTTCCAGTCCTCACTTTCAATTCTTTTAGGGTATATACCCAGAAGTAGAATTGCTGGGTCATATAATCTACATTTACATTGCAGGAGGATCAAGTTCAACATAATGAGTTCAAAGTCAACCTGAACTACATAGTTAGATCTCATTTCAAAAAACCAGAAAGAAAAGTTTTTTGGTCTTTTGACAGGGAGAGATGGAGAAAGTTAAACATTACAAAAGTTCTTGGCATATGTTACTATAGTGAAAAGAATTGGATATAGAGTAGAAATCAGCACCATATAGAGTGGGGTCAGAAGATCATTTCCTTCCTAAAATCTAAATGACACTCACATTCCTTAGGATGTAGTGGAAAATGTAACTCAAAATCAGAAAAAGGAAGCAAAAACAAGGTCTGATAACAGCAAAGTACATGCAGATGAAGAGGGGGCAATAAGTTTGAAACCTTCAAATGGAACCTGAAGAAAAGATGAGTATAGAACACACCTACATCTCCTAAGGCCACCATTGGAGAGATAATCAAGAATTCAGGAGTATTTTTCTGATATATTCTTTAGACTGTTGTATGTTACATGATAATTGATTTAAAATGTTACATGCATTTGTTCGGATTAAATCACACTTAAAGGACTAAGTAAAACAGTATTATTTGAAACAGGCTAAAATAAAAAAGCATTATAAGTGTAATTATATAACAAAAAATAAAATGTTAAGATTCCAAAGACTTCTTAAATTAACATATAAAAATACACTACATATTTCAAAGGTTCACTGTTACAGTATGATACTTTATAAAATATTCACATAGACATTAATATTTGAATGTTCTTAAATTTGTTTCTACCATATTCCACATAAAGATGGTATTTTACACTTATTCAAGTTTCATATGAAAATATATTACCTATAAGACAAAAACAATAACTTTCATTTTATAAAAAATACAGAAATATAAATCCGATTGGCAAATTGGTAATAATATCTAACTTTCTTATTAGAGATTAAAATACTTTATTTTGATTTCATTAGAGTTAATTCAAAATAGAATTTCAGAATTATTATCTGCGATGAAGGAATACCACAACCATGTTTCAGAGTTATTTCAAAATTATTCATACAGGATTTTGATTAGTTTAGCTACTACATGAACATTGAGACTATTTCCAAGCAGACAGTAACACTGCTTTGTGGTTATCTTCTTTGGAAATCCAAACTCTGGAGGAAATCCAAGGAGATTTGCTATTTCTTTAGGAGTGAAACATCGAAGTTTAAGCATTGACAACTTTGTTATCTGTTCTTCTTCTGGCAAACTGGTAAGGGATTTGTAGATAGTCTCAATCTGTACATCCTCTGCAGTCTGTAACACGGATCCTGTCCCTTCCACGTAACTTCCATAACCTTTGGTGAAGCACATGGACCTTCTGCAGGCGGGTTTAACAATATCTTTGGCAGAGCACTGTGGGCTATCAAAACAAGTATTGGGTTCAATTTGCTTTACATCACTTCTATTTTCTGCACCTATTGAATGTTTTTGTGGCTGTTCAGATTCAATTTTGGGAAAATCCATCAGTACCTGGCCTGGGGCATGGAAGGGTAATGGCTCTGACTGAAGCCTTGTGATGAGGAAGTACCGGAGCCGTGAGTTGGGGATGCCCAGAGCAGTTGGAGATAATAGAAATTCTTGATACTGAAAGCCACAATTTTCTATTGTTTCTATCAACAGGTCTCTTGTAGAAGATATTTCAAAACCTTTAACATTTTCTAAAAGAATATACTTCGGTAATTTTTGTAATCTCGGGAGAATATCTAGAATATGTAAGAAGCTATTTGTTCTTCGATCAGTCATATCACCCTGTAGGCCAATTCTTGTAAATGGCTGACATGGAGGGCTCATTAAAATCATATTGAAAGACAATTTGTCAAACTCTTCCAGTGTAATGCCTTCAATTGTCTTGGCCAGTAATGGTGTGTGAGGAAAATTATACTTGTATACCTCATTAGCAACAGTGTTTACATCAATGGCGGCCACCACCTGTGCAGGTATACAGCTTTCTGTCATCCTAACTACTCAGGAGGCTGAGGCAGGAGAATCTTAAGAGGCCAGCCTCTCAGCGCATGGTGCATGCCGCCGATGCCGTTGTACAGCTCCAGGACCCTCAGCGGCACCATGCCTTCGCCGCCGCAGCCGCCGGAGCCCCTATTTTTTTAATTTTTAATTAAATGAATAAAACATTTTAAAAGGGATCATGATGAATTATCTAAATTACTCTAGCCACAAAATAATGAAGATAAAACAGAAAAAGTCATCATAATTTTCATGTTTTCTTTTGTAGGTTCTAAATGATCTGGAGTGTCATGGAGTTCCTTTATCAGAACAAAACCGAGGAGAGGTGGAGCAGAAAATAGAGGAAGCTAGAGAAAATATTCGTAAAGCAGAGGTAAGGTGGAAGTCATTTGTGGCATTTGGCCTGGTTCCAATAACAGTGTCATACCTCTGATGTGCATCTTTGAAATTGAGTTTCAACCTGAAGTTGAAGATGATTCAGCATCTTTTTCTGTGTCCACAGTAGTATCTGCTGAATACTTGCTTGGTAGAAAGTATATATGGATACAGCTAAGACTCTGAAACTGCTATGAAGAGTTTATAATCAAGAAACATTAAATTAAAAGAAGTCATAATGAAGATATTAATTTTAAGTTTTCACAAAATAAATTTATTTATTTCCTAAAGTGTGCTCTTAATATGGATAGTTCTCTGGATTCCAGGGACATAAATTGGACTTTTGAAAATAGGAAAGATTTGGTTAAGAAAAGGGCATAGCCAGGTGTGGTAGCACATGCCTATAGTCCCACTATTCTGGGAGAGTCAGTCAGAAGGATCACAAGTTCAAGCCCAGCCTGGACAACTTAGCAAAACTCTGTCTTAAAATAAAAACTACAAAAGGTCTAAAGATGTAGTTCATTATAAAGGCCCTGAGGGCCAGGGCGATGGCTCAGTAGAATAAGCGCTTGCCTGGCAAGCACAAGGGCCTGAGTTCAGTCCCCGGTTTCAAAAAAAAAAAAAAAAAAAAGACGAAAAAAAAAAAAAAAAAAGAAAGAAAGAAAGAAAGAAAGAAAAAAAAGAAGGAGAAGCTGTTGGGAAGCTGTAGGGACTGTTCGTTTGGGGCCGGGGGGATGGCTCAGTGGAACAAGCGCTTCCCTGGCAAGCACGAGGGCCTGAGTTCAATCCCCGGTTCCACACACACAAAAAAAATAATAAAAATAAAGGCCCTGATTTCAGTCCCCAGTGCCATAAAAATAAAGAGGGTGGGCATTATAGTAAGAATTTTAATAATTTTTTTGGCGTCATGGGACCCTGTGAAGGTTGTATGTAACCTATAAAACCTCTCCCATAACAAAGAAACATGTTTTGTTTACAATGTATAATTGTTTAAGTCTAATACTTCCTGCCATAGAGGGAAGCAGGTTTAAATGATGACTAACGAGGAAAGAAAACAAAGAAGGAAGAGGCTCAGTAGGTAAAGAAATATGGTATAGAGTAAGTAATCTATTAGTGGTTAGGAAGAATTTATGGAAGACCTCTACACATTATCTACTTGGCTGCAGAACAGTGAAGGAATGTGGACATAGTCATAAAAACAGATTAACACTATCCATTCCTCAGGAGATGTTGTTCTTCTTTGGAAAGCATGAAGAATGTCAAAGATAACTAAGACCATAAAGCACAAGTGTCAGCAAATCTGTGCAGAAACACTGAGGGAACCAGAGAACACAGAGCACAAGGAGGGGCTGTCAAGGCAGATAGGACTGGAAAGTGGATATTGACTATGGAGGAGTATTTGATCAGTCAGACAAGTAGAGAAGCAGAGATTTATACCATGAAACTAAAGAGACAACTTGAGATAAAAAATCAGGGTAGGAAGGAAGCAAGTTGGATCTATCTGGGTATTAGGAAGTACTTTCAAATTCTTCAGAATAAACACCCTGAGACATAGTGCAGCACTATAAATGCTGGAAATTCTGGGCAAGAGCCTGAAGGGACTCTGTATAAGGGATTCTTGCATTGGTGGAAGGTCAGTCTAGTCATTTCCAAACACTCCTTCAGGACTCTAGAGGTTTTTAAAAAGTGCTTCAGAGCTTGTGGGATGAAGAGAGACAGCAGGAAAGCACAGGGAATATGTGTTAGTGTATTTTAAACAAAGCCTCATAGGAGTTACCTGAATCAGAACAGGCTTGCCATCTTCCCTGATCCCAGCTCCACTTTGTTCCTGGCATAGCCTGAACCATAGCCTGAACCTTAGCAAGAAGAGGAGAGTGTGGTGTGAACAGCCATTTTCCTCTCTTGATTTGGTGATGGCTGAACCACTGCCTGGAGTGCTGGCCAAGTTTGAGAAACATTGGCTTGTGGAAAAAGACATTTTCCTGTTTTTTTCTCCTTGCTCTGTATAAGGCCAGTATCACAGCTTTAGTGAAACAGGAGTGATTGAGACAAGATTCAAAAGTTTTCCAAAGGGTATGCCTTTATATTTTCCATTTCCAGGTTCCATCCGTAACATCACAGTCTAGTAGTTCCTTAGCTGCTCCACTCCCCTTACACCACCATTGTTAGTAGCAGCAGCAACAGCTTTCAGTCACATAGTCTTAATTTAGGCTCAGTGACCTGTTATTACCATGAGTTTGCTAAACTGTGCTGTTCATTAATTTAAAACTAAAAATGTTAAATGAGATTGCCTTAATAGAAAGTCTCACTTCTATTACGACATTTAAATCTGAGCTTTCAAAGATAGTTTTATTCCCCAAAATAAGAGATATACTGAAACTCCGTCAATCCATTGTCTCAGTTTTTACTATTAAAATTCAATCCTGTTATTTTAAAATAATCTCTCATGTAGTTTCTCATGTACTTATCAGATTCAAAAGCAAATAGCGTGGGGCCAGGGAGATGGCTCAGTGGAATAAGTGCTTCCCTGGCAAGCGCAGGGGCCTGAGTTCAATCCCCGTGTTCTGCCAAAAAAAAAAAAAGCAAATAGCTCAGCTAAAACAAGCTGGTAAATGTAAAAGTATATTTACAGGACAGTTGTAATGAAATTTTTGAATATACTGTGTCACAAGGATCTTCAAAGAAATTGACAATAATTGTTTGCATCTATACCCTTTTAGTTTTTTACTCTTATGTATTATTTGCATTGTTTTTTGTTTTTCCATTTAATATTTACCTTAGTATAAATATAGTAGAGAGAAAACTGGTTAAAAATGTATTATATCCTTTATGTTTGCTTTTTAATTCCTCCTAACATGAACGATACCTTCCTTTGTTGAGGTACCTTCCATGCTTTGCTCAATCTTTTCTGTATTATGTTTCCATTTAATGCTGCCAATTAAAGTAAAAGCCATTTTGTGATCTTCTGGAATAAATTAAAGAAAATTTTAGTCAGAAGAAATTGAAAATATAAATATCCATTTTTCCAAAGAATAGGGAGTAAATAATTAGCAATTCATGGCTGGGGCTGGGGCTACAACTCAGCAGCACAGCGCCTACCTGGCAAGCACAAAGTCCTGAGTTTGATTTCCAGTACCAAAAAACCCAATTCATAGCTAGTTAATGTGAAGCACATTCACTAATTGAGTAATTCATTAATTTAATGAGTACCTGCTATGTGGTCCAGAAACTGATGAAAATACTATACATATGGCAATGAGCAAACTTTTGCTAATATTGTTATGATCTCTAGGACTGCCATAAGAATATTCACAGCTTCTGGAATTGTCTCAAGAATGGAAATGAGGCAACAGTTGCTCAAATGAAACATTAGTGATAATACTAACTTTGGGGCCAAGGAGATGACTTGGTGGAATAAGTGCTTCCCTAGCAAGTGCAAGGGCCTGAGTTCAATCCCTGGTTCCACAAAAAAAAAAAAAAAAAAAAAAACTAACTTGTATTTGGATTTTTTGAAGTGCCTACTATCACACACAGACACATTCATCTGCTGCTGAAGTATCTATTTAAAAAGTAATAGCTTGTGGTATTATTACATAAGGTTTTAATGTGTAACAATGAAAATGGCTATAGGATATGTCCATATACACAAAAGAAATTGAGAAAGAAATTAAAACATTTCATGAACAAAAATTAACACAAAAGAGAACAGTAATACAGGAAATATAGGACAAAAATGCTACAAGATATATATAAAACAACATGGCAGAAGTTGAGTCTCTTCTGATCAGTAATTCCTTAAATATAAATTAGCCAATCAAAAGTCAGAAATCAGCCAAATGGACAGAAAAATACAATCTAAATATATGGGGTCAATAGGACAGTGTTTTAAATCCAAAGATTGAAATGCCACAGGTTGTAAATGAATAAATGGAAGATGTTCTATGCCAATAAGAATGGAGGGGGGACAGTAATAAAATATAAATTAAGTATGATTCCACTTAATGAGGTACTTTAGGAACAGAAAGTGGAATATGATTATCTGGGGCTAGGAAGAGAAAATAATGTTTGATGTGTAGAATTTCTGTTTTGAAAGATGAAAAAGACTGGAAGATTGGTGGTAATGATTGCACAGTAAGATTAATATATTTCATATCAGTGAAGTATACACTTAAAAAGAGTGACATGGTAAATTTTTATCATGTGCCTTTACTGAAATTTCAGGGGGAAAAAAGTATGTGTATTTTTAAAATAGCATGCTGGCTTGTCTGTAGCCCCAGAACTCAAGAAGTTGGGGCAGGTGGATCTCAAGTTCAAGGCAAGCTTCGACTATATAATGAGATCTTGTCTCAATAAATAAATAAATAAAATTATATGTTTTACCTGAATTGCTAAGAGTTTGTTTTTGTTTTTGTTTTACAATGAAATGATTAATAAAAAACAAATAAGGGCCAGCAAGATAGCTCAGTGGTCTAAAGCGCCTGCTTAGGCAAGCTTAGGCAAGTGCATAGGGACCATGATTCAGTCCCTGGCACCAGATGCCATGCCAGCCCCACCCCTAGGGTAAGCTGAGCTGGCCACAAAAATAAATACATACATACATACATACATACATACATACATACATACATACAGAGGTCAAAAATACTTAAAAGTTTTTAGTAGCTCCCTTTTGGTGTAAAGTAGGACAAGTGGGAACTATAGACTATATAATCCTTGTCCAAAATATTTACTAGATTCTGTTATTTGAATTAATTTTTTTTCAAAACTGGGGATTGAACTCAGGACCTTGTGCTTGCCAGGGAAGCACTTATTCTATTGAACTATCTCCCCAACACCTTGAATTAAATTACATTTGAAGGCCAAATTTGGTGTACATATTATCAAGTGAATTAACAAGGAAAGTAAACCAAATTATTATTTTTATAAACACACCATTATACATTACATTTTCACTTTCATTGTATGTCTTGGGGTGCTGGTGCACTGTGTCAGTCTTCTCCCTCAGTGACTCAAAACTGATAAGACCCTTGCATAATGCTGTAAGAATGGTCCAGAAATTTCAGTTACATAAAATATCAGGCCTCATTATTGTAAGGGTAATGAAATAACAAGTGTGAGCTGCCTATAAAAAAAGAATTTCTAATCACATAAAATTTACATTATCTCAGGATCTGTTAATGTGAAGTTTAGTGTACTCTTAGGTTAGCAGACCTCTTGACTAATCACTGTTAAAATTTTTTGTGAGATAGTTCAAATATACAGAACAGAATAAACATTTTCTGACATGGAAACTGGACTATTGCAGTATGGGCTCTGTGTGCATTAGATCAACCCATTATTTCTTTCATAAATTGGAAGTTAGGTATAAAGTCCAGAGTAAACTGAAATAGGAATACTTTGGGATGTTGCTATGCTTTCCATCACATCAGCAGTGCCAACACATGGGGAGGCTTGTACACCACGCCTGGGAACACCGCACTCTACCATATAAGGGTGGACAGTAAGCCACTGCTCTGCTGGAACATGCAGCTCCTGGGCATCCTAAACCCAGTGTCGGTAAAGAAGTAAAGAAGTGGGACCGGGGAGATGACTTAGTGGAATAAGCACTTCCCTGGCAAGCGCAAGGGCCTGAGTTCAATCCCTAGTTCCACAAAAAA
>NW_004524722.1:2224111-2231388 GCF_000260255.1 Octodon degus
AACTAAAGAAATGATTTAAAATAAAACAAGACAATTTATGTTAAGATGGAGAAAGAGGAAAGAGAGAGGGAAGTGTAGAGAGGAGGAAAGGGAAGTGAATAGACATGGCTAATAGTAGCTACCTGTAGAGAGTATTCCAAAGTGGATCTACAGCTCTCTTGGAATATGATTGACTCCCAGGTTTATCTTTTATCCTAACCTTGGATTTCTTCTTTCGTTTTGTTTTCTTTTGTTTTGGGTGGTGGCACTAAAGAATCCAGGACCTTGCACTTGCCAGTCGCTTATACGGATGAGCTATATCCCTGGTCCCCTTGGATTTCTTGTAGCCTTGAGAGCTTTTCCTGTCCTTTGGTAGAGGATAAAATTATGGATGGAGGCCTATGGACAAGTAGCTTAAGCTAAAAGATTAAGTAAAGGGGAATTTTGCAACCGCTGTGTTAATCGTGCTACCTAGAAAGTTCCAGGGCTTGAGTTCTTTGTCTTTGTCTTCCTAGTTGTTTGAATTTAGCTGTCTTTGCCCTTCTGATTGCTGGAGTCTGGCTGCATAGGTCAAAACTGTCTTAATGTTTAATAATGCTCCATGAGGCCTTCATCCAATGTTTTCCCTACCTGCAGTGCTCTGACCCTATACAATCACATAAAATCAAGTTGTCCTCCTGTAGATATCAAGAATGGTCACTTAGTTAAGGTAAATTTCCACTATAAATGTCCTTTTTCTCCCTTATTGCATTTGAAAAATGCTAGTTATCACCAATGGCATATGGGATTTTTTTCAATCAGCTTTATCAAAATGCACTATACATACAATAAAATGTAACCATTTTAACTGTACAGTTACCCTAAATCGCCGCCACCACCAAAATAAAAATGTAAAAGATTTCTACCACTCCAAAAAAGCACTAGTTGGTGTTTTCTCTGTCATGTAGGTTAGCTTTGCTTCTAGACCTAAATAAAACAATCTGTGCTATTGACTTCTTCCTTTCACTAATTTTTTTGAGATATAGCCATACTCCTATATTTGCTTATTCATTTACCATTTATAGATATTTGGGTTTTTGTATTTTTTGACTCTCATAAAGCTTCTGTGAACATTATATGCACATTTACACTATGTATCTGCAATAAATGCATAGTATAAATGTGTATATAACTTTATAAGAAACTGCCACCATGTTTTGCAAAGTGCCTATACCAAGTTAAATCCCTTCACAAACACATAGTATTGTCAGTCTTTTTAAATTCAGCTGTTAGAGTGGGTATCTGATATTACTTCATCCTGATTCCAATTTGCATTTGAATGCTGACTAATGACACTGAGCATCTTTTCATATATTTATTGACTATTCATAGATCTTCTAGTAAATCGTTTGTTCATATCTTTTGCCCATTTAAAAATTTTGAATCAGTCTGAATTATATGGGTTCTTTATATTTTCTGGATACTAAATAGTTACTTTACAAGTATATGTATTGTGAGTGTTTCTCCCAGTCTTTACCTTGCTTTTCATTATGTGTATTTGTAATTTTTAATCTTAATGAGATCTGATTTATCTGTTTGTTTGTTTTTTTACTTAGTGCACTCTGTGTCCTGAGATATTTTTTGCCTGCACCACAATTATAACATATTCTATTTTCTTCTAGAAGTATTGTTGTTTTAGCTGTTTTGTTTGGACTGTGATTATAAGCATTTTTAATTCATTTGTTGAGGTCCAATACAAGGGTCACAATTCCTTTTTTCCCCATTATTTTTGTACCTGTATTGAAAACAAATGATGATGCTGTATGAAAAGTCATTTCCTGGACTCCATTAAGTACCACTGACCTGTATGTCTGGCCTTTTACCAGTATCACAGTCTAATGATTTTATAATAAGTCCTCAGTTGGGTAATATAAGTTTTCTAAGGTTGTTGTTTTGTTTGGTTGGTTGGTTTTTTGGTTCTGTTTTGTTTTTGACTATTCTTATTTCCATCAACTTGTCTGTTCTACAAAAAAAAGTATTTCTGGGATTTTAATTAGGACTAGATTGGATCTGTGTCATTTGAGGAAAATTTATTTCTCAACAATATTGAAACTAGCAATTTACGAACATGACATATTCTTCCATTAATTTAAGCTTTCATTTCCCTTCATAATATTTTATAGTTTTTGGTCAAAGGTCTTAAACATATTTTGTTAAATTTATCCTCAAGTTTTTTACATTTTTGATAGTATTGTGAATTTTTAAATTTAATTTTATAATTGTCTATTGTCAGTATATCATAATAAAATTAATTTTTACATCGACTTTGTGGCTTAAGACCTTGCCTGATTTGTTTTATTAGCGCTCATAACTTTTTGGTAGATTTCTTAAGATAGTCATTTTCTGTGATTGTATTATTTACCAATAAAGACAGTTTTAGTTTTACATTTTCATTTCAGTACATTTAATTACTTTTCACCTATTTTTCTTGCTTTATTATACTTGGTAGGCCTTCTAGTAAGATACTGAATGTGTGTGGTAAGTGCCAACATTCTTGTGGCTTCCTAACACTGGAAAAAAATAATCTAGAATTTCTTTATTAGATATAATATTGGCCCTAGATTTTTGCTGTGTTCTTTATTAAATTGAGGAGAAGTCTGTGGTTTTTTTTCTTTACCTGTGAGTACAACTGTTGAATTTTGCCAAATCCTCTATTGACATCTATTCAGATATCAATTTTCCTTATTGTTCTCTTTATACAAGTTATAACTTATGTATCAGTATACAAATAAGTTACATTATGATGAGTAGTTTCCTAATGTTAAACTTGTCTTACAGGGGCCGGGGAGATGGCTCAGTAGGATAAGCGCTTGACTGGCAAACGCAAGGATCTGAGTTCAATCCCCGGTTCTGCCAAAAAAAAAAAAACTTGTCTTACATTTTTTCTAGGATAAATTGCATATATATATACACACACACATATATATCACTGCTGTATCTAATCGACTAATATTTTTAAAGAATTTTTCATGTGTATTCATAAAAGATATTGGCCTATAACATGTCTTTGCTTTTATTTATTCTAAAAATGTAGGGGCCGGGGAGATGGCTCAATGGAATAAAGCGCTTCCCTGGCAAGCACAAGGGCCTGAGTTCAATCCCCGGTTCCAGAAAAAAATAAATAAATAAATAAAAATGTACTGCTCTCTAAAATTAGAAAATATTCACAATTCTATTTTCTTTCAAAAAATAATAATTTTAAAAATTAGAAATGATACAGAATTTCACTAAAAGTAATATGAATTCAACAGTATTTATTATATTTTGTTCTGTTCTCTTTAAATTAGTTTAGTTGTTAGATTACCAGGTATGTGCATGCAAAATTGGAAAAAAAAAAAAAAACAGGATATAAAAAATTAATAAAAGAAAAAAAAAACATAGGCATTAGCTGTTCCTTTCCATAGACCAGCAGATCAACAGTACAATTATCCAAGTCAGCCTGCATATGTACATAGATATATTTCTTCCTCCCACTCCCTTCCTCTGCTGTTCTTTTCCTCATCCCACTAATTCCTTCCCTTTGAACAAATTCATTCCCTTTTAACAGGGTTATACCTTTAAGATTTTATTTACTTTTTCAGGTTCTTACACTAGCAAGACAATACGATGTTTGCACGTGTGGGTTTGATTTATTTCACTTAGGAGAATGCTCTCTAGTTCATCAATTTACCAATAAAAGCCTCAAATTTATCCTTTTTTTAAAATAACTGAGTAAATGAAAGCAAGAGACAGGAAAAGGAATATTGTGGGAGGGTCCTGCTTGAAGGTTGTATATGGTGAGATTTTTGGACTTATGTGCAAACATGAGAATTATAGAATTCTTTATCCTATTTTTAAAATACAATCTAATTTTTAAATGTTCTTTTATCATATTATGCAGGGACTTAAAGTTCAACATATCAATACTTGATGAAAAATACCTGCTCCTTATTATGCCTAAGATGTTTGAAATGCAGTGAGATAGTGAGGTTAAGCTTAAAAGCCTAAATCGTTTGATAATAACAATAAGCTTGTCTTCTGGATGGGTAACAACCTAAGTTTGCAGACCAAAATTAGAGAAAAGGGAGGGCTACAAGGAAAGCCAACATTTTGGCCCTAACATTCTAAGGTCAGTTAAGACTCAGGACATATGAGAACTTGTACTGTAACGTCATGTACCTCGGTAGTGTCCCAAATTTTCTGATCAAGAAGCTTATGGGGCCAAAGAGGAAAGTGATCGATGACATAGAGTGTGCCTAAGGAGAGTCACATGGGGAGAAAACACTCTCTCAGGCTTTCACAGAGAGCACATTGGCCAAGCAATAGCCGTGACTCATCCACATGGCTGCACTGACAAAGGTTCTACAATCTGAGGTACAGGATCTCAGGATAAATCCTGAGGGCATTTCATTGACCTTCTCAGACCAAAAAGCTACAACTCTTATTGCACAGGTCCTGCTTTACCTTGGTCTTATCCATCCAGTAGAAAAGTATGAAGGCGAAATATAGGAAGTAAAGACATGCTGTTATGTTGAGCTGTGGGGGACGCAGGTCAATAATTTCTGACATTGCCAGTTAAACAGAAGACCCAAGGCTATTATGGTCTACTGGACTCTTTTAGAATATTTTGCTGAGTTTACACACCTATAATATTCAATAACGGAACTTCGAAAAAATAGGGTATACAGATGAATGTCCATTTTGTATATGTGTATTCAAAGTGGTTAGGATAGATATATAGTTGCATTCTCTTAATGAATAGAATGACTTGTTCTAATGGTGTTTGTAAATAGGATCTCAAGTCCACATCTTGTACAGCAATTAACCACTAAGAAGAATATATGCAGTGTGTTATTTGTTGAAACTGTACTTCCAATTTGATTTGAAACTGTCTCATTGCTGTTTATCAATAAAATTTTGGAAAAAAAATTTAAAAAATAAAATAACTGAATAATACTCCATTGTGTAAAAATGCCACATCTTCTTTATCATTCCTCAGTTGATGGACATTTCAGTTGTTTCCAAGATTTAGCTATGACAAATTGTGCTACTGTACACATGGGTGTATATATAGCGGTATATGTATTTCGTGTTTTCACTTCATTTGAAAAAATACACAATAGGGTAGTAGTTTGGTTGAATGGGACTTCTAATCCTAGTTTTTTGAGGAGTCTCCACACTGATTTCAGTCTAGTGATTGTCTCAGTCTACACTTCTACCAACAGTGAAGAAGGGTTCCTTTTTCCCCACAGCCTCTCCAGCATGTATTACTAGTTGATTCCTTTATGATAGCCATTCTTTCTGGAATGAGATATCTCAGTATTGTTTTAATTTGCATTTCTCAAATGACCAGTGCCGTGGAACTTTTTTTCATGTATTTATCTGCCATTTGTATTTCTTCCTCTGAGAAGTGTTTATGGATGTCAGATACCCAGTTTTGGATTTGGTCTTTGAATTTTGGGGGTCTGCTTATTTGTTTTCTTGTTTTTCTGGTAACAGGGATCAAACCCAGGACCTTGTACTTGCCAGGCAGGCAGTTGTGCCACTGAGCTATCTCCCCTGTCCTTTTTCGAATTCTTAACATGTTTTAGAGAGAAGGCCTTTGTCAGAAGGACAGTCAGCTATTATTTTTTCCCAATTAGTAGTTTTTCGTGGTTTTCCTTTTACTCTGTTGATTTCTTTTTTTTTTTTTTCCAGCACATTAGGGAGATTGACCTCTAGTTTTCTTTTTTGGTTGGATCTTTCTCTGGTTTTGATATCAGAATCATGCTTGCCTCTAAGAATGAGTTTGGAAGATTGCTTCCCTTTCAATTTCATTGAAGAGTTTGAGAAGAGTTGGCATTAAATCTTCTCTAAATCTCTTGTAGAATTCAGCTGTGAATCCATCAGGACCTGGGCTCTTCTTTGTTGGTAGGTTTTTTATTACATTTTCAATTTCATTTCCTGCTTTGGGGTTATTCAGAGTTTTTATATCTTCTTAATTCAGCTTTGGTAATTCGTATGTATATAGGAATCTGTCTATTTCTTCTGTGTTTTCAATCCTGTGAGAGTAGATTTTGGAAGTGGGTATAATGATCTTCTGAATTTCTATAGGATCTGTAGTGATTTCACCCTTTTCATTCCTTATTGCATGTATTTTTTTAAATAAGGTTAGCTAAGGGTTATCAATTTTATTGTTTCAAAGAACCACCTCTTGGATTCATTAATTCTTTGTATTATTTTCTTTGTCTCCATGGCATTAATTTCTACTCTGATCTTTACCATTTCCTGCCTGCTTTGGGCTTGACTTGCTCTTTGTAGGAGCTTGAGGTACAGCATAAGATTATTTATTTGGGCTTGTTCTGTTTGCCTAATGTGCAGATTTACTGCTATAAATTTCCCTCTTGAGACAGCTTTCATTGCATCCCACAGGTTCCAGTAAGTTGTATCTGCAATTTCATTCAATTGTAAATATTGTTTAATTTCTTCTTTAATTTCATCTATGACCCACTAATTTTTCAGGAAGTTATTTAATTTCCATGTGTCTGTGGTGTTTTTGTGATTTCTTTTGTCAATAATTTCCAGTTTTATTGCACTATGGTCAGATAATATGCATAGGATAATTTCAGTTCCTTTGCATTTACTTAAGCATGCTCTGTGTACTAGTATATGGTCTGTTTGGAGGAACATCCCATGTGCAGCTGAGAAGAGTATATATTCTGACATTGCTCAATGGAACACTCTGTAATGATCTACTAAGTCCATTTCTTCATAAGTTTGGTTTAGTTCTATTGTTCGCTGATATTTTACCTAGTTGATCTATCTCTTTGTGACAGTAGGATGTTAAAGTCCCTCATTACAGTTGTATTATTACTCATTTGGTTTTTTGTGTCTATTAAAATTTGTCTCATGGAGGTGGGTATTCTTACATTGGGTATATATATATATTTATGATTGTTCTCTCTTCCTCTTGTAGTTTTCCACTAACAAATATATAATGACCTTGTTTATCTCTTTGAATGATTTTTTGGTTTGAAGTTCATATTGTCAGAAACCAGAAACCTAAAAGAAGAAACCAGAAACCTATCCCTGCTTTTTTCTGGGTTCATGTTGTATGGAATATTATTTCCTATCCTTTGACTTTTAGTCTATGAATTTTCTTTTGAGTTAAATGTGTTTCTTTTTTTCATAATTTTATTGATAAATAGCAATGAGACAGTTTCAAATCAAATCGCTAGCACAGTTTCAATAATTAACACACTGCATACATTCTTCTTAGTGGTTAATTGCTGTACAAGATG
>NW_004524722.1:2232174-2245543 GCF_000260255.1 Octodon degus
TTTTTTTGTGGCTGGCTTGGTGTGGCATGTGGTGCTGGGGATTCAACTACGGTCCCTGAGAACTTGGCTAAGCTTGCCTAAGCTATCTCTCCGGCCCTCTAAGCTCTTCTTGACTTGATAGTTTATGTCGAGAAATCTGCCATGATTCTTATGAGCTTTCCATTATAGCTGATCTGTTTCTTCTAACAGCTTTTAATATTCTGCTCTTTTGAATCTCTGGAATCTTGATTATGTTTCTAGATGCAAATTTATTTTGATTATGGCTAAATGGAGTTCTATATGCCTCACTTAGTATATGTCAGATTTTTTTCTCACGCTTGGGAAATTTCCTTCTGCTAATAATCTTTTTATGTCATTTGTGCTGAGTCCTGCTGTTTCATTGACACCTATTAAGTCTTATATTGTTTTTCTTTGCATCATCTTGTAGCTCCTGAATTATTATTTCCTGGTTCCTTGTTAGTTTTAAGTGATCTTTCCTTTTGCATTCATTAGCTACACTGCTGTCTTCAGGGTGTAAAAGTCTATCTTCAGTTTTACTCAAGTGGATTTGTAAGCTTTCAGTGGAATTCTTAATTTCTTGGATATCTGTTTGAATCTGTTCTGTGCATTCAGATCCTTTCTAGCCCACAACTTCATTTTTTTTAAGAGTTCATATAAGGTTGGTATTATTCCTTTTTGAAGAATTTTTCTCCTGACTATGGCCCCATATATTTTTCTGCTTTTTTTTTTTTTCTTTGTGATAGGGTCTCACTATGTAGCCCAGGCTGGTCTTAAACTCCCAGCAACCTTTCCATCTTAGCTTCCCAAGTGATGGGATTACAGGCATGACATTGCCACCACACATGGCCTCTGCTTTTTTACAGAATGCTATAAATGTTTGATTATTAAGTGTGTGGATTCTCCTGGAAACTGTTTTATTTTGACTACAAGGTTCCTTACTTGAAGATCAGGGTTACCATTTTGAGGCTTATTTTGAAACTGCATTTAGTCTGGTCTAAAGTAGCTATTCTGATAGGGATAGTTGAGCCCTAAATGGGTACTATGGATCTCAAATAAAACATCTCAGCTCAAGCTAGACAAAACTGCAAGGTTTTTGAGCTGTGGCAAGCCCTGAGTCATTTTCAGTTTGTAGCTGTACCATAGGCGATCTTTTCCTAGCCTCTTTTACTTTTCTTTGCTTTTCCTTTGGAATAGTACCTGGTGTATTTTCAGCTTATTATAAATATTTTTGTTTACTGTATTATCAATTTCAGTTTACATTTTTAAATCCAATGTTATCTAAATTCAGTGTCTCGTTATCTAAAGGTGGGAGTTCATTCAGACTGACTTCTCTGTCCTTTTGACATTACTCCTGATGGTAAATGAAGCACAAGCTATCATGGGCTCACTTGATATTTTCCCTGCCCAGACTTAGAATTATTTATTTCTTGGGCCAGCAAGATAGCTCAGCAATCTAAAGTGCCTGCTTAGGCTAGCTTAGGCAGGTGCAGGGGACCATGGTTTGATTCCCAGCACCACATGCTGTGCCAGCCCTGTCCTCAAAGAGGGCTGAGCTGGAAAGAAAGAAAGAAAGAAAGAAAGAAAGAAAGAAAGAAAGAAAGAAAGAAAGAAAGAAAGAAAGAAAGAAAGAAAGAAAGAAAGAAAAAAAATAAATTAGTTATTTCTCTAAGGAGCTCTGATTTCTTTTAATAGAGAGCAGTATTTAGGCACCAGTGTTTGGGCTGTGAAGGGCTGGGCAAATTGCTCTGTCATTTATTTTTTGCCTTTTTTGGTGTTGTTAGAGCTAGAAAGTTATTACTAATATAATCATGAGTTCATTTTGATATGTCCAGTTGAAATTTAAGGCTAGAGAATTTTATTAAACTTCTTTGATTTTATGTTTATATCATTTTAATGTTGAAAATTGTAGTTCTAAATAATGTTACCTATATGCTTTATTCTGCAAATTAAGCAGGATAGATCTACAATACAAATGATACTATTAATAGTTAACTACTGACTCAAATTTTTAGATTTCATTGCAGTTCTTTTTGAATGTAGAATATATCTCTACACCGGTTTCTAAATTTTGTAGTGGGTACATTTTGGTCAGCTTTCTATTACTATAATGTATACCTGAGATATCATCTTATAGGGAAAAAAAAGGATTCATTTTTGGCTCACAGGTTTTTATTTTATATAAAATTTTATTCTTAAATATACAACAGACTCCCAAGAACACACTTCATTCTAGTTATAGGTGTCAAGAGATGTCATGGCAGGACATCCAGATATCTGAATAGGAATGGAATCCAGGGTCACTGTCATCTTAGGCACAAGAAACAGTTTATTGTTTGTCAGATTTCTTAATTCCACCTGTGGCCAGGAGGCCCTTTCCCACGACCTTCGTTTTTAGTTCCTCAAGTTTCTTCTGCTCCTCTTTTTGCTTTGGTTTGAACACTATTTGGTCCATCTCCTTGGCCTGTTTCTTAAGCTGCTTCAGGGGCTTCTTCTTGTCACCTTTGTGTCCAGGCATGGCACCTGCATATCTCCAGAGCCAAACTCAGAAACTAGCAGCCCTGGCTCACAGTTTTAAATGTTTCAGGCCAGAATGAGTTGTTTCATTGTCTTTGGACCTGTTACAAGGCAAACACATACTGGTTGGGAGCTGAAAATTACAAGACCAACTTTACCTAATGAGGGTAAAGCTGCTCTCCTTATGGCCAGAATGTGAAAAAGAAAGCAAGGGGCTAGCAATCGCTGCTAAAAAAAAAAAAAAAAATCTCCCCTTGCCCCCACATTTTAAAGTTTCTACCACCTTCCAGTAGTGCCAAAAAGAAGAAAGACTAAGCCTCTAACACATGGACCACTGGAGACATAGAGGGGGGTAGCTATATGAGGCTGGTTCTTTTAAATAAGTTACTAACCTAGGCTAAAAATATTAAAACAAAAGCTAGTCGATAGAACCAGAACAAGAACATGACACAAAACATATAAAAACTGAGAAGGAATCCCACTTGAAACAATGGAACTATTGATATTTGCATTACACAGGATTTTGGCTGTGAAGAGTACCAACTCAGCAGGGAGCCTCATTCTTTGTGGTTTAGGATGAACATCTGACATCCCTCAAATTTGCCTGTAAATTACTATGTCACTTAGGATGAAATGTCAACATGACTGGCTGTGGAATCCGTCCCAGGGATTGTTGAAGCAGACTTCTGGGTATGTCTGAATGGATCATGGAGGCGTGGCCTAGGGGTCTGTTATTGGTCTCTGACCCCATCCTCTCTGGCACTGTTGTTTAGTTCCTCTTCTCTACTGCCACAAACTAAGCAGCTTTGGTCCATCACACCCTTATACCATTATGGTTCCACTTTGGAGCCAACTAATCATGGAGTCCCCTTAAAACATGAGCCAAACTAATCCTATTCTCCTTTAAGGTATGGTTGTTGAGTATTGTGTCCAAGCTGATTGGTATAATTGTCAGCCAAATCATTGCTCGAAATCTGACTCCATGTGTGAAAAGAGACTTAAAAGAGCTTGTCAGGATAAGAACAGTTGAAATGAAAAGCAAAAAACAACAAAATTTTAAACTCAACAGAAATTTCAGTTGTGATTTACCATAGGCAAGCAAACACTAATCATTGAATAAGCAGAATGATTATGTTAAAGTCAGAATAAATTATTTCAGGTCAAGGAGTACTAATAATTCATAAGCTGTGATGGCACACTCCTATTATTCCAGCATATGGGAGGCTGAGACAGGAGGATCCACAGCCTGGGCCACAAAGTAAGTTCAAGGCAAGCCTAAACTACATAGTGAAACCCTGTCTCAGAAGGATGATGATGATGATGATGATGATGATGATGATGATGATGATGATGATGATGACGACGACGACGACGACGACGACGACGATGATGATGATAGTAATTCATAATGATCTGGGGAGGCAGTTCACCAAGATTCAACAATTATAGATGGACACATAATAGTGCTACAAAATGCATCAAGCAAAAACTGACAGAACAGGAAGAAGAGAGAGAGACAAATTACACTGGAGCTAAAGGCTTCAGTGCTGTATTTCAGTAAATGATAGAAGGAGATGATCAGTAAGGTGATAGAAGACTTGAACAGTGCTATTAGCGAACTTTACCTAGTTGGCATGTATAAAGTGCCCTACCACACGACAGTAGAATATAATTTCTTCTAAAATACACATGGAGGGCTGGGGAGATGGCTCAGTAGAATAAGTACTTGCCTGGCAAGCTCAAGGGCCTGAGTTCAAACCCCGGTTCTGCAAAAAATAAAATAAAATAAAATGCACATGGACCACTCATCAAGATCATGTATTGAATCAAAAACTAGTCTCAGTGAGTTACAGTGATTGATATCATGAAGGGTAAGTTCACTGACCATTTAGAACAAAATTAAAGATCAATAACTGATAACTGAAAAATATCCAAGTATAAGGAAATTAAATTATTCAAACAGAAAAATATTGTTGCCTTTAAAAAAATACCCCAAACTTTATGTCAAAAGTGTTTTATTGCCTTTTAACATTCTAGATATTCATGATGCATATCTTTCACTGATTTGGTGTAACTAGATTTATTTAGCCAGAGGATTGGTTGGGCTAACCTTGAAAGTCTGGACTCTTTCTCATATAGTTTTTAATCCTGAAATAGGTTTAAATGGGCTACCTACATAGTGGTGGTACATCCTATGAAGTCAAGTCCTAGTGGACCTTATGGATGAGGCTCTCTGCTCCCATCAAAGTTAATGAGGGAGGGAACTACTTGACCAGCAGGAGGCGTGACTGGTTGGAGACTCTCAGTTTTATATATTACCACAATTATATAACCTTGGTTAAATCATTTTTTTCTCTTATAAAAAGGAGTTTATGATATCCACAGAATTGCTTTTTAAGTTCAATGAAAAATAGAGTAATATAGTTTCTAGTGCATTTGATAAAAGTTGTTTGGAGTGCTTTTTTTAAATACCAGAGATATCTAGACATGGAGGTGTATGCCTGTAATCCCAGCACTTGGGAGACTGAGGCAAGAAGATCACTACAAGTTTGAGGCCAGCCCAGGCTACATAGAAAGTTCAAGCAAGCCTGAGATACATAACAAGACCCTGTCTCAAAAGAAAAAAACAAGAAGAAGATATCAAAGATAGAGTTGGAGATAACATTATTTGCCATTATTGTTCCCCTACTGTAAATAAAAGTTCTATTCTTAATGCTATAGTTGTAGTAAACAAAGACTTGACCTTGGAGCAAATGAACTAAAGCCAAGTTAGACTTTAAAATTTCACAAACTCAACAATAATTTGAAGTATACTGTATTCAATTCAAGGTAATTTATTGTGCTAACTAACCATAATTACATAAAAGGATCTGAAATTTTAAAATATTATTTTAGAAACTCTAAGGTTTCAAAAATGATTTGGTTAAGTAGTATCTGGAACAGTTTACAGAAAGTACACTTCAAAATTTTTTAGTCAGTTAAGACATCATCAAAGGTCATTTGAAAATGTAGAAAATTCTACATTTAAACAGTTATTCAGATATGGACAGTTAATGATATACCTGTATTCCTAGCACCTGGGGGACTGAGGCAGTAGTATACCAAGTCTGAGACCAGTCTAGACTACATTTTTTTAAAACAATTGAAACCTCTAAGGACTTAAAGAAAAAAAAACAAAACAGACTTCCTTCCCCCATTCTGTATTGACAGCATATATCATTTTTGTGATCCCAAAAATGTATAGGTATTTATCTCCACCAGCAAGCACGTGATCAGATCTGCAGTAAATACTAACAAAGTGTTCTCTAGTTCATTTTATTTCTGACACTGTGTACCCGGATGTGGTGTCACACTCTGCAAGTTGAGGGCCCTCAAGACAAGAGTCCAAGCCTCTGGAACTTCTAACAGGCTTCAGATTGGGGTCCCAACAACCACCCTTTGGGCTAAATTAATTTGCTACCTCAGATCACAGAACTCAGAGGAATACTTATATTTACCATGTTTGTTCATCTAAAAGGATATAAATATAAAAAAAGAAACATCCAATAAAAAAATAAAATAAAATAAAAGGATATAAATAAGCAGCCAGAGGAAGACATAATATGTAGGACAAGTCTAGAGGAGTTCTCGGTACTAGAGCTTCCATCCCCGTGGAGCTGGGATGTGCCACCCTCCCAGCACATGGATGAGTTCTCCTACAACACTCCACATGTTCAGCTTTCCAGAAGCTCTCAAAGCCTGTTCTTTGGGGATTTCATGGAGACTATTGCATAGACATGAGTGAAGCATGGACAACATAAAAATGTGATTGGACAAAACAGGGTATGAGCTGATATTAATAGCCTGAGTGCACACAGGGGCCTCTATATTCAGATACTTCTTGGCCTTTTTGTGCAGCATTCTTTCCTTCCAGATATGGGTCCGAGCCCTTTCTGAAATGGAGCCTTATGACCTACTATGAGACAAGGTAGATCAGAGAATTTCTCTGTGGCCAGCTCTAAGACAGAAAATATTAAGAGTTTGCTTTTTATGACCTGCTTTAAGGAAGAGAAATTCTAGCTTCTGTTGCTTGCCTTGAAGAAAACAGGGAACAGGCAAAAAGTCAGAAATTTTGTTTTCTGGACCCTAAAGCACACCAACATTATAACAGACAACTGTCATTCATCTTTATTGTATACACCATATTGTATTTTCTAATGGAAGATAGCAGTGTTTAACTCTGGAACTGCAGTCTAAGTTTCCAATACCATGTTTATCAGTTGCTTGGTAAAGTACTGGCAAAATTAAATCTTAAGAAAACTAGACTACTCAGTGTTAAAAAAAAATAAAATATTCTGAATATTTCTATTTCTTTATTTCCCTGCCTTGGCAGTTAAGTGATTCATATTTATGATTTTCAAAAAACAGATTCTTGGTTCACCTTTTCTTTAGCATTTCATTGCTCTAAAATACTACTGGAATGGTGATGGGGGGGCCTGCCCATTAGCTCAGTTGTTTTAAATGCCTGCTTAAAAAAGCAATGAGGGGGGCCGGGGAGATGGCTCAGTGGAATAAGCGCTTCCCTAGCAAGCACAAGGGTCTGAGTTCAATCCCCCCATTCCGCAAAAAAAAAGCAATGAAGCTCAAGTTGCACTGGTTTGAACCCAGATACTCCTGCCAAACCAGAAATGCCCTGAAGGCATGTTCAGGCCTCAAAAAAAAAAAAAATTCCTTCTAGAATGGTGGTAGGACATATGCAAAAGAATAAAAGTTGAACCCTGTTAAATTTAAGAGAAGGGGCCGAGGAGATGGCTCAGTGGAATAAGCGCTTCCCTAGCAAGCACAAGGGTCTGAGTTCAATCTCCGGTTCAAAAAAAAAAAAAAAAAAAAAAAATTTAAGAGAGCCAGGCATGGTGATCTACCCTATTATCCCAGCACACTGGGAGGTAGATGCAGCAAGATCCCAAATTTGAGCCTGACCTAGGCATTTTAGCCATTTAGTGAGACCATGTTTCAAAATAAAATAATTTTTTGAGACAGTATCTTGCTCTGTAGCCCAGGCTGACCTTGAACTTGCAGTAGTCCTCCTTCCTCAGTCTTTCAAGTGTTGGGCTTACAGATGTGTGCTCCCACACCTGGCTCAAAATAAAAATATTTGTTTAAGGATTAAAGAATGTAGCTTAGTACAAAGGCCATGGGTTCAATTCCTAAGACCAGAAAAGGGAGCAGAAATAGGCCTTGTGCACAGGGGACTGGTGTGACCAAAGCCTAGAGAGCACACAGTGTGAGTGCACAGTATGGGAAGAATGGCACGTAGTGCTGTGAGAGTGTAAGGCATGTGAGGAAAAGTGAAAAGAAATAACCCAGTCAAATTGTGAAAGCTGTTTTACTTGAGGTGAAAAATTAGTTTTGTGGTTTTGGTTTTATTTTTGTACCAGTAATTAAACTCAGGACCTCATGCGTGCTGGGCAAGCACTGTACCACTCAGCTGGCACCAAAAAGTTGGTTAATTCTCTATATAATAGTCTGGAGTTACAGAAATTTTTAAGCAAGGAAGTAACATGATGTCACTAATAGACTATAAAACATGTGTTATAGAAGAAAGGTTGGATTAAAAGGCTACTGAAAATTGATGCATTTCAGGACATTCTGAGGCATAGCTTTTTTAATAGGAGAGGAAAGCAGACTTTATGGCACATTAATCTTTTCCTGTTCCTGGATTATAGTTGAAGTGTCAGCATACAGATGAGTCAAGGAACTAGGCAGAGCTAAGTGGTACAATGTGTACTGAACATGCAGAAGACCTTGGGTTCAGTCTTCAGCACCCCCTGAGATAGATGAATGAATAAGTCAATGAGGATGAAATATAAATATACTATTTGCTGTTGTCAGGAGGCTGAAACTCCTGTTCTTTGTTCATGTCTCTCCTCCATTCCTTCTCTTTTCTGCAGGAGAAAAATTAGCATCTATGCTAAGGAAATCTAGCTGGTGAATATCAAAATCATTCTAATTGGGAATACAGCTCAGTGGCATTGTGCCTGCCTGGCAAGCACAGGGTCTTGAGTTCAATTCCCAGTACCAGAAAAAGAAAACAGAACAAGATCATTCTAATTTTACTTGGGAATAATTTAATGTGAGGGGAAAATGGCCTTGATTTCTAAATCTTATTTTGATTTTCTTAGATAATTAAGTTGAAAGCAGAAGCCCGACTTGACCTGCTAAAGCAGATTGGTGTTTCTGTGGACACATGGCTGAAGAGCGCCATGAACCAAGTAATGGAAGAACTGGAAAATGAGCGGTGGGCCCGCCCTCCCACAGCAACTAGCAATGGCACTCTGCACTCGGTATGACTGCTTTTCTTTGATATGATGGGCTTTTACTGAAGGTTGCTATTCTTGGCTTTAGCAAGTTAGCCAAAATTTAAAGAAGAGATAATGGTTTGCTGGTGGTTTGGGTTTTTTCTTCCACCTGTCACTTAAGCAGTGCAGGAAAAGGAAAAGAAAAGAAAAGATAAAGCTAGTTTGTGAGTTGGGTTGGATTGGGTTGGGTTGGGTTGGGTTTGATTTTTCTGTGAGCTGGACATTGAGCTTAGGCCCCACAAATGCCAGTAAAATACATTATCACTGAGCTACTCCAAGTGTGGTTTTCTAATGTACCATGAAGAACACATTGTCACTAAATAGGTTCTCAGTGCCTGTCTAACAAACTCATCAATAAATAGGCTTCTTATCTAAAAATGGTAGAACAGAAAACTTACTTAAGTGTCTCTAAAGTCCTCAGAGGTCTTGTCTAGTGAAAATGAATATAAACATCCAGAGAGTTATAAAAATAAAAAAATTGTTTAGTGAGCTAGCTACAGTGTCAGACACTTGTAGTGCCAGCTACTTAGGAGGATGGGGCAGACGATCAGTGGGGCCCAAGAACTTGTGAGCAGTCTGAGCAACATAATGGGAACCCACCTTAAAAAAAAAAAATGAAAAACTTAAAGAAGGGTCCTTCTTGCATTTTAGTCACCTGCACTGGAATTTCACAGACCCTTAGGCCAAGACATAAGCTTGAGTTTTCTTAATTTCACATCAGGGGCTTTCTCCACTCTCAGGCCTCCTAGCTGAACTTTAGTTTGTCTTTTTGGGGATCCGAGTACTAGAAAAATTCACTAATTTCTCTGGAATTATATAGGCAAGCAAGCTGAGCATGATGGCCTATACCTATAATGCCAGCAGTTGGGAGGCTGAGGAAGGCGGATCACTACCTGAACTATATAGCAAGACCCTGTCTCAAAAAAACAAAACAAAACAAAAAAAGCATAGGCAAATATATGGTTCATACTAGTCAGACTGAAGTAAACTGTACTGCCACCTCCCACCCATTATTCTTTGTCATCTGCTTTATTTCCTTAACAATAATTATCAGTTATACTTCTGCTCTTTGTTCTCTTTTGTTAATTTTCTATCTTCCTCTATAGAATGTAATTGTCATATCTGCCTTGTTCACTGCTTTGCACAGCAAGGTACCTGGTGCATATTAGATACCTGATAAATATTTGTTGAAGGAAGAAATGGACTAATGTTTCTGAGTAGGTGAAATCATAGCAAGTTAAAAGATAGCTCTAACCTCCCAAGTTTTCGCTGTATCCATAATGCCCATGTTAACATCTTTCCTAGAGAACTTAGCCAAATTTTTAAAGCTTTCCTGGAAGTTTTGTCAATTTTTTCACATAGCATTCTGATCTCTAATGGGAATACACTTGCACACTTAAGGATTGTGTGCGGGTGTACATTTTAAGGAAAAATAATCTATGAAAGATTTATTTTTATTCCACTGTTGCAATAATCTATCTGGGGAGAAACATAACCCACTTGGGTTTAAAGGACTTGCCCTGTTTTCACTAAAGCAAAGTTGCTCCATGTTGTGGGATATTTCTTCCCATTACATCTTCTGAAAGGCTTAATAAAGTCCAGGGAGATAGCTTGGTGGCATAAGCACCTACCTGACAAGCTCCTGGTCCTGAGTTGGATCCCTGGTCCCAGAAGAAAAAAAAAAGTTTGTAAAAGTCATAATAATCTCCACCTGCTTCAGGTTCTCTGTGGTGCCATTATGATACCATAACAAATTCTAGAAACAAATGTCCCTTCGGCTCCTTCAGCAACACTGTTTCAAGCCAGTCTATATACAGTCTATTTTCCCAGCAGAAAAGGAGCTATAAATGGATATTGACTCTTTACCTTCTGACTCAAACTATGAGACAGAATATAGGACTGGGAGAGGAAACAGAAAACAATGTGGTAGGGCTAATGCCTTTTCTGAGGAATCACTAGGAGAGACCCGTATTACTTGACTTCGTGCTTACTTCTTGGTCACATCAAAGATAAACAAGTTTTAGTCTGTTTGCTCAAAGAGTTTACAAGCTGGGAGAGCAGACAAACCTTTATAGATCTTGGTGATAAGCAGCAGTGTATGGCTGGACCACATGTGATAAACTTGAAATTGCTTACTTCTGACTCATGAGCACACATTGGAAAATGTTACCTCTCTCTGAGTTTCTGAGAGAATATAATGTTAAATGCTTCCAAGGCCTCCTCCAACTTCAAAATCTCATAGTTCTGTGAAATAGTATCAGAAAAGCTAGGTGGTAGATAAACAGGAAAGAAGTTTGCCCCAGGAAACAAACATCACTTGAGTCACTCCTTGAAGAATTTTAACCCGAGATAAGAAGGCCCCTGAACAGGAGGAAGAGGGAACCACCTGTGGCTGATGGCCGGTGGATGTCATCAGCTCAGCTAGAGCTATTGTATCCTCTTGAAGGGGGCATTTTGTAGTTTCATCTCGTTTTCCTTCCAGCATAGGCAGTCTTGTGGAGATGGTATCTCACCCCTTTCAGCTGAGAGATTACATTTTGAGGATGAGCTGCTAAAAACACCAAAAAAAAAAGTGATACTCAGGTACAAAATAGCTTAATGAGACCCCAGTACTTAACCTATTTGTAAATAACACTGAAAAAATTTAGAGAGGATTGTATTTTTTCACATTGAAAGCTGGCTGAGAGACATGAAGCAGAAATACACATTCTGGTGACCAAATATTTTCTTCCATTATAGATGCCAACAAAAGTATTAGTCATCTAGAAAACATGATTGGTACTATTGTTAGTAACAGTGTAAGTGAGAGGTGCCTTATAAAAGATAAATGTTTTTAAAATACAGTCTACTTTCTTTATATAATAAGGAACTATACATGAGTATTAACTCTTTACCTTCTGACTCATGCTGTGAGACAGAATATAGGACTGGGAAGGAAAATAGAAAAGAATCCCAGAATACGGCCACAGTGTTTAATGGAGAACAGAATACTGATACAGCTACTCAGTTTATAGGTAACTGGAGCCTATATAGAGCTTTCTATGGTTACACTGCCAATGACCCAGTGACTGTTTCATCCATCCTCTTATTTTCATACCTTACTTAAAACCCATCCAGGGCCGGGGAGATGGCTCAGTGGAATAAGTGCTTCCCTGGCAAGTGCAAGGGTCTGAGTTCAATCCCCTGTTCTGCCAAAAAATAAAATAAAATAAATAAATAAATAAAACCCATCCAGTTTACAACCTAGCTTTTTAAATTTACATAAAATTAGAAAATATAATCATTCCATCCTTTTTAACACCACAGGTAGAAATGTGGTATATGTCCTTCCTCGTTTATTTATCTATTTTTAACTTACAAGTGCAAATTGAGTATAGTTATGGTATACAACATGATGTTTTAAAAGTTAACATTTGTTGTCACTGAGTGATCTTCCTAATTAAGACTTTAATGTCTACATATTATTATATTAGCAAGGGGCCAGCGAGATAGCTCGGCAGTCTAAAGTGCTTGCTAGTTAAGCTTAGGCAAGCACATACGGACCGCAGTTTGATCCCTGGCACCACATGCCACACCAGGCCTGTCCTCAGGGGTGAGCTGAGCCAGCCCAAAAAAAAATTTAAAAATTATAGTAGCAAGTTCACTTAACTATTCTCTTATACATGCAGTATTTAGGTTACCTCCATATTTTCACTCTTCTAACTAATAATTTTAAAAAATACTTTTATACATATGGTTAGCCTTCCATATCCCTGGTTTCCACAAGTATGGATTCAGCCAACCACAAATCAAAATGAGTTGGAGGAAAAGAATCTTAATTGAACATACACAAACTTTTCTATTATCAATATTCCCTGAACAATACAGTATACAAACTATTATGGCTGGGATGTAGCTCAGTGGCGCAGCACCTGCCTGGAAAGGTGAGATCATCAGTTTGATTCCCAGTACCACAAAAAAGACAGCTATTTGTATAGCACTTACATTGTTTTAGGTAATATAAGTAATCTAGAGCTAGTATATGGAAGAATATGCATAGGTTATATGCAGATACTATGCCATCTTATAAAAGGGATTTGAACATCCATGATTTGATAATCTGTAATGTGTCTTAGAACCAGTCTTCATTAAATATGAGAAATAATTATTTAGACATGCCTTATGTAATGACTGAATTTCAGTCCTGTGACTAGGTTGTTTCGTGAATTAATCTCTAAATGAGGAATAGTATGTTATTACACTACAATATTCAGAACAAAGAAATAGTTAAAGGCATGCTTGCTTTGGCAGCACATATACTAAAGTATTTAACAATGATAACTAAATGTTCGATTGTTTCCTGTGTTCAGAAATACATGTATCTTGAGAGAGTGTGTGCATCTGTATGGTGTAAGACATTTCTACATGTCAAAAATCAAAAGGTTCAAAGGTAATGTCACTTCTAAAAAGTTTGTTTATATCTCAGAATTTACTTAACTCCAAATGAATCAGTTTTATTATCACCTGTTGGGAACAAA
>NW_004524722.1:2245648-2252125 GCF_000260255.1 Octodon degus
TATTTTTATTTATTACATTTATTTATTGTGTGTGTGTGTGGCCAGCTCAGCCCACCAGGGGGCGGGGCTGGCTGG
The DNA here is from genome assembly GCF_000260255.1 of Octodon degus. Lineage (NCBI taxonomy): Eukaryota > Metazoa > Chordata > Mammalia > Rodentia > Octodontidae > Octodon > Octodon degus. The sequence continues at coordinate 2,245,724 of NW_004524722.1, forward strand.
CATGTGGTGCTGGGGATTGAACCGCGGTCCCTGTGCTTTGCCAAGATTGTTTCAAGTAGGTGCTTTAGACCACTGAGCCATCTCTCCAGCCCCAGCCTAGGCTAGTCTTGAACTTGCAAGGATCCTCCTGCCTCAGAGTCCCAGGTGCTGGGATTACAGCCATGTACCACCACACCCAGCCTGCACATCGTCTTTAGAAGTGAATCCAATTTTAAAAAAGTACACTGGAAGGATTTTTCTACCCCTTTGGCACAGCTATTCTGCCAGTATCATATCATTAACCTATCTGGTAAAACCATGCTCCAAATCACCCCTTTGTGCATCAAAACAGGTAAACCATATATTTTTTTGGATACCAAGGCAAAATAAGTGTTTTCCTCAGCCAGCCAAATAGCTCAGCAGATTAAAGTGTCTGCAAGCAGATGCAGGGGCCGGGGGTTCGATCCCAGGCCTGCCATGCTGGCCTCACCTGCAGGGCACGCTGGGACAGCAAATGAGACTGGTCATGGTGGCGCACACTTGTAATCCCAGCTCTTGGGAGCCTATAAACAGGCAGATCACTATGGGTCCAACCTAGTAATGAGACCCTGAACACCCAAAAACTATAGTACTGTATAAATAAAGTATATTGTATTTAAAAAGACACTGAGGCTCTATCAATACGAGGTATAGTACTGTGCACAAAAAAAAGATAGCTCATAAGTCCAGTCATTAAATAGATTGTTAAATGAAAAATATTTTTATTTTTATTTTTCAAAATGGTTTTTTTCCCTAAGACACACACAAAAAAAAATTTCCTCAATATCCAAAAAATTGTCAGGTGGGGCCAGCAAGATAGCTCAGAAGACTAAGTGCCTGCTTAGGCAAGTGCAGGGACCATGGTTCAATCCCTGGCACCACATGCTGTGCCAGCCCCACCACCAGGGCAGACTGAGCTGGCCATAGAGCTCAGGTGTGGTGGCACATGCCTGTAATCACAGCACTGAGGAGGCTGAAAACAGGAGGATCACTATGAGTCCCAGCTGTGTAGTGAAACCCTGTAACAACCAAATACATTTTTTAAAAAAAATTGTCAGGTAGCTTGTTTTTCTCCAGTATCAGACATTATACAAATAAAACCTATTTTGAGGACATTTGTCTTTTCATGAGTACTATTTATTTGAACAACATGCTAGTGAATGTGCCTAATATACAATAGGCTACAGAAAATCCTTCTTTAATGACTCAGTTCCAACCCTGTAACTAACTAGGTTGTTAATTAAATTGGTTACTAAGTGAGGAATTATACAAAATATGTATATTATTTCAATGTTCAAAGCAAATGGCCAAAGAAAACTCCACTTGATGACTTTATTTTTATTTGTATAACTCTTATATGCAGTACTGTAATGTACAATAGAACATAAAACTGCAGTACTATACTGTATGGCACAATCAGCAAAAATTATAGTACTGTATAAATAAAGTGTATTGTATTTAAGAAGACATTGAGGCTGTATCAATAAGAGGTACAGTACTGTGCATAAAAAAGATAGCTCATAAGTCTAGTCATTAAATAGATAGATTGTTAAATGAAAAATATTTTTATTTCTATTTTTCAAAATGGTTTTTTTTTAATCCCCTATAACCCAGGAGTAGGAATACTGGGTCAAAAACCTGTAGCCCTCTGAAACTGGTTTGTTTTTACTTTTTTATTTTTATCTAACTATAGCTGACACTGTTTATAAGTTTCCTATCTCCAGCCACTTCCCCAGCTATTGCACAAAGGCAAATTGACAATCTGCTTTGCTTGTACAGCCTAAGAAGCTGAGCATTTGCAGAGTTGCACAGAAATAAATTGTGACTCCAGTAATTATGAAGATCAGGTGAATAATATGGTTGAAAGGCAAGATTAAATATGTTTGAGATGGTAGTTTAGTTCCCTGCTGCCTCAGTATTATCTGTCTGTACAGTCTTAAAGAGCTGTTTTTTTTTTTTTTCCCCAAGGTAAGACAGTAAGAACAGACATTTTTTTAATTGATGATAATTGTACACATTATTTGAGTATGGTAACTCAGCAAAACACTAAAAATAACTTAGCAAAACACTACCTCTAAATAAATAAACAAATGCACAAATTATAAATGTATAGGCAGGTCATGTGTGAAGGCCCAATACCCATAGCTAAAAAAAAGAACTCTATGCATATTTACAAAGTATGTGTGACATTTCCATGCACATATGCATTTTGTGATGTTCAAATCAAAGTGAGTATATCTATCTCCTGAAACAGATATCCTTTCTTTTTGGTGAAAACATTCCATATCTTTTCCTTTAGCTGTTTTTCTTAACTTTTTTAAAAAATTATCCTTAGAGAATACAAAATAGTGAAAAAACAGAAAAAAAATTAGAAATGATACAGAACTTCACCAAACAGAACAATAGGAATTGGACAGTGTTTGCTGTATTGCATATTGTCTTCAAATTAGTTGTTCAGATTATCAGGTATATGCATGTAAAATTGGTAAAAACAAATATATAAGCTTTGTTTTTGCAATATGAAAATTTATTTGCTTGTTCTAGTCTCAATGAAAATGGATTTTTATAGTAAAACAAATATTAACTATTGAAAATAATAGATTATACCTATATAATTCTTCAGTTACTCGACCTGTAGCCCCACCCCCGGGATGCACTGATGGTGTGTGTTGGCAAACACCTGTAAACCTGTAATCCCAGTGCTTGGGAGGATGAAAACAGGAGGATCACTATGTGTCCGATCTACATAGTGAGACCCTGTAGACCTTGTCCTAAAATACAGAAAAAAAAAAAAAAGAAAGAAAGAAAGAACATTATTCTGACATTCATGTCAATATGGGTGAACCTGGAGGATGTTATGTCAAATGGAATAAGCTTTGAACAGAAAACTAAATACCACAGGACCTTCCCCACATGTGGTACCTAACAATGTTGATCTGATAAGTAAAAAGTTGAAAAAAAAATTAATAAGGACTGGGGAGATGGATCAATGGAATAAGCGCTTCCCTGGCAAGCCTGAGTTCAGTCCCCAGTTCCAGAAAAATAAATAAATAAATAAAACTGTAAAACAAAAAAAAAAGAGGAGAAACAGCAGTAGAAAAGGAAAGATTGAGTGGTTGTCCTCAGAAGCTAGGGTGGGCCAGGCATGGTGGTGTACACCTGTAATCCCGACATTTGGGAGGCTGAGGCAGGAGGATTGCTGAATTCAAGGCCAACTTGGGCTACAGAATGAGTTCAAGGCCAGCAGTAACTGCATAGCAAGACCAAAAAAGAAAAAAAGGAAGGAAGGAGAAAGAAAGAGAAAAAAACAGAAGCTAAGATCATTAGGAGGAAAGGCAATAGTAGATATTGATCAAAGGATACATAATTACAGATAAAAGGAATAAAGATCTAGCTCTTGTGCAGCAAAGTAACTGTAGTAGATGATATATTTATGCATATCTTAAAATATAAAGTTTATATTCTATGCTTTGTCCACAAAAATGTGAGGTTAAATAAAGATATATGCATATGAAATCCAACCAAAAAATAATAATTCTTTTTTTTTTGAGAGTAGAATATTTTATTGAGAAAGAAAGTTTCTGTCTCAGAGAGGACAGAAGGGGGACCCAAGCGGGTTGCCCCAAAAAATAATAATTCTAAACAGAGCATGTGGTATTCATTCATCTGTAATCCCAGATTGAGACAGGGCAAGTTCAGGGCCATCATGGTCAACATAGTGGGACTTTGTTTCCAAGAGAAAAAGCTAGATGCACAATGATAATGATATTTATCTTTAAATAGTGGAGTGTTTTGTTACTAGATTTATTTTATGTGTAGTGACTGTTTTTAGGAAATAAAGTTTTAATTCATAGCAAGTGTTTACAGCTTGTAAGAAACTAGGCACATTATTGATGAAATGTAAGTACCATTGTTTGGAGAAACAGTTTGTTCGTCTCTTAATATATTAAATATAAACAAAATTCTTTTTTTTTTTAATGTATTTGGTACAGGGTCTACAGGGCCTACAGGGTGTCAGTATGTAGATTGAACTTGTAGTGATTCTCCTGTTTTCAGCCTCCCAAGAACTGGGATTACAGGCACTCGCCACCATGCCTAGCCTCAATTGCCATCTCATTGTGCCCCAAGGGTAGGGCCGGCACAGTGTGCTGGGGATCGAACCCCAGCTGTTGCATTCTGCCTAAGCAGGCACTTTAGTCCACTAAGCCATCTGGCTGGCCTCAACAAAATTCTTTACACATATAACATTAATTTCATATTCATTAATTTCATTAATTCCTTTAAAATGAAAATAGGTTTTTTTTTTTTGCGGCACTGGGGATTGAACTCAGGACCTTGGGCTTGCCAGGCAGACACTTATGCCCTTGAACTACCTCCCCAGCCCGAAATTTAATTTCTTTTTCCCCCCTTTTTCTGTTTGATGTTTGTTTGTGGCAGGGCCTTAAACTCACCGTTTAACCCAGGGTGACTTTGAACTCCTAGATAGTCCTACCCAGCCTCCAGAGTGCTGAGATTACATGCATGCACCACCACACTCAGTCATTACCTTGAGAAATAAAGTCCTTGCTCCTGTATCTTATGCACAGTCCATAGCAAAAAAACATTCATCTGAATTTCAAGTTAAGCAGTTTATTCCAAATCTATCAGCTAAATTTAAGTTGCCACTGTAAAAAGAAAGTATACATTGACAAAGGGCTTATTATGGCCATGGTGCTCTGTCAGGTGCTTTCATGTATTATCTGTATGAATGCAATTAATTAATGAATGCCCCAATTCTGAGTATATTTAAGATGGGGAGATAGACTTGAAGGAATTAAGTACCTCACAAGAGCATACAGCTTGTAAGTGGGAAAGGATGATACTTGAACCCAACATGTCTATCTCTAAGGCCCTCCCCATTTCCATGCTCCTTGACTTGGTGGCTTTCCCATTATTCCTGTGACCTTTATCATGATTTATTTTAATTACTGTGCATTTTTAAAGCATCTGTTGAGTCATTACATGTCCTTTTTCTGATAAGTTAACGCTCCTGTAGCATCTTTAAGTAACGTGTGACCAGTTGACAATAAAATTTCCAAATTTGATTGACATTTCAACAACTTACTGAGGTATAACTGAAATACAATAGAGGCAGATATTTAAGGTGCACAGTCTGATACATTTTGACAGATGTAAACACTAGTAGAACCATTGCCACAGTATAAGAATGAATATCCATTATTCCCAAAAGTTTTATTCGTTCTCCTCTGTAATCTCTCCTCTTAGTCAACCAATGTCTACTTTTGGTCACTATAGTTACATTTCCTATAATTTATATAAGCAATCATAATGTATACTCTCTTCTTAATCTGGCTTTTTTAATTTTAGCATAATTATTTTGAAGTTCATCCCTGTTGTTGGATATGTCAGCTCTTTTCATTGTTGAGCAGCATTTCATTATATAGATATTACACAGATTGCTTACCCTTTCACCTGATAATGGACATATGAATATATATACTTAATATATTAAGAGACTGACAACTGTTGCTCCAAACAGTGGTACTTACATTTCTCAATTATGTACCTGTTAGCTCAGAGAATTAAAGCGCCTGCTTAGGCAGAGCACAGCGGCCAGGGTTCGATCCCTGGTGTGCTGTGCCAGCCCTACCCCCAGGGCACGCTGAGAGGGCAATTGAGACTGGGCATGGTGGCACATGCCTGTAATTCCAGCACTTGGGAGACTGAAAACAGGAGCCTCACTATGAATCTGATCTATGTGGTGAGACCTGTTAGATCCTGTAGACCCTGTCCTAAATACATTTAAAAAAATAAAAATAAAAAAATATGGGCTGGTGAGATGGCTCAGTGGTCTAAAGCACCTACTTAGAACAAGCTAAGCAAAGCACTGGGACCGCGGTTCAATCCTCCAGCACCACATGCCAGCCAGCGCCGCCCCCTGGTGGGCTGAGCTGGCCACACACACACAAAATAAATAAATAAATAAATAAATAATGTACCTGGTTTCTTACAAATTGTAAACACTTGGTGTGATTAATCTTTTTAATTTTAGAAATGCTAATGAACATGTAGTATATTGTTAAAGTTTAATTTGCATTTCTCTTTATGTAGAACATTTTTCATGTTTATTTACAGCCTTGTATCTTTGATAAAGTGTTCAAATTTCTTGCAACCATTTTTTACTGGATTGGTTTATTTTATTGAATCTTAACAGGTCATTTTATAGTCTACTTACAAATAGTTTATTAGATATATTACTTGCATAGTTTTCCCTAGCCTGTGACTTTTCTTTTTATTTTTTTACACTGTCTTTCAAAAAACATAACTTATTTTGATGAAGTTCAGCTTACTACTTTTTTTTTCTTTATGGCTCATAATTCCAGT